>NC_137265.1:237042-660949 GCF_053477335.1 Acartia tonsa
CGTGCACTTTTTTGGGGGAGGGGGGTCTGCTTTGCTTAACCCTTTACAGTCGGGCCCCTTGCCGCACCTTAATCAGTTGGGGGGGGGGGGGCGTTCAACGCCCCTCCTTATTATCTCAGTTTCTATTAGAGCTAGAGGGCTAAAATTTTTTGTGCAAGTCCTCTGTGTTATGATGAATTTCCGACCTTAAGTAAGTCAAGGTCAATTTTCGCTTCCTTCATCCTTTTATTTAACAACCTTTGTTTTTTGGTCCTTTTTTACTTATAAATTTCAAACGGATGTAATTTTTTTATTTTTGAAGCTAGAATAAAATTTTTTTGCAGAAATGTTTATCTTTATGTAAATTTTATATTTGAAATATCAAAATATAATTTCAGCGGCCGCAGCTTTACTTGGCAGCTGCCAGCCGCCGCAGTCGGCGGTCGGCGGGAAAACGGCGGCGGATCTTTATGAAATTTTAATACATTATGTAGACATGTAAGATAAGCTTAAGTTTAAAATTTGAAGTCTCTAAGTCAAAAATTGCGGCCATAGGAGCCTTTTAAAGATTTCTGGAGACCTGGAGGGTCAGAACCTGCAGGATCATACCTGGAACCAAAAATTGACTTGAACACCTGTATTTAATATGAGGATGTACTACTAGAGGATATTTTAGTATTTTGGTAAGTTAAAATGCTTTGTTTAAGTCAAAAAAAATATTTTTGCTCTTTACCTGGATGACCCTACCAGGTTTGCTGGCATCCTGTGCCCGCCAGGATGGAGATATTAAAAAAAATTCAACTCTCAGTTATGTCTCATACCCACACTTAAAAAGTCAAGCAGTTTGGTCTCTTTATCTTTCACACACAGAAAATGAGATAGAAAAAACCGGATGGGGGGGGGCGTTTAACCTCCCCCCCCCCCCCGACCGTTAATGGTTAAGTGTATAATTTATATACAATTACTCTAAGAGTATGTTTATCTTAAGTGTGCATTTGACTACTACTAAGTCAACAAACCGTACATTCCTTGTAAATAGTGTAGATCCAGCTCCACTGGTATGTACATATAACTAGTAAAGCGGCGGTTAAAAGCCGTCATTTGGTCCGAGGTATTTGAAGAAAAAAATATTTTTGCAGAAATCTTAAATAAACTTTGTATCTATGTTTGTTAAAAAACAGAATTATGATTTACTTAAAAATAGAAATAGAAAGTAATGGGTTATAGAGCCAGTTTAGCAATCTAGATGAACTATATCTATTCTCAAACCACTAGAAATTTTTAAGTTGGTACGTACAAGCTTTTCGAGGTCTATGCTCGCCGGACACAAAAAAATTGATAGAATCTACAATATAAAAAATGCTTAGCATCAATAATAAAATCAATTATAATAATTTAAATAATCAATTGTAAACAACCATAAAATATTAAAACTAGATAAAATAGATATAGAAATACGTAGATATCCAGGTTAAAATTGTCGTCAATTTAAGTTCCTAACATGGACATCACTTATTAGTTAGTTCGTTCTTCCAGTTGGAGAGGGGGGTTAAGGATATGAATGAGGGATTATTTTGCCAGCTACAAGTTTCACTTTATTAGAAAACATGAAAATCTGGTATACAATCCAAGTATTAATAAATCCATTTAGATAAGCCAACAAAAATATACATTTGCATTGAAATTTTGACGGAATCAATGGCACACCAGCTCAAGCTTTCACATACCTGTTTAGTTTTATGCAATCTGTAGTTGCAATCTTGACACACCAAATCCCATTTAAACTCAATGACCCCACCCACCCCCAACGTTTTAAAATCTCAGCTTTACTATAATTAGAATTTGTATGTAAGGACCTTGAGGGAGAAGACAACCGACGACAAATTGACATACTCCTCATTGAGGATTAACAAAATTACCCCTTCATTAGAATGGGAAATTATTGGGGGAAAAGATTGGACATTGCTAGTTTGTACCAATCAATTAAGATTTATTATATTAAATTAAATAGTTTTTTAGTCAACAAATAAGAGAAACTTTTTTATATAAAACTTTGAGTACTAATATAATTTACAATGAAATGGCTGGCTGGGACTTTTTTACGAAGTAGACAATGGACTGGAAAAAAATATTTATTACTACTTTGATCTTACACTAGATTTTTATGTTCTCTAATAAAATAAAACTTGTAGCGGGCTAAAATAACAATTTTCGCCATCCCAACCCCTCTTTAACATATCCCCCTCCCCTTATACTGATAAACCAACTGACCAATAAATGACAGAGGAAATAGCAACCTTAAATGACGATTAGTTTCTGCTCTGGTAAAAATTTATATATTTATAAATATCATTATTACTGGGGTATAGGTTGATATATCATATATTGTCCTATCCCTGAACACAAGAGGCGAAGGAGGGTGGTCAGTAGGTCAAGGGGGGTCCATCGTAAATAAAATAATTCCACCGTGTAACGTCCTAATTAAAAGATGTCAACCAATTTGGACCTGTCACTTAAATCGTAGTTTTAATACTTTTTGCGCATTTTTATGACTGAGTAACTTTCTAATGTAAGTTTTAGGCCCAGTTGCTAAAACGAATTTTTTTCTTAGAAAATTAGGTTACCCATTCAAAGGTCTACCCTTCAATGGACGATAATTTGTATCTCATCCCCAATGATGATATACAAGATAACCCTTTCTGTAGATAAAATAATTGGTTGACACAACTAGTTAATTATTTGCTAACCAATCAAATTCAGTAAAAGTAACCAAATTTTCGAGCCAACTATTAAGAAAACGTTGTTATAAAACTTTGGGTGCCATTGTAATTTACAGCCCAATGTCCCCTCCCTTCATGACCCTAGATATTTTTTTGGGGTGCAGTCTTCCTCCCTTCCATTATCTTATTTTAAAATTTTATAAATTTCACTTGTCCCCAAAGTTTTATAATAACGATTTCTTATTCGTCGGTTTAAAAACTTCGGGGACTTTAGTGAATTTTGATTGGTTGCTTCATTATGTTGAGTGTTCAAACGTTTAACCAATAATTTTAATCTACAGAAGGAATAATTTTGTGCATCATCATATGGGATTAAAAAATAATTTTTTTTGGCCATTGTCTTATCCCTTTAGATCCCTTTTATATGTAAAGCTTATCGTTTCAAAAAGTTTGTTATAACTAGACGTAATCATCCTAAGTAGAAAAAAAAACAATTTTTAAAACTATCCCACGACGTCTTAATCCGCAAAGAGAAAGTTATATTGGCAGATATGTAAATATTGAGATGTGCTAATTCTTTCAGATCATGGATGAAATTTGCAAAATTATTTTCAATAATTTGAACAGTTTTTTTGTGTGTGTGCTAAAACATAATTCGGGTTCAGTCCCTTTCGTGGCAACGCCTCGTAAGGGGCGTTTCATCGTATTTTCAAAGTAGCTTTTCCCTTATTTCTAATTCCTATGGGGGGATCTAACCCTGCGGGGCCAATTGACTAACCCTGCGAGGCAATCACCAAACCCAACTTAACCTAACCTAACCTAAAATAACCCATCAAAAGCTACTGTGAAAATACGACGAAACGTCCCTTAAGAGGCGTTGCCACGAAAGGGACTTTACCCAATGATTGTTTCTCATGTTTATATCAGGAGTAAGGTATAGCAAACAATCGAAATAAATCTAAAATAATATTTGGGAGGCATATAAAATTTGTTAAAAATCATATAAAGGTTTCGTGATTTTTTTGCGAATAAGTTTCGTTGATAATAGAAGCTGTTTGTATACTCTAGTTTCTACAGAAAGATTTTGAAGTAAGGCACGGTGTTCCAGAGAGTGACAAAAAATCGATTTTTAGAATGGGGAAAATATACTTTTAATAAAATATGTAGTAATGTACACAAGTTTATGGAAATAAACCCGAAAGAAATAGCTCTTTACTATGAAAAATTATCTTATTTGTTTTAGAAGCTGAAGTAATACAAAAGGCAAATTTTCTGCTTAGGAAACAACTATTTTTTTTCGATTAACTGTTACTATGCTACATTTCAAACCAAGGTGGAGAGGTTATTTTCTGAGCTTTGGTAAAGTGTTGGCTTTGAAACCGATTAATATCTGGTGGATTAGAACCGGTTCTCAGCCGCAACAAAAAATTATGCATGGCATCATATTATATCCAGTTTTCTACGATTATAAAAATGTACAATCATAAGATTAAAGCTAATTTTTTAGCTCTTGCTTTGGGCATCTTGGGGCTAAAAACTGGTTTTAATCTTCCAACTGTCCATTTTTATATCCGCAGAAAGTTAATTTATACGATCTGACAAATAACTATTAATCATTTCCTAAAACATAAATGTTTAAAGACAGATACTTTTTTTGAAGTTAATATTTAAGTTGTACAAATTTTGTGAATTTTTTCTGGTTAATCAGTGTATTTAGTTCATTATTTTGTTGTTTGTTGACATAAGATTGTCAAAGTAATACTATACAAGAGATAAACATTACATAACAAGTATCTATAAAACAAAGTAGAATGATGTCTGTCCGTCCGTCCCTTAAGATCTTGGTAACCACTGAACCGATTGGATTCTTTTCTGTCGGGAATATACCTACTGGTCCTGTGGTGGTTTTAGGCTATTTTCTTGAGGCACCCCCCCCAATTTTTTTAGAATTTTTGCGAATTCAATATTTATTTACAAAAATTTGCGACCCATTTGCAATTTTTTCGGCTGGGTAGGTAATAGAAGATGTAATTATTTCGATACTCAGATCATTTTTTTTGGCATGTACTTAAAAAGCCCCTGGAGGCTGAGGCGAAGCCGCTAGTATATGCAAAAAATAAGCAAGGATAACCTCATTGTGATATTTACAGTGAGGGAGGGTATATTGGACACTCAAAATTACGCTTGTACCCAATGTTTTATATCGACGTTATTTTATTCATTGGCTCAAACAATTGGGTAGTTTTATCGAATTTTGGTTTCAGTCAATAATTTTAATCTACAGAAGGGGTAATTTTCTTGATCATAATTGTCTTATCCCTTAAAATCCCTGGTTATCTATTTGAGGGTTTATTGGTTAAAATAATCTTATAATTCAAAATTCTATCTCTAAAAGAAGTGTCAAGTATATCCTATTTACTACTTCAAAATGACCTGTTCCAATGTGCATAATACACAAGGATCTACATGGATAAGACAATGTCTCTTCTGGGACCTATTGAATACTTATCCCACTAGATACTAGGGGCGCTGCCACTAGTTAAAAAATTATCTTGAATTTATATCTAATTTGTAACGTTTTTTTAGGTCCTTCTTATATAATAGCGTTACCTGAGGCTATAAGGAATAGCTTAAACTGTGAGGGGGTAAACCCTTTTAGAAGCCAAGCAGCTTTACCTCATTACCTCATACGGGCGGGGATGTTGTCCACGACACTCAAACGTCATGTTCAACAACCAAGGATTACAAAGGGTTGTCAAATGTGTCCTTTTCTGTACTAAGTTGCGCCTGTTTTGGACCAAAGCATTTTCCCTAACTATTAATGCCGATCACTTGACCTAGTATCACTAAGAACCTTTTTTAACGTCTTAGTTATGACGCGCTGATAAGCCGAGCAGCCAGTAACAGAAATAAATCTAAATTAATATTTGGGTGCAGATAAAAAGGTAATCATGATTACTACTAAGTTTAATCACATACAGGTTTCGTGATTTTTTTCGGCACAGCTTATGACGTTTAGATGAATCTTTGTAATTTATCTCTTAGGATAACAATTCATTTCAAAGGACAAGCAACTGTAATTTATTCAAACGTTAGTTTCAGTAATAAATAATTGAGACAAAAAACATAATAAACATTTTATCTATTAATTTTCATTGTTGACAAAAAAAAGTAAATTAAGCCACCAATATAAGTTATTTCTCGCATCGTATTATAAACGGCTTTCCACGGATATAGAATGTACAATTATGAGATTAAAACTATTTTTTTAGCCCCGAGGTGCCGAAGGCATGGGCTAAAAAAACTGATTTTAATCATATGATTGTACATTTTTATATTCGTAGAAAGCTGGATATAATACGATGCTAGACATAGTTTTTTCGTATGGATGAGAACCGGTTTCTATCCACCGGATTCGAATGAATACGAGAAAAGTATTTACATTATTTACAAATTAATGTAAATCATGGTAAGTATTCAAAGTTTAGAATTTGTATTGCAAAAATGCGAATATTGAACCAACATGAAAAGATTTGTAATTTAATATTTTTCATGAAAGGTTTCGTGTATTTTATATAAAAATCATTCAGGTGATAATTGGCTATATTATGGACTAGAGTTGGCTCGATATAACTATCTCCCTATTGGCTAGTTTTCTATATGCATATATATTTCTCAATAAATCTATTTTACTCACCCGGCATTACTATTTAAATGGAAGTAAATATTTAATAATTTAAATGATCTTAAAAAGATTTTTTAAATTATATTTTTTTCTTTACATTACCATCACCAAAGGGTTTATTATATGATTACAATTTTAGTTCAATATTTGAACACACAAAGTGTCGCCACAATCGAATTCTTTTAAAACAGAGTTTTCTTTAATTTATTATATTATAAATTTAAATTTTCTTTTTTATGATTAGAAATTAAATACTTCATTATAATGTAAATAGCAACATGAAATGAAAAAAATGAATTTATTTTTAATAAAGTAAAATAATGGGTCTTATCGTTCTGGGCAATGAGAGTTTATTATGGATTATTGGAGCACTATGAGTTTTCAACGAATATTCCTTGGAAAACTTGAGCTCGTTTATAGACATTTATTTCCTATATAGATCTGACATGGATCTTGAAGCAATTAAGCAGGCCGTTTTGTACATGTTAAAAATTGGAAGATTTCATTAAATAAAAGTTATCGCAAATATACTTAGTAAATAATTAATAGAAAACGAAAAAATCTCATTTCTTCAATTGCATTGAGGACTGACTGTAAAATTAGTTTATGGAGTAGCTTTGCTTGTAATAAAAAGAAAATTTATCATTAGAATTGATATAAGGTGGTTTCATTAATACGAACAATTAGTTAGGAGAACCGTTAGAGGATTTAGCGGCAGTTATCTATGGAAACTTTTAGCACCATTATATTTCTGCCGATGTTATTATTTAAATCAATTTTGTTTGACAGCTGAAACTACTGGTATTTTCAGCTTATGCAACAGCCAACCCAGGTTATTAAAGTACCAAACTATGCATAAAAATATGTGGATAATTCTATTATTATCATTTTGTATGCTTATGTTGAAATACATATCTATCTATCTATCTTCTATCCAACATTCTCATTGATATGAAGTATTATTAAGTACATGACACCCACGGCAGTCGGACTGGCAGGTTTTTTGCTATTTTTCATATGTTTCCCTATATCTATGGTGTTTTCGGTTCGAATTTCAAAATTATTTTGTTTTACAGTATTAAAATTAAATTGTCTGTTGTTTTGAGAATCCAGTATGTAATTTAATGAAAGGTTTCGTGATTTTTTTTACATATATTCTTGTTTTTGACAATAAATTCTAATACATGATTTTTTTTGCTTCGCTACTTATGGATGTTGTCATAAACGAATTTATATATTAAAATGAGTGATATCATTATCGATTCATTCTCTATGTAAATAATCCTGTATGTCCTTCTGTATGTCTGTCCATCTCCTTTTTTCTCTACATCTCTATACTAAATCTTACTGGACATACAGACATTTGAACACCACATTACTTTAACATTTATTTTTGATTTACAATCTTGATTATGAGCACAGCTTCTTTATAGATATGGTTTGTATGCTCAACTGAAGGTTTGTGCTACAAATAAGGTATCAGCCTTACTAAACAGCTTATAGACAATTCTCAATAATTTAAACTAAACAAGGATGACAACATATATAAGAGCAAAGCTCTAAAATGGTAGGAAAAACTAACATTAACACCTAACACTGGATAAATGCAGGACACTATTTATGGACATAATCATATTTTTAGGACTTGATTATAGAGAAGCTTCGCTTATAGTATTGCATTATGTTGTCCTAGGAACCATTATTTCAGAAATCAGTTGAATAAGATAATTATATCACATGAAAAATTAAAAGTTAAAATTAAACATGTTTTTAACGGATTTTCTGGTAACAATTATAGATATTTAACACTTCCTAAATTGGACCTAACTGTTATAGGAATCATCATGCAAAGTTTAAATTCAATAGAAATATCCTGATAAGTTTCAATTAACAAGAGCTAACAGTTATGGACGGACGTACTAACAGGCCAACCCTAATTATAGAAAGCTTCGCTTTAGCAATACAATATTTGCAAAAAAAATATTGTTATCTTATTATTGTTGATTATAATACTAGCTGCTGTGCCCGTAGCATATAGTAGAGGGCCGCGGAGGTTAGGAAAAATAGCCTAAAACAAACCAAAGACATTCATAAAGAATCCCTGAAAAGTAAAACAAATTTGGAACAGCATTTTCAGATATATTTAGCTTCTGACAAAGATTTATAATTTTTATAAGAGGACTTTCGGCTGAGACTCTAGCATCTAGGGGTTTTGTATTCAACTGGGTAAAAATGGGCAGAAAAATGGCTTAAAACTATCCAATGGCTTAAATATAAATATAAAATATTCTAAAACAATCTAACACAAACTATAAGAAGCTTCCCTTAAAAGAAAAAATTAATTGATTAAGTATGAAATCTTAAGCTTAAGACAAAAAAAAACTACTTACTGTATATTTAAAAATAAAGAATTTATATCTTTATTCTTAAATCTTACTTGAAAGATAAATTATAGAGTAGATGCATAAAAAGATAAATAAAAAGACTGATAATAATCATTATTTATTACACTAAATTAAATGTATTTATACATTATTATTAAAATATGGCATTATAATATTTTCTTAAAAATAGAGGAAAAAATATGAAACACTACACTATGTGTTTTTTATTGATTTGAAAGTTCAGTGTTTGTTACAGGTATGTGTTTATGTAGATCATCATCTTCAATTAGGTTAAGAGCTCTCTTTGGACCGCTGAACATATTAAAATTATCATCATGAACGACTATGGCAAACTTTGGTTGGGATAACATTATTGAATTTCTACAAAATGTATCATAGTAATTTCTTTCACTCTTACTCCACTTAACTTTAATACTGGTCACATTATCTGAATTATATAGTGCCCAAGCTGCAAATTCATGCTTATGATCAATATTTTCATCAGCAAATACAATGATATTCTTGAATTCACTGAGTTGGTTTAGATATGGTACATAATCAATATTGATATAATTGATATGTCTTTGCTTGTATACTAAATTTTTTAACTCTTTTCTTGTGTCATAGTAACTGCAAGATATATCAGGATAATTTCTAGAAATATTTCTCTTTACATCTTCATAAAGTTCTTTGTTTTCTAATTTAATTTTCTCCTCTACTTGTTCCTCTCTTTCTCTTTTAGGTAAACTAAGAAACTCCTTTGTATTTGCCTCTTTAATAATTTCCTTGGAAATTGTTCTGTATGTTATAATTGCAATACTCTCATCCTGGTCTAATAGTTTGTATTTCTCTAATATTGCCATAGTTAAGGAACTAATATCATGTTTATCTTTATTATGATAGTGATGACACTCTGGAGCTTTTCCTTCAGGATAGATAGATTCATGTAGATTTATATCTTCGATTGCTACAGAACTATTTAGTTGATTGTTTGCCAAAATAATAATTGCATGGGCCATTGTTCTAAGTATCATATTCCTTATTTGGTCAGTCAAGTAAACATTACCTATATCAAATATGATAATGTTTCTTGCTTGAGCACCCTGGAATTTCTCTATACTTGTTACCAATATTCCTTCAGGTCTTTCCATGTATTCTCTAAAATCTCTGACAATTGATGTACTCGAGGAAAAGTGTTTGTGTAGTAATTGAAATGCTCTATTCGTGATAAACCCTTCCCGTGATAATATAACAATATTCTCTGTAGGTTTATGTTTGAAATATTTGTTTACAGCAGCAACAGCTAATAAACCAACATCAATGTCATAAATATTTTTGTAGTAAAAATTATGGTTACCCATGACATTAGTATCAGGAGAAGAAGCCATTTGTTGAGTAGAACCCCGCTCTAAAGCTTTAGCTAGATGAATAATTAGCTGACTATTCCTCATATTTTTGGTGAGATTGAGATGTACAGCATTATGATTCACTTTCATAGTTTCTAACCACTTTGTTTTCTCCTGTTTGAAACGTGTTTCTAATGTCTGTTCTTCCTGTACTTTTAAGTTAAAACAAATTGTCTTAGTTTCTTGTCTCACTTCATCTAGCACTTTTAAGTTAACACAAATTGTCTCTATAGAGTCAGGAAAAACAATTTCTCCAATTATCATTTCATCAATGAATAAATGAACACATGGATTATCTCTTAAAAAACTGTTTAATGCATTGATTATATCAGTTTGCTCAGGGTCTTCACTAATTCCTAAATCTTTAGTAGTAATAACTTTGATATTAGGATAAGAGTCAAAATCTACTACAGCTATATTGTTCATGACAGAAGATCCAGCTTTTCGAAAATTATTATCATTATCATGTGTAATTGTTGTTATATCAATGTAAAATAATTGATCTTTACTATTATCTCTTGCACATTTTTTAGCTCTTTCCTTTAGTATATAAGTTTTACCAGTACCATAGTCACCATCTATGATAAGGAAATCAGCTGTTGAGTGAACTGCTTGCAGCTGTTCATTGTTGAGCATGTAAACAGGAACATTACTCTCTCCTGATATTCCATCTGTTTTTCCTGTTAATGCTTCCTCAGTTTTTCTGCTAATTGTCAATGGATCTGATACCAATTGATCAAATTTACTGGACTCCTTTATTGATATGTGATATATCAATTCAGCTACAAGTTCTTCATATACTGTCTGATCATAATCAGATGTAACAAGCTTATGCTCAATTATCTGCTTCAACCAAGGTGTTGCATCATTAGCATCTTGTAGAATAAATTGCTGACAGTTGACACATGGCTTTGTGGTTTCTTCATCAATATTCAAATGTGGAACACATGTAGCCCTAACAAACACCCAATCTTTGGAAAGCATACCTCCAAATAATTTCTGCATGAAAGAAAAGTGTTGTTTTGTTTGATCTGCAGCATTTTCCAGTAGTTTGAGTTTATCACCACTATCTTCTGGTCCAAGTTTTACCTCTATATTGAAAATAGCATTATGCTTAGGAATTATCATGATGGTGTCCCATTCAGTCTTTTTTTCTTGTAGGCTAAAATTATAAAACTGATATTTGTAAAAGTTTCTTAATTTATCATCAGGGATCTTGTATAGGAAAGTATTTTCAATTTTATAATGATATTCTTTAGCATTGCAATTTTTCTCTTTAGACAACTTTTTTCTTTTAGGACTTGGACTAGAAGAACACTGAGCTTTGTTTGAGCTTTCAGTGATGATATTCTGGAAATCAGATTTCTTGTTCTCAACAACTATTGCCTGTTTCTTTGATTCAATATTGAAATGTTTTCTGTCTACCTGACTTTTTAGCACCTAACATAAATAAAGCTAATATTTAACATGTTTTTTGTTGAAATAATAACTAATATTATGATTGAATAAAAAAGAACAACAATGGAAAAACAAGAAAGAATTTTTTTATCAAAGAGGGCGTCTTAACTTTTTAAATTTCTATTTTAAATAGCTAGTCGGTGTTTTTAGTAAGTAGTAGATGTAAAATTTTCCATAGAATTTATATATGCAATTGTTTTTTTGTAGACCTCTCATTTTTAAAGTAATTTAAGTTTTTAAAAAAATGATTAAGTCGGTTTTAAGGTACTAAAACGCAATAAAAAAAGGAGAAAATTGCCATTATGAACAAAAATACTAAATCTTTAATTTGACATCTTACTTTTTGAATTCTGTCAGGTAATTAATGAAAAAATCAATTTTTTAAAACCTTGGTTTAATCAAAACTTTTAACATGAATATATCCTAAAACAGGCATAAAAATATGGGTTCATATATACCTTTAGTATCAGAAAAATATTACGAATCTATTGTAAGCAAAATTGAAAAAAAGTAAAAAAATTTAAATCAAAAAAAAGTGCCTAACATATTATGTTAAACAGGCAACTCTTACTTTAACCACCTCTTTACCCCCTTCCCATTTTTATTCTCAAAACAACATTTAAGATGGTTGCCTGTATAATAATTTAATATAATTTCTTTCATTGTAGCTTATTTACTATTTTGTAAACTTTCTTTTTCAATTTTGCTTACAATGGATTTGTAATATTTTTCTCATTCTAAAAGTATATATAAACACCTATCTCTTATGTCTGTGCAATGAAATATTTATATTCAAAGTTTTTATTCTCGTGGGTTCAAAAAAATCAATTTTTTCAATAATTACTCAACAGAATTAAAAAAAAGTAAGGTGTCAAATTAAAGATCTCACTATTTTTGTTCATAATGGCAATTTTCTTCTTCTTTTTTTGTTGGGTTCTAGTACCTTAAAACCCACTTAATTATTTTTTTAAAAATCTTAAATTACTTTAAAAATAAGAGGTCTACAAAATAACCATTTGCATATCTAAATTCTATGGAAAGTTTTACATCTACTACTTACTAAAAACACCGAATAGCTATTTAAAGTAAAAATTAAAAAAGTTAAGAAACCTTCTTTGACGAAAAGTATGTTATAGATATCTCAGGTTAAAGGAAGTGTAAACATAAAAATTTATAATCTGATTATCAAATCTAAACATTTTCTAAGCACATTTCACTACACTGATCAACCAAAAACGTCCTATTAACAAAAATATCCAGGAATAATGCCTTGATTTTATGGTAATTTGGGAGGGAAAACGGAAAAAAACAGGGAAAATCTGAACGTTTTTGTTTCTTATAAAGTTTGTAGGGATATTTAACTTGTCATATATAGTTGAAACAATTTACTTACTGTTAAGGATTTATTTTATTATATAAAATTGCCAATTCGTTTTTTAATAACGTAGTAATTAGGTAATAAAGTTCTATTTTAAATTCATATTATTGACAAAAAAATACCTCACTGTCTACAAAGGGTTGAATCTCAGCGGTTATTTAAAATAATAATATCCTTTTTTAATGTGTTGGACAATAAATAGCCCACATTTGAGAATTAGTTTACACTTTTATCAGACTGTTTATAAAGAAATATTGCACCTTTATTATTTACAAATTTGTAATTAAAGGTGGGCGAGAGATGGGCCATCTAAAGTTACTTAGATACTAATAAAAAAACCTGTTTCTAACTTTGTTATTGTATTTGGTTTTCAATAAAAATATTGCTTATTTTAGATGAACTGAAATTTAGTTGCCAAATGTGTACGCAGTTTCCTGAGTGTTTCCTCAAACTAGCTCAATATTTACTACTAGCTAAAAAAGCTTCAAACTTAAAAAAAAATCTAAAGGGATAGTTCTACGAAGTGTATTTAAAAAGTTAAGGTACTTAGAGTAGTGAACTTTTATATGTCTTAGTAGAATATATTAGGCATTGGATAGATATGATTATATGTTAAAGAATTTTTAACATTGACCAGACCAAACTTTTTTTATTTGACATTATCTAAAAAAGTTAAAGTGATTTGCCACATAAATTACATGAGAATGGTCTATTTTTTTCCAAATATGTATAGCCAAAGCACCAATATCAGAGAATCTTTTTCCACATATTTCACAAGAGTTATAAAAAAATTGAACAGGGGTTCCCCTTGGGACAAGTTACTTAAAAAACATAAAAAATAACGCCCGGTGCATTATGAACAGGTTTTCTATAGATTCTTTTTTAAAAATAAAGAAAACCGTCCGGTTTACAATATACACGTTATCTCACGCGGAAATACCATCTAACAGTAACCATAAAACATAATATATGAAAAGACCATTCTCATGTAATTTATGTTGCAAATCACTAACTTTTTTAGATATTGTCAAATAAAAAAAGTTTGGTCAGGTCAATGTTAAAATTCTTTATCACAAACATATCTATAGTATCCAATGCCTAATATATGCTACTAAGACATATAAAAAGATCACTACTCTAAGTACTATACTAAATAGTTTATTGGTCATTCTTTGTTGTTATGTGTATTTTGTTGTATTAAAAGTTTGAAGTTCTATTAACTAGTAAATGCTATCTAAAGTTGTATTTATGACAAAAAAGTTTTTGCCATATATAACATGCAACAAAGTTGAAAATAAAAATGAAAAACGTATTTTTTAAGAAAAATCCCTGGTCAAATCTTTTAATTTTAATCAATAACTTTATATTATGCACTACTACGTTATTTAATATAGAAAAAACTTACAGTTCACTATTTTTTTTAAAATGCACTTCGTGAAACTATCCCTTTGAAAAATTAAAATTTATAATGTATAATGTATAAATCGTTTATACATTCAAATTTAGATTTTGGGGGGGAAAGTTTGCAGATTTTTAGCTAGTAGTAAATATTTAGATAGGATGAGGAAACACCCAGGAAACTGCGTACACATTTGGCAACTAAATTTCAGTTCATTTTATTTTATTAATTTCTAAGTAACTATACATTGCATTGGTTTAAAGCAAGGATTATGTTAAAAGTCAGTTTAACTGTTTGGAAAAATAGAGAACTATGTCAAAAAGTTTAGTTTTAGCTATAGAAGGAAAAAAAGACAATTAACTGCACATTTATATAGTCCAGAATTTTTTTCCCAAATCTTAAACGTAATAAAAATCGGCGGAAAAAGCCGTTTTTTAAGGAAACGAGCGACAGTTTTGCCCTATCTTTGAGATTATATGAATGAGATGATGTTAAGGACTTGATAATCTGATGAGAAATTTTCTCGTTTACAGTCCCTTTAAGATTATTTATTGATCAAAATAAAGATAATTGTGTCTTATATGATTAATTGAAAATAAGGTTAAAGGGAAAATATATAGTTTATCATATGAAATATTAACATTCCTGTTTAAACAACCAGTTATCTGAACCTTGAAATCCCATTGGATTTTTCCTCCACTTCAAATGTTCATCAATACAAGATTTTAATTTCTCCTCTTCAACATCTTCTATGTCAAGGATCTCCTTCATTCTTTTCTCATACTCATTAAATTCTGCATATTTATCCTTGCCTCTGGTATCTTTTCCCTTTTTATCTAATTGGTGAATACAATCAGCTGCTTGAAAGCCAAGGAAGATGAATGATTCCATTTTTAATTTTCTTGCTGCATTGACAAGCTCATGATGTAAATGTTCTTCAAGATAATTATCCAAAATCTGAGCATCTAGCTTTTCCCTGCCCTTGTTTCCTAAAACAGTTGGTTTTTTGGGTGTTACAAAATGATTTGGAATAGCTATAACCTTACACTCGGAATCATAATAATAATCAGCTACTTTCTGTTTTATCTCTTCAATCTTTTCTTTTGCTAATATTCTTTTTTTTTCTCCTGCAGGTCCATGAAAGTTTATACTCAAGTTACTAAATTCTTCAGCTAAATTTGATACTTGAGAATCTTGTAAAGATAGAGTATATACCCCAAATTGAAAACCACATGTGCAGGAAGAATTTGTTGCTGGGCCAGCTCCTTCCATTTTACAAACTAAAATACATTTTTGTGTATTGAAAGATATTTTTATCATCAAATCTATTATGTAAATATACATTTTCACCTTAATAATTAGGACATCTTTTCCATGACTAATTGACAATTATTACTAAACTCAACAGGTTTTATATAAATACATACTCCGCTATCCATTTTCATTTCTGATTTTGATCTTTTATTTTAGAAATATTATAGGTTATTTGTATTATCTAAAATTATATTATATTCTATTATATCTATTTCTTTACAAAATAAATTGTTTAATAATGGAGTTGTTATGAGAAAATATTTACCTGTAAATACACCACACAAGTGTGCTTGGTGCAATGGCTAATATTACTGTATTTCAGTTATCTTTTATTTCCTCTCTATCTTTAGTTTCATCCAGTTGCAAAACCATTTTGTTGTCAGTTTAGACTATTGTATTGCCTTCTCTATATACATTTATACCTAAACAACATAAGCAAGTTGTAAAATGGATTCATATAAAAGTAAGAAGAAAAGCCAACTTTTTATAATAGAATATAATTCCTATGATTATATATTTCATTCATAAGAATGCATTTCAAAGCTCATTGAATTTGCCAGTAAGTGTTATAATGTTGACATTAATCTCATTCATAAATGTTTTGACAATAACCCCTATTAGAAAATGCATACTACTTATTCATTTTAAAAATGTAGAATAAGCTCATGAAGAATAAAATAACAAGGATGACAACATCCATAAGTAGCGAAGCACAAAAAATCATTGATGGGAATACGTACAATTAGATTTAAATTGTATTTCTTATAATCAAGAATAGATTTTTTAGAGAAAATAAACACATATTTTGTTTAATGATGCAGTCAAAGTAAATTACACAAAAGATGCTCATAAAAATGAGAAAAATTATTTTGATACTGATATCCCAAAAAAGTTTTAAGATTGGACCAAATACACCAAAAACATGAGAAAACATGTAAAACATATAAAATAGCCAAAAACCTGCTAAAATTTTTATATCCTTAGCTTAGAAAATTTGGAAAAACGGACTATATACACGAGATATATGGAAAAATAAGGGGAAAATTTAAAAATAGCTAAAAACCTGCAAAAAGGCAGTCTGGCCGTCATGGTTGTTTTCCTTGAATGACAGGAAATTTCATTTTGATATTTAAAACTGAAAAAAATTTGGAAATCAGACCATAAAACACCAAAGATATGGAGAAAAATGTGAAGAATACAAAAATAGCCTAAAACCTGCTTAAAAAGGGAGTCTGACCGTCATAGTTGTTTTCTTTGAATGACAGGAAATTTAATTTTGATTTGTATAACTGAAAAAAATTTGGAAATTGTTCCATAAACACCAAAGATATGGAGAAAAATGTGAAAAATACAAAAATAGCCTAAAACCTGCTTAAAGGGAGTCTGACCGTCATAGTTGTTTTCTTTAAACGACAGGAAATTTAATTTTGATATGTATAACTGAAAAAAATTTGGAAATCGTACCATAAACACCAAAGATATGGAGAAAAATGTGAAAAATACAAAAATAGCCTAAAAACTGCTTAAAGGGAGTCTGACCGTCATAGTTGTTTTCTTTCAACGACAGGAAATTTAATTTTGATATCTATAACTGAAAAAATTTTGGAAATCAGACCATAAACACCAAAGATATGGAGAAAAATGTTAAAAATACAAAAATAGCCTAAAACCTCCTAAAAAGCGGTCCGACTACCATTGATGTTTTATAGTAAATTGTGCTCCTTACTAATGAAAATGTTGTCAAAAAAAATTAGCCTTTTATCTTTTTTAGGAGCCGAGAAAATCACGTTTCCCCAAAACTAAGACAGACGGACATTTCAATTTACAGAGTAGCTTCGCTACTAAAAATGTCTTTATACTAAATGAATAAAATTGTGACACATGCATGATATAAAATAAAGTCTTATTAATCTGTTAAAACAAAAGCTAGGAATAAAACAATGCATTTTAAAATTAATATGTAGTATACATTTTATAAGATAGGAATTTATTGAGGAAAGCTTTTTTTGAGGCGTTTTCTAAGACAAATACATATGAAATTTATTCAAAAAGGTTTAGCGGTTTTTTATTTGTTGATTTAAATCAATGAATTTCTACTATTTAACTCACTCTCTCTGTTTGTCCATACACAATTTTGTGCTTTGCCACTTGTAGATGTTGCCATCCTTGTTAAAAGCGAAGCTTTTCTATAATTAGGGTCGGTCCGTACGTCCGTCCGAGATAGTTAGCTTTTATGCATTAATTTAGGCATGTTAGAATCGTTCTGTCGATGTCTGTAGTAGTTAGGTACGGTTTAGAAAGCGTAGCAACTCTATAATCGTTACCAGAATGTCCGTATGTCCATTTTGAACATGTTGATTTTTTTACTTTTTTAATAGCAATTTTTTATGTGATAAAATCATCCGATTGATCTGATTTTTTATTACTGATTCCTATTACAATAAGGTACAATATTATGAGCGAAGCATCTCCATAATCAAGTATTAAAAATGTCAGTATGTCCTTAAACAGAATTCTGTATTTAAGAAGTTTTGCAACAAATTTACGTATAATTTTGTCAAATCTTACAATTTCATATTTTGTATATTCAGTTCTGACACTCAACAAAAGTTAATGTTCGTCTGTCATATCGTTTCAGAGCTTCGCTTTTATGGATGTTGTCATCCTTGTTTATTATACATTCATTATTGTTTTTAGATACACAATATGGGTCTTTTTTACAGGGTTTTGTTTCAATTACTGATCATTTTGTATATTTTTGTTCTCTTTATCAAGGTCAAAATTTGAAGAAGAAAAATCTTGAACAAAAGACAACTTTTTTTATTTTTAAAATACCTTTTTATTCAGAGATTCTATGTAACAGAGATGTACAGACAAACCTTAATTAAAGGTGAGCTGCAAAGGAACTCACTTGCCACTTGATAATCCGCCTGACTGTTGTATTTATTGAATTCTTATTGTTGCAGGAATCCTAAAACAGACACATATTTATTTATATAAAAGTTTTTAGTAGCAAAGGTTGGACAGCTTTTCAGCAAGTTTTTGGCTATTTTCTACCATATCTTTGGTGTTTTTGGTCCAACATGTAAAAGGTTTTGTAATTTATTTCTCCAATAAATATTTTCTTGACTTTAACAAATCATTTTTGAATATCTTTATTCTTGTCCATGATTCGCTACTTATAAATGTTGTCATCCTTGTTTTCTTGAAAAAGGTTCATTCTATCCAGATTAAAAGTTTATACGAGAGCTTTTACCTGCTAAATATAATCCAGAGATTATATGTATATATATAATATTAGGTGTGATGAGAGTTTATGTTGTATACATGTAATAGATGTCAAGATCCCATAGTTTGTAGCTCCTCTCTTACTTTATGTTGTATACATGTATTAGATGTCAAGATCCCATAGTTTGTAGCTCCTCTCTTACTTTTCAACCATGAAGCAACTTCTATTCCTCTCTTCAAAACTTGATAACTAAAAAAATTTATATAATGATTAATTATTTAATTATTTGGTTGGTCTTTTAGCCATTGCTGATTCGAAAATAACCCTTAAAGTGCCTAGTCGAGTAGAACAATCCCTCTTATTTATACATAAATTGAAAAAAAATGTTGGAAGAACTTTTTCTATTGGAAACTAGGTAGAACTGCAGATCTAGTATTCACAAAGGTTACTCTTATTATTGCTTAAAACATCCTTGCTTAATGATCTTGCTACCTAGGAATGATTTTACTATTTTAAAAATACATATTGTATTTTTAAAACAACATAATTATTTCAGTGCTTTCCCCCAAATTGCTAAGCAAGCAAATAATCCCCACCTCCTTCTATTTTTTTTCGAAATAAATTAAAAATAAGTGGAGTTAGTAATGTGTTTTAGCCTAACCTTTAGGGGGTTAAAGGGGCCATAAACCTGCGGGACCTATAAATGATGTGCCAAAACCTAACATTATTCAAATAACCAACTCAAGAAATTATAATCCCCCCCCCCCCCTTATGTTTAATTTATTCCAAATGAGAAGATGGTGGGTTCTGTGCTTGACCATGAATTTTAAGGGAAACCACTAATATTTATTAACATTAGATAAGCTAAATTTACTCCAATGCAACGTTGTGTAAGCAAGAGCTCAACATTTTAAAATATTTTCTCAATATTAATATTTTTTTTTTTTTCATAATAACTGTACATATGTTTATGACAAGGATGACAACATCTATACTAACATCTAAAACGACCAAGCTAATATAGCTTGATTCACAAGAGATGTGATTGATAATGAAGATTTTTTTTCTTTGAAATATATTTCATTATGAAGCAGCAGTAGTTACTAATTTATAAATGTTATGCTTGAGATAGATTTATAACTGTTAAAAGTATATATACTAACGAAGCTCTCATTTTAGGATTAGGATGAAGAACAATCAAAGCAAGCTTGACAAAACTTTATATATTAAGCAGAATATTAATTTAAAGGTATAAAGCAAAATAGTTTATAAACTTGTTGCAAAACTGTTTAATTACAGAATTAGAAATAGAAATAATTGTTTCATAAAACCTAAGATTACAAAACAAAATACAAAACCAGTTACAATCAGTGGTTGTATATCGGTGTCAATTGTATAATTGAAATAAGAAAGGCCTTCCTTCCTCCCACCCTCCTTATTGTTATACACCCCCATGGTTAATTTATGTGCATGCCGCTGATTAATTTCCACTTAATATATTAAGTTCGTAAATTTGAATTTAAAATTTGAAATGTTCTCTCTTGAAATTTAAACCAACAAGGATGACAACATCCATAAAAGCGGAGCTCTAAAATCAGAAGAAAGGACAAATGAACAATAACTATTGTTGATGTTATAATTTAATAAGCAGAACATTTCTAAATCTAAATGAAATTGTATAATATAAATTTGTTGCAAAATTGTGTAAATATAGGATACAGTAAAAGGACATATTTTCATTTTTAGGATTTGATTATATTGTTGCCTCACTTATAATACTTTACCTTGTTGTCCTAAGAATCACTATTCCAAAAATCAGATGAAAATCATAGAAAAAAAATTATGTAAAAATGTTAAAAATCAGCTTGTTTTAAATAAACCTACTTACTTTCTGGTAACAATTTTAGAGTTCCTATGCTTTCTAGATTGTTACAGGAATCATAGTGCAAAGTTAGAAATCGATAGGAAAATTCTAACATGCCAAAGTTAACAAAAAGAGCTAACTGTTACGGATGGACGGACCGACCCTAATTATAGAAAAGCTTCGCTCTTAAAAATAAGCATTTTACTTTTTAATGAAATTTTGTGAGTTGTGATTAAGTGTGGTTGTTAGAATATTTGTGTGCGCAAGTTGGGGTTGGGGTGTGTTAGTAGATTGTATAGTTTGTGTTGTGTGTGTGTTATTGTGCGTAAGAATTAAGTGTTTGTGTGTGTGTGTGCGTCGGAAGTGAGTGTGTATGTGTGTGCGATAGAAGTGTTTGTGTTTGTTATCTATAATACAAAGTAGAACGATGTCTGTCTGTCCGTCTGTCCGTCTGACCGTCTGTCCGTCCGTCTGTCTGTCTGTCCCTTAAGATCTCGGTAACCACTGAACCGATCGGATTCTACTCTTCAGGGTATCTACCTATTGGTCCTGTGGTGGTTTTAAGCTATTTTCTCGGGGGGTGGGACACCCCCAACCCCCCAAAAAACCAAAAAATCCCCCCCCATTTTTTTTTTTTTTTTTTTTTTTTTTGAAGGAGTTTCCATGGTCCTTTATGGTCTCTCGCAATAATTTTTTTTTATCACCTCTTGGGCAAAGCCCCTAGAGGCTAGGGGCGAAGCCGCTAGTTTTATTTAAAGTACATAACTTGAGGCAGAAATATGTATGTAATAAGGTTTTTTTCAATAGATGAACCATATCAGTTCAGCGGTTTAAAGACAGACAGTAACACAGAAACAGATAGATATCCTGTTACGTTTAGTATTATTTTTTTTGTCTAAAGTTTAAGAAGTCAACAATTACTGAACTGATTGAGTTTTTCTTTTAAGGGAGGCTTCTTGTAGGTCCCGTGATGGTTTTAGGCTATTTTATGCCCCTTTCTTTCTCACCTTTTTAATTACAGGGTCCTAAAATACTAATTGCGCTACTGCTAGTCTACAATAGCTTGATGTCTGTCTGTCTGTCCTTTAAGTTCTCGGTAACTAATGAACAGATTGGATTCTACTATTCAGGGAATACACCTACAGGTCCTTTGGTGGTTTTAGGATATTTTCTTGGGGGGGGGGGGGGCGTCCCATGCCCAAACGGTTTGAGATAATCTCACGAGACCTTTTGCCCAACCTAAGCCTGGTTATTTGTAAGGTCTAAGAAAAAAAAATCCGGGATTGGATGAAGCACGACGTCGCTGCGTGCCGTCAAAAATTGCTGGTCGGCTCATTTTGCCCCCTCAAACCCTCACCTTGTGCCATTTTTCTGTGTAAAGATTATAATTATAATCTTTTGCGTAAGTCTGGATGTTTTCCTAGACCTCACAAATAACCAGACTTAGGTTGGGCAAAAGGTCCCGTGAGATTATCTCAAACCGTTTGGGCGTGACGGCCCAAAAACCGCAAAAAATGGCCTAAAAATTGACCGGCCTGTCATTTCATAAAAGAAATCCATCAAAAAATCACAATTTGAAATTTTAATTAAATAATAACTTTTTTCTCATAAGAGATAATGACACAAGACTTTCACTTGGTGAAAATTCAGCATTGTGGGCCGCCTAGACTTTATATTTGGTGACCCTTGGGTGACGGGTTCAGTGCCCCCTAACCCACGAAGTGGGCATACTTTTGAAAATCACGTTTTTTTCAGTTTTTCCCCTTAAAGAAGGGGAAGGAGTCGTTTTAGAGACTTCAAGCATCTCTTTGATGTTGAACAACTTTTTGAGGCAGACATTTCTTTATTTATGTTTCATTCGCCTCCGGCTGACTGTTTAGCCGTTATTTGCCGCCGAAGGCGTGATTTTAGGCGATTTTTGCCGTTTTTGAGGTTTTAATGGACATTTAGGAGGGGAAAGAGTTGTCCAATCAAGTTGATGATGAAGTATAATTTTGTAGGCAATTGCATTTGCTAAATTTCATGTGAAGTAAAATTTTTTGTACCTCTAACCGGTTTTGCTCCAGCTGAATCGATTTACAGATACCCCCTAAAAACCGGAAAAAAACGGTTTTTCATAAAATTCACGGCCGGTATTGGCCGGATCCGGCTCAAATTTTGCATGGAGTCATCCTTTGATATTCCCAACAGTTGATACTTGACACAGCAAGATCCCAGAAAAGTGTGGTATATCTAGGGCGGGGGCACCTTCAACCTCCCAAAAACAAAAAAAAAATTCCCCTCCCCATTTTTTTAGGCAGTTAATTTAAAATAGGTAGTTGCAGCACCAGAGGTACTTAGTTTTTATTTTTAATCTAGTATATCATAAAGAAGTAGAATTTTTTTAGGAGAAATTGTTAATAATCTAGGCCAGGTTTTAGGCTAGGATATGGCTTCAATTTTTTATGTCGGAGATATAGTCCAAGAAAAAAAAGTTTGAAAACCTTAGGATGATTCTAACATGCCTCATAACAATAAGAACCGTCCTATACCTAATGGACGAGATTAAGAGCAAATCCTTTAATGTAGAAAAGATTCACTTTAACAAAAGGTCCCGTGAGATTATCTCAAACCGTTTGGGCGTGACGGCCCAAAAACCGCAAAAAATGGCCTAAAAATTGACCGGCCTGTCATTTCATAAAAGAAATCCATCAAAAAATCACAATTTGAAATTTTAATTAAATAATAACTTTTTTCTCATAAGAGATAATGACACAAGACTTTCACTTGGTGAAAATTCAGCATTGTGGGCCGCCTAGACTTTATATTTGGTGACCCTTGGGTGACGGGTTCAGTGCCCCCTAACCCACGAAGTGGGCATACTTTTGAAAATCACGTTTTTTTCAGTTTTTCCCCTTAAAGAAGGGGAAGGAGTCGTTTTAGAGACTTCAAGCATCTCTTTGATGTTGAACAACTTTTTGAGGCAGACATTTCTTTATTTATGTTTCATTCGCCTCCGGCTGACTGTTTAGCCGTTATTTGCCGCCGAAGGCGTGATTTTAGGCGATTTTTGCCGTTTTTGAGGTTTTAATGGACATTTAGGAGGGGAAAGAGTTGTCCAATCAAGTTGATGATGAAGTATAATTTTGTAGGCAATTGCATTTGCTAAATTTCATGTGAAGTAAAATTTTTTGTACCTCTAACCGGTTTTGCTCCAGCTGAATCGATTTACAGATACCCCCTAAAAACCGGAAAAAAACGGTTTTTCATAAAATTCACGGCCGGTATTGGCCGGATCCGGCTCAAATTTTGCATGGAGTCATCCTTTGATATTCCCAACAGTTGATACTTGACACAGCAAGATCCCAGAAAAGTGTGGTATATCTAGGGCGGGGGCACCTTCAACCTCCCAAAAACAAAAAAAAAATTCCCCTCCCCATTTTTTTAGGCAGTTAATTTAAAATAGGTAGTTGCAGCACCAGAGGTACTTAGTTTTTATTTTTAATCTAGTATATCATAAAGAAGTAGAATTTTTTTAGGAGAAATTGTTAATAATCTAGGCCAGGTTTTAGGCTAGGATATGGCTTCAATTTTTTATGTCGGAGATATAGTCCAAGAAAAAAAAGTTTGAAAACCTTAGGATGATTCTAACATGCCTCATAACAATAAGAACCGTCCTATACCTAATGGACGAGATTAAGAGCAAATCCTTTAATGTAGAAAAGATTCACTTTAACAAATTTGGTACTCTATACTATGTACCATAATAATAAAGACTAGCAGTTACGCCCCTAGAGTCAGAGGATAGCAAGATCCTTTGTTGCACACACACACACACACACAGATCCTGTTACTTTATTATAAGGATAATATTTGTAAGTGTTATTTCTAAACAAAATGAAATTTTTAAAAGCCAGATGCGGCACAGACAATGGGTGGGGAGTGTAAGGGCCCATTTCAAGTTTATTATTTCATCTTCAATTGAAATATATGTTGTGGTATAAATTTAGGTTAGGCATATGCGCCAGGGATCTAAAGGAATATGACAATGGCCGATAAATTAATGTACATACGAAATGATAATACACAAAAATATCTGTAGATTAAAATGACAGAAACATTTAAACACTCAACTTAATGAGTCAATCAATCAAAGTACCCAAAGTTGTCAAGCCAACGAATGAGAATATGTTATTACAATACTTTGGGGACTTGAGTAATAAACAGCTCATTGTCTTCTCTCTCTCTGCAGATATTTACCGGGGAAAGGGGAAGGGATGAGGGCCTCTATTTCAACAAAAAATGAAATATCTGCTGTACGCAACAGGGATCTAAAGGGATAAGACAATGGCCGATAAATTGATGTACAGCCCCAATGATGATACACAAATGTACCCCTTCTGTATATCAAAATTAGTTATTTAGAATCAAACAATCTAAATTCTTTAAAAAGTCCCCAAAGTTGTTAGGCCAACGAATAAGAAAAGGTTATCAAAACATTTGTGGACTAGTTCAATAAACAGTCCATTGTCCCCTCTCTCCCTCTCTCTCTCTCTGTGTATACACTATACATACATATTCACAACCAAGTGCGTGAACAGATATTTACAGGGGTAAGGAGGAGGGGGGGGGGGGGGGGGGTAAAGAATCAAAAGGGTTATAACAAATTAAAAATAAGTATCTCAAATCTAAGACCTTGGCCTTACCTATAAAACTGAATGATAATTACAAATGTTACTAAGATTGGTGGAAGTGGGGGGAGGGGGGTACACATCTCCTCCTTCTTCAAAAAAGTTTGAAATTGAAAAACCAGCTCTAACATACCCAAATTAACAATGAGCGCTATCCTTTACAGACTGACCGAACCTAATTATAGAAAAGCTTAATTTTTTATAAAGCCATAGATTTAATTGAGAACAATTAATGGAGTAAAATATAAAAAGAAAAAGTTAATTTTTTGAAGGAGGAAAGATTTTTTTTCACAAAATAATGATACACCTTCTATGGCCTATAACAGGCTTTACAGCTAAGGAGAACCCAGCGGTTGACTAAATACTTGAGTACAAACAAACAGACACAGAGCTAGACAAACATTCTGTTAATTTTATATGTTGGATGTGTTTATTATAATTATGTTTGTAAGTATCATAATAACAACATTATAAGTTATCAACACTTTGGATAAAAATATATGTAGTAGAGAGAGAGAAAGGAACAATGGGCTATTTAGTATTTATTACACTTGTTTTATAATAATGTTTTCTTATTTGTTGCCTTACCAACTTTGGGGACTTTAGTGAATTTTGATTGGTTCATTCATTAAGTTGAGTGTTCAAACGTTTCAACCAATACTTTTAATCTATACAAGGCGTTTGTTCAAAATCATTGGGGATGTGTACATCAATCTCTCGGTCATCTATCTTTAGGTCCCTGTTAAGGAGCAATAAATTGTTTTTATTTGGATAATCAAATTTTAAGATACCAGAGCCAAATTATCCTAATAACGGAAAAATAGCCTAAAACCATCCAAATTCTTAAATAAAATAGCTTAAAATCAACCCAATGTAAAGCTTAGCTAAAATGGAGAACTAAGTGTAAATATTGAAATCTTAATCTTCAGACAGAAAAAACTTTACTACTTTTTATGATACCTCCGGCTACGCCCCTAGAGGCCTCTAGTGGCACTTCAAATGTTTTTTTTATAATACGTAACATTTCTATGTTGCGTTCAAGTCTCTACATGAAAAATTTTTGATTTTCAGTGATTTCTTTTGGGAGGATGGTGGTACCCTCCCCTAAAATAATTATCAACCTTACCGGGACCTATGAGAAGCTACTCTGTTAAGGAGAACCTGATCAATTCAGCGGTTAGCGAGATCCTTCAGTTAAGACAGACTGACAAACACACATCCTGTTATCTATTATAAGGATAGGATAATAGGGTTTTGTATATATGTACACTTTTAATAATCATTAATAATAATAATTCCAGTATGGCTTACAAACCAATTAATTTATGCTCGATTAGAACCGGTTCTCAGCCATTCTGAGAAATCCTGTATAGCCTTTTATTTCACAAAATTTTCCCTGTATAATTTTTTCCTACTTTTTTCTATTAAGATTGGGTGGGGGGTTGTAAATCCCCTGCCCCCCAGCTCTCAAACTTTTCATAGGTCCTGGAAAGGTTTTCAACTAAACACCCCCCCCCAAAAAAAAAAAAAAAAAAAAATTTGTAGCCATTAGTATACATACATATATAGCTAATTTTAAAGAAAAGAGAGAAAAGGCTTTTTAGAGGAACGGAGAGTCCTGGTTAACGAGTAGCTGCGCTACTAATGAAAATGAATAATTTTACAACTTACCTAACAACAGAAGATAAAACCAAGGCCAAGTTATTCCTTAGCAGCAAAGTTTCTCTACAACTAAAATAACAAATATGTTATACATGTACTAATACAGCTTAAGATCTCAGTAACCGGTGAACTGATTGTGTTTCTACACTTCAGGGAATACACCCACTGGTCTTGTGGTAGTTTTAGTCTATAATCTTGGGGTAGAGAAACCCCCACTCCCCGAAAAAATTTCCCCCAACAATTTTTTTAACTAAAACAAATAAGCGGGGCGGGAGAACACCCACCCCAACCTAGAGGCAAAACCCCCATGAAAAAATCATCCCCCCCCCTTTAAAAAAATTATATATATGATGGTGACTTCTTAATAACTCTTAGAGGCTTGGGACGAAACCGCTAGTAGATTATATAATAGGATAATATGATTTTTTATAGATACCTTAATTTTAATAATATTTCCAGTATGACTTCAAAATCGATTTTTATCTGCTGGATTAGATCCGGTTCTCAGGCATTCTGAAATATCATATTACAGAAAATTTTCCACGAATATTAAGATAAAAAACTCTAAATCTAACACCAATTTTGATAGCCTGGAACTCTGGGCTAACAATTAATTAATAATTAGCAATAGTTTTAATCTAATTTTTTATTTTAATATCCGCAGAAAACTTTACATATTACGATAGGATAAATAACTTTTTGTACCTTATACTGCAAATCACATAATAACATAGTATTTGTATAAATAAGTCTAAAACAAACCTATGACTAACATTGTAAACTATTTTCTAATGCGTTTATTAACATAACTTTGAAATTTCAACTTAAAAAGCAATCAAAGCACTGAGTCAGAGCAGAGTATAGTAGTAATGCATGTTAAGGTTGCCAAATTAAAACATTTTTAAAAATAAATTTTTACCTCTGTTTTTCTATTTTGTTAAATGAAATATTTTTGGATAGTTGTTCATTTTCCCAATAAAATATTATATATTTACATGTTACATAATCCAATTGGTTCAGCGGTTAACAAGATCTTACGCTTTATTGGAACAGATAGACAATCAGAGATATTACATTACTTTATAATAATAGAAGGTTTTTCATACATTTTTTATTCAGAACGTTAAACGTGTCCCACCCCAAAATAGCTTAAAACCACCACAGGACCAGTATCTACATTCCCTGAAGAGTGTAGCCCAATCGGTTCAGCGGTTGCTGAGATCTTAAGGGATGGACAGACAGATACACGGACAGACTTTGTATTATAGATTACAGATATAATACATGTATTTTAGAAAATTAAAATATCATAAATTTGGACACTATGATTTTTTTTATTAGGCAGGCAAAAAAAACTTGTTGGGCAAGTGCAGGGATTTTAAGGGATAAGACAATAGAGGGTAAATTTCTATTCACTCTCATTCATGGTAAGCATAAGTTTTTGTATAAAAGTACCCAAAAGTTTATAAAACTTTGGGTACAAGTATAATTTACAATCCAATGTCCCCTCCCTCCCTGGATAAGTAAGAGAGAGTGTGGGTATAGCGGGGAAGAAGAGCTGAATTTGAATTTTCGAATGTGTACACAGTTTCCTCGGTGTTTCCTCATTCTATCTCAATATTTTACTACTCGCTAATAATGCTTCAAACTTCCAAAAATATCTAAATTTGAAAAAACTTATTTGAATGTATAATGTATAGATCGTTTATATATTCAAATTTTTATTTTTAAAGTTTTTTAGCTAGTAGTAAATATTGAGATAGGATGAGGAAACACCGAGGAAACTGTGTACACATTTGGAAATTCAAATTCAGCTCATCGCGGGGGAGGTATTATTTCTGGGTGTAGGCATCCCAGGGATAGGACAATGGATGGTAAAATAATCATCCCTCGGATTATTATAAAATTCAGCCTTTAGTAGCTTATTAATATGACGGGAAAGGGGGGGGGAGGAAATGACAGCAGATTATTTTTACTTGCATTGTTCCCTCCCTTCCTTTCCTGGTGCATTTGTTTATGTTGTAGAATTTTTCTAGTCTTGCTTCCAAACCGATTCATATCCGCTGGATTAGGACTGGTTTTCAGACTTACTGAAAACTCATGTATAACATCATATTAAACAAATTTTTCCACAAATGTTAAAATAAAAGTAAAACACTTTGTCCAGTTTTGTCATCCAGTATCTGCGGCCCCAAGAGGCTAAAAAAACATCTTTAAATCTTATACTTTTCATTTTAAAATCCGCGGAAAGCCGTCTATAATATGATAATAATATAATATAACAACTATACAGATATATATATGTGTGTCCATGAAGGCAGAGAGAGAGAGTGACATTGGGATGTTCATTACACTAGTCACCAAAGTTTTATAATAACCTTTTCTTATTTGTTGGTTTAACAACTTTGGGTAAATTTTATGTTTTGGTTCATTTAGATGAGGTTCAAACCTTTTATCCACTAATTGTAATCTACAGAAGGTGTAATATTAGGTATCATCATTGGAGATGTACATATCAATGATTTGTCTACTAGATATTTAAAATATTAACTATTCTAAACCCTAAACGTATCGTATTTCGAGAAAATTTGGAAGGGAATTTAGAGATATGAAAATATTGAAATTGGGGAATATTAATTTACGTGTGCAAGAATTCTATTTCAAAAATAGGATATTTATTCCCCTCTCCCTTCGTTCAAAAATACATCCCTATTTCTATTTTTCTAAATATTCAAATTTCTTAATATTTATTTACGAAGTACTTCGTAAATAAATAGAAGATTTTGAAAAATAATAAATTTTTACGTTTTATATTTCTATTTCGAAATAAATCACGCAATCTTAAATTAAGTATGTTCGTTAAACAATTCCGAAATAAAATTTACTAGATATATTAGACTTTTAGGTTCTCTCTATGAAATTAATGTGATGACATAATTTCCTTACTCCAAAAAGTCTACCTGTTAAGAATACGACATTTTAGACGTCTTACTTTTTTCATTGCTTTTTTTACAGGGTAAAATAAAAATTCTTCCTAATATTAAAAAAGGATAATTTTGCATTACGTAAAAAAAGTATATAACGATAATGAAATATATTAAAGTTAACTTATAATAGTTTGTAATTGTATTTGTAACAATATATTTATAGATTCCCTGTTATTTGATATCATCCGTTTCCGGTGTATGCTGTTATATCAGGGATAAATATATACACAAAAATTCCTCCAACAAATTTTTATTATTTACCGTGGTCAAAACATATTAAAAAATCTTATTTTAAAAAATGTAAATATAACGAAATAAATTATATTGAAGTTTCTAATTACCCATGTACATTTCTACCTCGTGCACCTCGTGCACACACACATAGTTCTTCAGTCCTTATTTGAATTTCAGAGTGTATTGACACGTCAAACTACGCGTTAGTTAGATACAAAGAAAAGTGAAAAATAATAAAAAATTTAATATTCAATGTGAAAACTTCAAATGGAATTATATTAATACAATAAAATAAAGTGATAAATATTATTTGCATAGTTATAAAAAAAAGAAGAAAGAAACAAAGTCAAGTGTCAACACAAGAAGATCTAATTCTGTACTGTCGTCCGAAAAAAATTATTGTAGTCTATTGTTTTGTGTGAATGTCATAAGAGTACATACACGTCAAAATAATAGGCTATGTTTTCTATTTCGGAAGGCAGTACACATAATCATTTAGTAGAGTATATTAAGGTAAGGATTTTGTAATAATTTGTAAATATAAAGTGAAAAGTCTGTTCGTTATAACTTAATTATTCTTATTTTGCCTTTTGGTAATTTCAATTTTAAACGCACAGATTTTATACTGTGAATAATTCGGCAAGCTCCATACTTTGTTTTTAATTATGTTTATTTTTTATTTTTTTATATCGTTCCAAAATTACAAAGTATCGGGTGTGTTTTATCGATAAGTCTTAGTCTTACCTAAAAATATTGAATCCCTGTGTTCGAAAAGAATTTCCGTGCATTTTTTTACGTCGTTCAGAACGGCTCGGCTCCACATTAGTTAAAAGTGAGTTTTTACAGTAATAATATGATTTAACGGTCTATTTCCTTAAATTAAACTTAAAAACCATATGTTACCAAATATACACACATCCGCAGCCGTATTTCTAGATTCGGCTCCGCGTTTTTTTGCGTTGAAACTCGTTTTTAAATGTACGCTCATATTAAACCTGATTATCAAGCTGTTTTTAAACAAATTTACTTACAATTTTGCTTTGACTCTTATATATTCACATTCTGATAATTCAGTTCTGACATTAATGTCCGTATTTTTTTTACATTTTAACAACAAATTTTTATGTGACCTAATTATCCGATTGGTCTGATTTTTGGTTTACTGATGTTTGAATGTACAATAATATAAGCGAAGCGGCAAGTACGCATTTTTATTTTTTTCCATCACCCTTTAATTGAAATTCAAATTTATTTTTGGATATTTAGTATTTACTTTCATTTGATGTCCAACTTATTTACTCTAGAACCTCGAGCAAGAGACCATCCACGCATAAAGACACAAGACAAGTATGATTTGAGTAATGTTTTTGGCTTCGCTACTTATTGATTATTCATCCTTGTTAAATTAAATAACAATACTGCAAAAAAAATAAATATATCAATAAACAGTTTTTTGGGTTTTATTACAACATTTATTTTATAATGGTAATGATACAGATATTTAAAATACACAAAATTATTTCATTAAATTATTTGTTTTACTTTTACTTCTACTTTATTTCTTTCCAACATAATTAATATGATAAACATATTTACAAAAATTATTTCACTTTTCCAGTTCCTTGGTTGCTGTCTTCTTGGTAACTTTTACCTGTCTATCCCAAAATGCTTGGGACTTCTTGGGGACTAGCTTGTTCATCTTCAAGAACATGATGGCGTGGATGGTGTCTTTCTCTAGGTTATAGCGCCTCGATGAGTAAACTAATTTGAGGTGTGAGAAAATTCTCTCACACCTCGCATTAGAAACAGGTAAGTTGTTGAAGTTGGTCATCAAACTGACAAGTCCAGGTGGATAACATATCTGCTCTGTAACATGTTCATACCTGGCAGTAAGCATCCTGTGGCTTGCGGTCATTGCTCCTTGTTTGTACAGTTTCTGGCGTTCTTCAACATCGAAATCCTTGGACTTAGATTTTTTGACTTTCGCAATTTCCTCCTTTATCTTAGCGACTTCACGTTGGTAACCGTATGTCAAGGCATGCAACTTGGATTCTTCTATATTATTCCAATCCTTCAGCCCAGCTTTCAGGTGTTTCTTCATGACGTCCAGGGGATCCTTCTGTTTGTCACGTTGTTCTTTCTTTTTCTTCTTGGCTGCTGCTTGAGCCTGAATTTCTTTGAACTCTTGTTGTTTGTTCCATAACATCTTTTGGATGGGTGTCATCATGCCTGTAATACATAAATATAATTAATAAAAATGATAATTGAATTATTTAACTAATGTTATTATTATTATCTATTTTAATTAATATTGTATATCTTTACCTGTGGGAGGTGCAGTTTCTGGAGATTCATACTCGTCAGCTTCGGAATCCTCATTGTCGGCATCCGCATTAGCACTACGCAGGTCGGCCTCTTCATCTGCCTTTTCTTCAGGACTTAGGTTGGCTCTCAGTGAGATTCGGTGTAGCCGTTCACCCAACAACCTACAATTTTTGGGTGCTTGTTGTAAGATTGTTTTTGCTTCATCCTGTGTCACCGTAAAGCTTTGTGTGCCACTCGCAATCATTTCCAAATGACTGCGTGACAGGGGGTGTAGGTAGAGACAGACTTGCCAGCCTGCATTAGTACGGACAATCTTGTTAACTCTCAGGTGAAGGAACTTGAATACACGTCTAGCGAATAAGTTGCTAGGCATACTTGTCCGTAGGGTAAAGAACACCGTATCCAGCATGGTGAACATCTGGATGATTGTGGCCTCATGGGCTTGTGCGGGAATTGTCAGCATGGTATCCACACACTCCAACACTTGCAGGACTTCTCTGAGGGCAAGAACCTGGTCAGGTGTTGGCCACAGATTGTCAAACTTCTTGTTGACTAAAATAAAAATTAATTCTATTGATATATACAGTTCTAATTTTTAATTAAGGGAACGAGAGAAGAAATAATTTATTTAGTTTAAATTTTAATAAACTTCTATTTGTTACCTTTCTCTTTTGTTTAATTAAGGGACAGAGAGAAATTTAAGTTGGTAATTTTGTTAGTTTTAAATTGTTGTTTAAATTATAATTAACTTTTTTGGGTTTACCTTTCTGATCCTGCACGGATTTTTTCACCTTCTGAAGTAGTTGTTTGTTGTCAAACAACTCTAAGAACCGCTTTATCATGTTCATTCTGGAGCTCCATCTCGTTTCCACGTATCTGGTAAGCATACGTTGTCCACTCTCTACCAAAATGCGACGCAGCTTCTTGTTATTCATAATTTTACTGACCAGCTTTGCCAGGTTAATTATGGTTCTGTTGTACCCCTTCCCTTTCTAAAAAAATATAATATTTGTTAATTTTCACGTTTTTGTATAATTTATTATTTAACTTTTTAAGTTACTGTATAAGTTATTTAGTTGGTTCTATTAATCATTTAATTAATTTACTTACAACTTTGGCAGCCTGCTTCAACGCCAACTCCACTTGGTGGTTGAGGCAAACGCCTCCCACTATTAGTCCACATTTTTGCTCATCACATATCATTGTTTTCTGGATGTTCTCTTCCATTAGTTTCCCGAAATTTGTGATTGCTGAAAAGAAATAATTTAATAAATTAATATAATTTAGTTAAATGTATTTCGTGAAACTACCCCTGTAAATCATTAAATGTAATTCATTGAATTTTTTGGGAATGAATTTAATTTAACTTTACTTACCCTCTCTTTGTTGTGGATCTTTGATGGCGATGGACCTGTAGAAAATCGCACTTGATATGCCGCCATCGCCTTGTCTTGTTCCTGCCAGGGTTTCTTCACCTCCATCCTGACCCTCACCTTCGGCTTCTACAACACCATCCTCAACCTCATCTAAATCTTCTATAACCATATCCAACGGGATTTCATCTTCACTATCAGCCTCAGGTGTGTCTTCCTTATCACTATCATCATCATCATCACTGACTTCCTCATCTTCATCCTCATGGTTCATGTAACTTGTATACTCTGTGGGGGTTTTCCCGTGCTCTTCATTGAGTATCTTGACGGACTAAAGAATGAAAAATAAATTAATGATTTACTTTCTAATGGTATTGTTTTAGAATATTAATTCTCGTATTCATTCAAATATTCATCTAAAAAAACTGGTTTTATCTTACAATTGTACATTTTACATCCGCGGAAAGCCATTTAAAATACGATGCGAGAAAAAACTATTAAATAGTTATGATTTTATAATTATAATTTATAATTTTTCATTACCTTTACACAGTTGGCAGCCGAGTCGGATGTGGAGCTGAGAAGTTGATAATGCTCAAGCCCAAACCTTTTCAACAGTTGTTCGAAATATTCGTAGATGCTGCGGCCGGAAGCATCGGGTTTAGGCATCTAAACATAAGTAATTAATCAAATTATCATTTAGGTATTTGTGGTCATTCTAAATTTCTAAGAATTAATTTTAAACTTATACCTGTTCACAGGCGAGCAACAATTCTTTGGGACCTTCTGCATCGGTATAGTTTGCAGTTACTGAAAAATTAGTAATTCTTTTATATTATTCATAATAGTTTACTTTACTTTATTTAATTCAGGTTATGTAGCTGCTGCAGTTGTAATTGCATTAATAAATAATAATAGTTTATTTATTTTATTTAGGTTACCTGCAATGAAGTCGGTGTGGTGAACATTGCCGAAGTCGAAGGAAAGGTGCAAACCTGCGGAAACAAAGATAATATTGATTATAATTATTTGTTATTTAAAATAATTAAATATTAACATTTTTTCCGCAGGTGTGCACCTTTCCTTCGATTTCGGCAATGTACACACCCGCGGAAGTAAAGATAATTTAAATTAATTATTTGTTATTTCTTTCAGATTTTGAAATTATTTAGTAATGTTTTAGTTTATAAATTATAATACTTAATAGTTAATAGTTATTAATACCTTTATTTTCTAAAATCTTCTTGAAGGATTCCATGTAATACTTGTGCTGCCCCTGCAGCCAGTTATGAAGCTGTTTGCTGGTGGGTGCATCCTGCTTCTTGCCTTTCTCAAGTAAACCGACCTGCTTGGCGATGAGATGGTCAAAGGCATTGGCATCCTTATCCTTAAAGCGAATTTTTTAAAGTTAGTATGTTTTTCAACCTATTTTTAAAAAATACACTATTCTAACTGACATGAAGATATATTTCGATTTTAGCAATCATTTTCAATTCATTTTGTTTAAAAAAATATAGGTATGAGACATTAGATAACAGCAAATATGATCAAAAATATTAAACATACATTTACCTTAAAGCGAAGGAAACTTTCATTATTAACCAGTTTTCCTGTTATGTGGCGCAGCACTTCTAGGGCAGTGGTGTATATTTTGACTTCATGGATAACTTCAGCATCTGCCTGGGCCTGTTGAAACTTCCTCTGAAAGCTGGCCAGGTTCACTCCCTTCCTATACTCTCGGTAAACATCTCTGTGGTCATTGATCCAGTGATGGCGAAACCTCCTAAACAGGTAAGCAATTAATATTATTTTTTTTAGCAAAGCTACTCTATAATTCACCTTGTCCGTCAGTATATATTTTTAATCAATGTTTATGAATACTTAATACCAGTGTTCTGGAGCCGGAGCCGGGAGCCGGGAGCAGCAACATTTTTTGTGGAGCCGGATCCGGAGCCGTATTTTTTGTTAAAAACGGCTCCGGCTCCGGACTAGGTAAAAATGATTTTTTAAAGTAATATTATAATTTGGCAACGGTCTATTTCCATATAATAAACTGAAAAACTATTGTTACTTAACAAATAGACACACATCCTTCTACTTTTATATAGCTTTAATCAAATAAAAGCAAAATATTTTATATTATTTATCTTATTTTATCAAATTCAATAATGAAAAAAAATTGATATATTAATTTTAAGGTAGGAGCCGGAGCCGGAGCCGGAGCTGGAGCCGGAGCCGGGAGCCGTATTTCCAAATACGGCTCCCCGGAGCCGGAGCCGCATCAAAATTATACGGCTCCGGCACGTTGCGTTAATACATCATGTTATTTTATGTCAACTTAATATTATTACCTAAGAAGGTTAGTTTCTTGCAGTATAAATTTCTCTCTTGCTTTTGGATCTGTGGGGTATTCTTTCACGTGGTATGTGCCATCCCAGGTATTGAAGTGACAGTATTTGCACCCCCGCCCCCACGGGGTCTTATGCTTACCCTTTCCAGGGTAGTTGGGGATCATGTAAGCATGATCTTCAAGCACTTTAACCAAGTAGACATAAACCTGAAGTAATTTTAATTTTATTAAACATTTTATTTAATAATCTCACACCTGTAACTCTTTTTTTAGTTGTGTTCCTTTCTTGACTTTTAGTTTTGGTTTCAAAAAGTGTCACTTTTGCCCCCCCCCCCCCCCTCTACATTTTATTATTATTTTTAGTATTTATGTTTGTACCTTATCACCATTACTATATGTTATCCTCTTCCCATCAAGGCGGTCATAGAGCGAGTGTGTGTCACCTTGTACTGTACCCATGCAGTCTAGGTAATCAATAGAACAGTTAATTTAATATATAGGTAAAGTAAAACAAACTAGTATTCTAGAAATTTATGTATTTACGGTTGAGATTGTATGGTTATTAATTATAAATATAATATAATGTATTTTATTTAAGTACAGACAAATAGACATCCTGTCAATTAAATTTTTAATGTTACTACCTATGTTATTGATATTAATTATACTAATTTAAGCTTACCTTTGATGAACATATGTTCCGAACTGTCACTGTTCATCTTGGGTTTATTCTTGGATCCTGCTTTACGGCCACCTCTCCCTTTTGGCTTTTCTCCAGCTGGGGATGACTGTGCTGAAGAAGGTGTGTCTCCAGCTGGTGTTGTAGGTGTGGCTGCGGCTTTAGGTGTGGCTGTTGTACTTGTAGGTGATGGAGACGGCGGCGGCGTTACGTTGAGTGGGCGCATTGGTGATGTATCTGGTGTTGTTTGTGAAGCTGGTTGTGGGCTTGCTGGTTTTGACCTTAAAATAATTAATTAATTAATTAATATTATTTTTCCCTTGCCCTCTGGACAAAATATAAAAATTATTTGGCTACTTGTTTTTTTTACCTCGATTGGGGAGAAGGTTTGGGGGGTGAAGTTGGTTTTTCAGGTTCTGGGCTTGCAGGTTTTGACCTTAAAAAAATAGCCTATTATTTTAATTATTAATTAATATTATTTTTCCCTTGCCCTCTGGACAAAATATAAAAATTATATGGCTACTTGTTTTTTTTACCTCGATTGGGGAGAAGGTTTGGGGGGTGAAGTTGGTTTTTCAGGTTCTGGGCTTGCAGGTTTTGACCTTAAAAAAATAGCCTATTATTTTAATTATTAATTAATATTATTTTTCCCTTGCCCTCTGGACAAAATATAAAAATTATTTGGCTACTTGTTTTTTTTACCTCGATTGGGGAGAAGGTTTGGGGGGTGAAGTCGTTTTTTCAGGTTCTGGGCTTGCAGGTTTTGACCTTAAAAAAATAGCCTATTATTTTAATTATTAATTAATATTATTTTTCCCTTGCCCTCTGGACAAAATAAAAAAAAAAAATTATTTGGCTACTTGTTTTTTTTACCTCGATTGGGGAGAAGACTCTTTTCTTCTTTTCTTGACCCTTGGAGGTGAACACAACTTTGTTATTATGCGCTTCCGTTGTGGATCAGCTATTTTTGACGCCACTGGAGTGCAACTGAAATTAAATAAATAAATAAATAAAGCATTTCAATTTTCTCTGGTTCTTTTTAGAACCCACCAAATTTACCAAATTTGGGATTATATTCTAAAAAAAAATGGCCTCTCTTGGTGTGTAGAGCACCGAGAGTTGCTGAACATGGAAGGAATTCGCCCCGGAGGATGGATTACTCAATGCGACCCAACCTAACCTGACCAAAAGTAAGTAAGGATATTTTTTTAACATTTACCTACCCTAAGATAAAAAGTTACTGTAAAAATACAAAGGAACCCACTACTTTTCATAATCCCCTTTATTATAATTTTATTAGGGGTATAAATATAAAATGAAAATATTATTATTACCTAATGGTATTAGGGTATAAATATAAAATGAAAATATTATTATTACCTAATGCTATCAATGGGGGTTATTTTTTTTGTGGGGGTCCCCAACCCCTCCTTTTCCTCCAACATTTCCGACCCTGGAGTGCAACTGAAAATTAAATAAATAAATAACATTTACCTACCCTAAGATAAAAAGTTACTGTAAAAATACAAAGGAACCCACTACTTTTCATAATCCCATTTATTATAATTTTATTAGGGGTATGCATTTGAGCTTAATAGTAAATAAAAAGTAAAAATACGACGAAACCCACTAATTTTATAAGGGGTAGTTTCACGAAATGCATTTGAGCTTAATAAATAAAAAGTTACTGTAAAAATCCCATTTCTATAATTTTTTTAGCATGGGTAGATGCACTTCGTGAAACTACCCCTTTTAGTTTTTTTATAACATTATTAAATATAAAATGAAAATATTATTATTACCTAATGTTATCAATGGGGGTTATTTTTTTTTTGGGGGACCCCAAACCCTCCTTTTCCTCCAACATATCAAGTTCAACCTCATCCAAAAAATCGGATATGCTTGCATCGTCGATCTTAGTCTTACGTTCACGCAAACTACGCGTAACTGAAGAGTCAGGCATAGCTTGGACAACCTCACTGTCAATATTAATAACATCCGAAACATCGGACATGTTGTCATCATCGTCACCTATAACTTTATTAGAGTCAGGCTCAGCCATTCTCTAACGATGTTGTAACTGAACTAAAACTAAAATAAAAAGATTAATATTAATTATGACTTTATGACTTTAAGCCTAAGGTGGTGAAAATGGCCAGGTTACCGCTTACATTGGATGATTGGGGGAAGAAAAGGGTTAACAACTTAACAGTAACTCCACCCATAATTTTATTTTTTGGAATAGTAAGGGATAAAATAAACACACATAAAAGAAAGTGTGGGGGGGGGGGGGGTATAATCCGTATCCAATTACTACGAGGGAAATCATGGGATGTGTTGGAAAATATTTATATGACATGTAAGACTAAGTAATTTCCCCTTGAGGAGGGGGGAGGATTTGATGCTTAATCTGCAGAAGGGGTAATTTAACACTTAATTTACCCTCCGTAAAAGATTAAAGATTAAAAGATTAAAGATTATTTGAAACCTGCCCCACCCCCCTTTTTCAACACTTCTTATTTGAATATAATTATATGTAATCTTTTTTTCTCCACCCATCATAACGTAATGGTTAGGAGGAGGGGGGGGGGGGGAACCAACAAGATTTAATTTGGATTTAATACGATGAAATTTTAGTAAATAAATTAGCCGTTAGAGGCTGAATATTTCAAATTGTTTTTCAATTTATACTTAAGTTTCATCATTCATTGGTAAGAAAAGTTAAAAATTATATTTCAAGTTTTAGAAACCTATTTTTAAGAAAAGTTACATTTGAGATGAATAGAATTAAAAAAGTATTCGGTAATGTAGACAAACAAAATTGCTTCATAGTTACATATTGGAAGTTACATAACATTCAAGGATTTTCATCTTTATTGTCAGCTTGCTGTCACTTTATGAAGGCTTTTTGGCCAATTATAGAATAGATTGATGATAATGATATGATGAATATCTGTATCATTTCATATCTTTTAAAAACAAAGTTTTATACCAACGTTTTCTTTTTGGTTTGCTCAACAATTTTGGGGACTTGGGGAATTTTGGGACTTGGTTGCTTCATTAAGTTGAGTGTAAAAACGTTTCAACTATTAACTGTTATTTACAAAAGGGGTAATTTTGTGCATCATCATTGGGAGTGTACATCAATTTATGGGCCATTATAATATAAGGTTATAATTTATAAAGGTGTCATATATATAAACCTTTCTTAAAAGTTAAAAAAAAACTCTCCCGTCACCCAGGGGGGGGGGTTATAATAATGTCATATATATATTATGGAAAATTTTTATAAAGGAAAATTTAAATAAATAAAGGGATTATTCTTTGTATTTTTTTTTTGGGGGGGGGGTTATATTCAAAATCTTCAACCCTTTCTTTTCATATAGCAACCCTTCTTAAATAGGGGAGGGGGGGGAGACTAGTGTAAAATAAACAGCCCATTGCCCTTCCCTTTTTTTTGGGGGGGGGGGGACTATAAAGGTGTTACTTACATGTAAAACCCTTCCCCCACCCATATATGTTTGATGATATTGACCTCTAGGCTCTAAATGCGGATGCCACTTATTTTAAAGGGTATGTAAAGATAAAATTTTTTCATGCTATTAGACTATTAGTATTAACAAATTAAAAATCTTAACATTTTCTAAATAATAAATATCGAAGATTGATTTTACGGCATTAGGTTGGTTTATTCGAAGATTGATTTTACGGCATTAGGTTGGTTTATAAAGATAATTTACATTTTACATTTTACAAATTTGTAATTTAAAGTTAAATTGTAGGTTGGCGACGAACGAGAGATGGGCCAGCCAACTTCAAGTTACTTGGATACTAAGGGGAGAAGAAACGGCGGCGCAACCGCCGAAAACTGCCGAGAAAAGGCAAAATAAATTTCAGCGGCTTATCGGAAGGTAATGATGAAATTACATTTTTGCATACAACCCCTTTATTTTAATGGCTTTCTCTACCTTTTGAACGCCTTTCTCTTTCTTTTAAATGCGTAATTATTTTTTATATACGCATATATAAAATAAACTTATAAAGTTAATTATTTTTTAATATTTGATTTTGCAGTGTTTTTATACTTATATTGTGAACGTTTTGAAATTGAATTGAAATTGAATTATATCTGCATTTGCATTGCATTATGAAAAATACTAATTATTATTATTTATTACCTTAATAATTTATTTCAGTATAAATATCCGAATAATGAAATCTAGACCCAGCACGAAACGAAGGAGCCTGCGAATACTTGAACGACGTCAACGACTTGACCCAGGTATAATATATATTGAATTCTATTTATTTTTAGTTATTCCAAGTGTAATATAATGAATAAATAATCTTTATACTAAAGGATCTCGCTAACCGATGAACCGATCGGGTTCTCCTTTTTACCTTTTAATTTACCTTTTTAAAAGCGAAGCTTTTCTATAATTATGGTCGGTCCGTCCGATTTAGAAAGCGTAGCAACTCTATAATCATTACCAGAATGTCCGTACGTCCATTTTAAACATGTTGATTTTTCGTCCGAGATAGTTAGCTTTTATTTGTTAATTTTAGGCATGTTAGAATTGTCCTATCGATTTCAAACTTTGCATGATGTAGTTACGTACGATTTAGAAAGCGAAGCAACTCTATAATCATTACCAGAATGTCCGTAAATCCCTTTTAAACATGTTGATTTTTCTACTTTTATAACAACAAAATTTTATGTGATCTAATTATCCGTTTGATCTGGTTTTTGGTATATTGATTCCTTGGACAACAAAGAATAATATTATAAGCGAAGCAAGCAACTCTATAATTAAGTCCTAGAAATGTAAGTATAACCATAAACATTATCGGTTATCCTGTATGAAGCAGTTTTCCAATAAATTTACTTACAATTTTGCTTCGACTCTTATACTTTATATTTAAATTATTCACTTCAGACACTATACAAGTGTTAATGTCCGTTTGTCCTACCGTTTCAGTGCTTCGCTTTTATGGATGTTGTCATCGTTGTTTTAAGTATAGCTACTCTTTAGTTTAATTATATTACTGTAAAGTTTAAACTTTTTTAAAGTTAAACTGTCCGTTTGTATAAACTATAGGACTAAGTTAATAAATTTATTTAGTGTATAAGATTTAATTCATTAAGGTGTGGCTGTTGTAATACTTTAACACTCCTGCGTTTGTCCACTCCGACGTTTGGGACTCCTGCGCTTGTCCACTCCGACGTTTGGGACTCCTGCGTTTGTCCACTCCGACGTTTGGGACTTTGAAATAATAAATAAGATTTAATTTATTAAGGTGTGGCAGCTGTTCCTCCTGTTGCTGTTGATGATGGCCATGGACGAGATGATCGGGTTGTTCAACCAAGAGGACAAGGTATTATATTATATATAATCATATTTTTATTATTACCTATTCCAAGTCTTATATATCTTGTACATATTAACCTAACCTAACCTGTACAGAAATACTTAAAATTAATATTTTAATTTAACACTCCTGCGTTTGTCCACTCCGACGTTTGGGACTCCTGCGTTTGTCCAGTCCCCTTACTTTGAAATAATAAATAAGATTTAATTCATTAAGGTGTGGCTGCCGCTGTTCCTGTTGAACCCCAGCCTGATGGGCATCGTCGAGGCCATGGACGCCGTAATGTTCCAAGAGGACAAGGTATTATATATAATTGGGACTCCTGCGTTTGTCCAGTAACCTTACTTTGAAATAATAAATTCACCTTTTGGAATGAATTTAATCTGATTGCGTTGAGATATTTTATGATTTTGAAAAATTAACCATTTAAATTAATAGTAAATATCATACAGAATTGCTTACATGATTATTATAAAACAAGGATGAAAACATGCATAAAAGAGAAGCTCCAAAAAAATGCGTCAAAAAATCTAAGCTGGATCTTTAATTAAAATGTATTTTTTTTGGCTCTTTAATTAAAATGTATTTTTTTTGGCTTTTATGGAACTAATTGTAATCTACAGAAGGGAAAATCACTGGGGATGTACATCGATCTATCGACCACCCTCCTGAGAGATTTTAATTTTAATTTTGATTTAATTTATTAAGGTCATGCTCAACAGGTTGTCCAGCAGATGGGGAACAACAACAATGTTGGTGTTGCTCCGGCTCCCCATCAAGAACCACAGCCCCCGCCCCCCCCTCAACAACAGCCAGACCCCCCTCAACAGCCCCCCCCCCAACAACCAGACCCCATTCCAAACCCCCCCCCAACAGCCCCCCCAACAGCCCCCCCCACAGCAAGAACCTCGTCGTGAGCGTGTCGTACCGGCTATTTTCAATTTAACAATAGGTGCGCACGCCACAGTCAATATCAACAATAATCAATTTGAATTCTATTTAAATTAATATTTATAATTTTGTAATATTATTTCATAATAGAATTCAAATTGATTATTGTTAATTTTGTAATATATATTATTATTGATTTTATTGTTAATTAATTTTCGTAAATTTGCAGATTTTTTAAAGGGGTAGTTTCACGAAATGCATTTAAACTTAATTTAGTGAACCGCATTTATATGGCATATATTTGAAAAAATTTCAATTTTCTACCACATAGTTTTTAAAATGTCAAGACTTGAAAATCGTCTTTTTAAATTGCATATATCACAAAAAAGACAATTTTCAGGTCTTGATATTTTAAAAACTACGTGGTAGAAAATTGAATTCATTTCAAATATATGCCATATAAATGTAGTTTACCCATTTAACCAGGATAAAATATGCGGTTCACTAAATTAAGTTCAAATGCATTTCGTGAAACTTTTCTTTAGTTTAAATTTTTTCATTTTCATTTAATTTTTTTTTCAATTTCATTGTTTCATTTTCATTTTTTAGTAGCAAATCTACTTTATATTTCTAAATGTAAATATGTCTGTCTGTCTGTCTGTCTGTCTGTTTTTTTTTCGTTTTTCAATTTCATTGTTTCATTTTCATTTTGTATTTCATTCATTTCATATTCATATTCGTGATATTGTAAAAATAAATGTGATAAGAAACTCGAAATAATACACTTTTTTATTCATTCTTATGGTCGGTCCGTCCGATTTAGAAAGCGTAGCAACTCTATAATCATTACCAGAATGTCCGTACGTCCATTTTAAACATGTTGATTTTTCGTCCGAGATAGTTAGCTTTTATTCGTTAACGATGCAAGAAATAGCTATTGATAATTTTAAATACGTGGAACGCTTACCTAACCTACCTAAGTATATCAAATAACTATATCAAACGTCTCTCTTCCTTGGATACAAACGGCTGCGCCCCTAGCATTTAGAGGCTCTATATTCAAAGGGATATGAAAAAGCAGAAAAATAGCCTAAAACCATCTAAGGACCTATACGAAGCTGTACTGTAAAGGAGAACCATATAGGTTCAGTGGTTAGCGAGATCCTTAGCTACAGACAAACAGAGCTTACTTCTTTATAAGTTTACTAGCGGCTACGCCCCTAGAGGCCTCTAGTGGCACTTTAAATGTTTTTGTTTGTTAAAGTTAATACTATAGCTATTGATAATTTTAAATTTATGTCTTCAAAGTTAAAATAAGTACACAAATAATCACGGCAGAAACATAAGTATTTCGTAAACATATATTAATTAACGACCTAACTAAACTTTAACTATATCAAATAACTATATCAAACGTCTCTCTAGCCTAAAACCATCTAAAGACCTATACGAAGCTGTACTGTAAAGGAGAACCATATAGGTTCAGTGGTTAGCGAGATCCTTAGCTACAGACAAACAGAGCTTACTTCTTCAATTATAATTCAAATTATAGAGCAGCATCGCAATTACAAATTAAATTAAATAAAAATAAGAAAATTATTTTTCATAGTTTTATTATTATAGCATATATATGTCAAGTTATTTATGTGGAATCTAACTAAATATTCACAGGAATACGATCTCAACTCAACGCAACATCAATGATCAATCGATAATGATCACAGACTCATCAGAGTCATCACCTTCACCTTCGCTCGCGCCACCTTCGTGTTCCAGAACTTCCAGGATGGCGTCAATATCGTCATCATCGGAAGATGGATTTACATCGCCGGAGATATCGGGATATTCGTCTTCATCTGATGATAGATCTACTGTGCCATCTAAATTAATCGCACGGTCATAGACAGCTAACGACTGGATAACGTCGTCACGGTAACCGTTGCATTTGGCTTCAAGTTGCTGCAGAACAAGTTCATTTTCTTCGCGTGTACGCTGAGAAGATGGAAGGGCTTGGTGAAGGAATTGGTATATACCAATTCCTTCACTAAATAGTCTGAGCGCCTCCATATTACGAACACTCTGAAACCCCGACCTGTAAAGCAGGTTACATATATCTTTAAAATATCTGTGTAGGACCTGATAATGGGCGTACCATCCAGGCATCAGGTCGGGGTATAAAGCCGGTTCTGGATCTGTGCAGGTAAGAGTACGGGGGAAGTAAGGAACCAAGTCATCCATCATCACCGGCTTGCGCCTGCGCCCAACTCTGACTCTCTGTCCTTGTTCCGCCATAACGATAGCAAAAATAAAACAAATGTTCAAATGTTGTCACTTCAAAGGTCTGTAAGCAAATGAAATTTCAAGGAATCATTACCCCCTACAAATTTTTCTTTGTTGTTGGTTTCCAAGAAATTATTAAGATTTATAATATTCTAGATATCTTCAAATATGAAGTGTTGGGAATGGGATGTGTGAAATATTTTTAACAAGGATGACAATATCCATTAAAGCAAAACATTAACATAAATGCATAAGTATAATCAAAATTATAAGTAAGTATTCTGTCTATAAATTATATAAATACTAACATACTGACGTCTATAACCAACACAAATTATAGAAAAGCTTCGCTAATTCCTAGTATTTTGAATTTTCCATATGTTTTGTTTTGTTTTGTTTCTTGGGGGGGGGGGGGAACATTAACATAAATGCATAAGTATAATTATAAGTAAGTATTCTGTCTATAAATTATATAAAATAGTAATACTAACTGACGTCTATAACCAACACAAATTATAGAAAAGCTTCGCTAATTCCTATTTTCCATATGTTTTGAATTGTTAACTTATTTCTTGGGGGGGGGGGGGGGGAGGGGTCAATATTTGTATCGTAAGTTGTAACGGTCAACCTTCAAATAGGGGAGGGGTGAGACTACACTAGTATAATAAATTATAATCTTACCCACTCCCCAAGTTAAAAATTAATCGTGACCCCCCCCCCCTCATATATATAAACATAGTGAAAATGAAATTATAAGAATCCTTGTTACTCTATAATTAAGGTATGTCCATACGTCCCTCCGTCCGAGTCTTTTTACGGAAATACACTATATTGTTATATATAGAAAAAGATTGTTATAAATGTTTTATCACGTATTTTACAATTTTTTTGTCCATTTTCACCGCTCATTATGAATATGGGCGGAGTGGTAATGCGCGCTCCCCCCCCCCCCCCAAAAAAAGGGGGAAAAACATAAATATTAGGAGGGGATAGGACAGTGGACAATAATAATAATCAGTAATCTATATTCTATCTTTATATATTTAGAGGTGTAATTTGTAAAAATCTCAAAATTTTTAACATTTTCTCCATGTAACCCCCTAAAATTGGGGTTGGTGTTGTATGTAATAAATATTAGGAGGTAATAGGATATCTGTTTAGCTCCCCCCCCCCCCAAAAAAAAAGGGGGAAAAACATAAATATTAGGAGGGGATAGGACAGTTGACAATAATAATAATCAAAATGCTGAACTGATAAGAAATAAACAATTTTAAGTTTAGGCAAATTTAGGATTATGTAAATTCAATTGTTTAAGTTTTAACGTTTTTCTATTAGCTTAATGCTTCAAAAGACAACCATACATTGTTCCAAATGGTCTATTTATTATTCATAATTTTAGAGCTTCGCTACTTATGTATGTTTTATTAGGTAGACATGTAAGAATTCTGCTAATTTCCCCTTTGAGGAGGGGGGGAGGATTTGATGCTTAATCTTTCATGTCCCACGGTCCACGGATAAAAAACAAATATATAATATCGTAACCAACCTGGTAATGGTATGGTAATAATTGGGATGGGGGGGGGGGGGGGAGAAACAAGATTAAATTTGGATTTAATACGATGAAATTATAGTAAATAAATTAGCCGTTAGAGGGTAAATATTTCAAATTGTTCTTAAATTTATACTTTCATCATTCATTGGTAAGAAAAGTTAAAAATTATATTTCAAGTTTTAGAAACCTATTTTTAAGAAAAGTTACATTTGAGACGAATTGATTTCACAAAGTATTCGGTAATGTAGAAAACAAACAAAATTGCTTCAAAGTTACATATTGAAAGTTGGAATATAGATATCTTCAGTGATACTATATTCTCTTTATAACACTTTATGAAGGCTTTTTGGCCAATTATTTATATTATAGATTGATGATAATATCTGATAATATCATTTCATATGTTTTAAGTTTTAAAAACATTCTTTCGCAAGGAAGGGAAATTTAAATTTTTTTAAAAAGGGTCAACTAAATAACATGACACGGATATGAAGCAAAATTGTAAGTGAATTAGTTGGAAGACTCTAATTGCAATAAAACCTACTCTTTTTGAATAAAACAAATATACAAAGTTTTTACTTTTTAATTCGTTCGTTCTTTAAGACAGATAGCTATTTCTTTCATAGTTAAACGGCTCCTCGGGGCTAAAAAAACTGGTTTTAATAATCAAACAATTGTACATTTCTGTTCTGTCTATATATCATAGTTATCATTGAAAACCAAAGAATAAAATAATAGGATGTCTGTTAATCTCCACGGATAAAAAACAAATGAAAAAAATTATATTTGATTTTGCAATAAAAACTACTCTTTTTCTGTTCTGTCTACTCTATATATGTCATAGTTATCATTGAAAACCAAAAAATAAAATAATAGGATGTCTGTTAATATCTCTCTACCAAGGATCTCAAATTGAAATCTGAATCTATTTATATTCATTTCTTTTTTTCATGGCTTGGGGGAGGGGGGAGGCGAGGGGTTATTAATTTATTTAAGAGAAACAACGAAATTTCTTCGTTCGTTCTTTAAGACAGATAGCTATTTCTTTCATAGTTAAACGGCTCCTCAGGGCTAAAAAAACTGGTTTTAATAATCAAACGATTGTACATTTCTGTTCTGTCTATATATCATAGTTATCATTGAAAACCAAAGAATAAAATAATAGGATGTCTGTTAATCTCCACGGATAAAAAACAAATGAAAAAAATTATATTTGATTTTGCAATAAAAACTACTCTTTTTCTGTTCTGTCTACTCTATATATGTCATAGTTATCATTGAAAACCAAAAAATAAAATAATAGGATGTCTGTTAATATCTCTCTACCAAGGATCTCAAATTGAAATCTGAATCTATTTATATTCATTTCTTTTTTTCATGGCTTGGGGGAGGGGGGAGGCGAGGGGTTATTAATTTATTTAAGAGAAACAACGAAATTTCATGTCCCACGGTCCACGGATAAAAAAATATATTTGATTTGCAATAAAAACTACTCTTTCTATGTAAAACAATTACAAATATACAAAGTTTTTACTTTTTAATTCGTTCGTTCTTTAAGACAGATAGCTATTTCTTTCATAGTTAAACGGCTCCTCGGGGCTAAAAAATCTGGTTTTAATAATTAAGTTAAAATTAAAACTATAGAAACTATTTTTTGAAGCGAAGCTATTTCTGATTTATTTAAATAAAGCGGAAAGCTGTCTATAATACGATGCGATAAATCTCTATCTTTTCTCTTTTTTACCAGAATCATTTTTAAACTTTTAAATTAAATCTAAAAGCTATCCACCAATATAAAAAGTGTATATAATAAGCAGCCGGTTAGTTTAGGCCGTAAATCCAATAATGCGATATAATTATCCGAAGTTCCTAATCCAAACACAAGTATTAACTGATTTTTTTTTGACATGCAACTCTATAATTAAATTAATCGTTACCAGAATCGTTTTGAAAGTGTTAGTGTCTAATAAAATTAAATCTAAAGACTATCCACCAAAAATGAATATAAAAAGTGTATTATTTTGAGTTTCTATCACATTTATTTTTTACAATATCACGCAAAAGTTATTTTTATAATATTTACAATTCAATTTCAATATAGTTATTTAAGTTTCTATTTACAATACATACAAAACAAATAGTTAAATAATTAGTTAATATTAGATGAATATATGATGGCGATGGTGAACAGGTAATAATAGATGGCGATGGATTATTAATATATATACAGATGGCGATGGTGAACAGGTAACTGATTATGACAAGTTGATTGATGATGGTTAATGATAGTGCTGGTGAATGTGAATATTTATCTGGTTCTGTTGGCCAGGATGCTCAGGAACAGGAATAGGGACTCTTACACCATTAATAATATAATTATAATAATTATTATTATTAATGGTGAAACTATTGTTGACCCTATTCCCCACTCCAGGGGGGCCATCGGCGCCCCTAGGGCCCCTGGGACCTTGAGGACCTTGAGGTCCTTGAGGACCTTGAGGACCAGGAGCAGGACCAGGAGCAGGACCAGGAGCAGGAGCACCAGGAGCAGGAGCACCAGGGGCAGGCTGGTCAACTGGCGGCGGTGGTACTACACCAGCAGGTCCAACTCCAGGAGCATTAAAAACCTGATCACCAATGATGATCAGGTTTTGCCCTATATTTCCCGCCTGCCGTGGTGCACCACGTACATGGGCGCGCTGGACAGGGGCACGCTGGGGCTGGACAGGGGCACGCTGGACACGGGCACGCTGGACACGGGCAGGCTGGACAGCCGGTTCAAGGGCCGCAACCCCCGCACGTACCATACTCCTGGTTACTGAAGGCATTATTAACAGAATCAGATAATAATAATTGATGATAAATATGATGGCGATGGTGAACAGGACGATGGCGATGGTGAACAGGACGATGGCGATGGTGAACAGGACGATGGCGATGGAATATGATGATAAGAATAAGATGATACTGATAGGGATGACTGTGGAAAACTGTATAAGATGACTGGTGTTGTTGACTTGTTGACCTTGGTCTTGAATGCTTCTTATATTTTATTAAACTAAGTTGTATTTGAACGGAACTCAGATATTTATACTAAATCTCCGCCCCCTTTGGCCTTTTCTTCCGGTCATCATACGACGTATTTGCGATGGTTTTAACGTGGTTTTAAGATTTTAAGTACTTTCCGGTCATACACTTAAAGCTTAAATAAGTCTTTACTATATTTTTGATAACTCTTACTCTTAGTAGAAATTATAATTGTACATACATCCTATATCCGTAAAATTGTGTTTAATACTATTTTAATATAATCTTGAAAAAATAATATTTGATTGAAATAGAAATCATTTAAATTTACTATATTTGATAACTCTTACTCTTAGTAGAAATTATAATTGTACATACATCCTATATCCGTAAAATTGTGTTTAATACTATTTTAATATAATCTTGAAAAAATAATATTTGAAATAGAAATCATTTAAATTTATGAGAAAGAAAAATCTGTAAGAAATCGTTTTTACTTTCCGGTCATACACTGGGATTAATAAGTCTTGTCTTTACTATATTTGATAACTCTTACTCTTAGTAGAAATTATAATTGTACATACATACATCCTATATCCGTAAAATTGTGTTTAAATACTATTTTAATATAATCTTGAAAAAATAATATTTGAAATAGAAATCATTTAAATTTATGAGAAAGAAAAATCTGTAAGAAATCGTTTTTACTTTCCGGTCATACACATATTATAAATGCAGGTGTTAAATTAAAACCTTATAAAAAGAGGGGAGAATTTCATTAGATTGGTTTAGCCTGGTAGTAATGGTTAGTTAGAAGGAGGGGTGGGGGAGGGAGATAAACAACAAGATTTAATTTCTCACGGAAATACATTTTGATTTTTGTCTGTCTATCTTTTATGTTGCTTCAGAAAATAGATATTTATCGCATCGTATTATAGACATATTATAGACATTTTCGTTTTTATTTATGTAAATAAATCAGAAATAGCTTCGCTTCAAAAGTTAGTTTCTATAGTTTTACTTTTAACATATTATAGACATTTTCGTTTTTATTTATGTAAATAAATCAGAAATAGCTTCGCTTCAAAAGTTAGTTTCTATAGTTTTACTTTTAACATATTATAGACATTTTCGTTTTTATTTATGTAAATAAATCAGAAATAGCTTCGCTTCAAAAAATAGGTTCTATAGTACTTTTACTTTTAACATATTATAGACATTTTCCGTGGATTTTAATTTTTAAAATATATCTTTAGTTTTTTTTTCACAAAGCCGTAATTTGTCGATATAAGTCGATTTAATTTTTTTTATTAAAAAAAATAGATATTATTCTAGAAATCTACATACAAAGAAATAAAAACTTGACTTAAGTACTCGTTTTTATGGTAAATAAAAATATCGTCTGTACTTTCCTAGGAGTTTTATGAAGGCTTTTTGACCAATTATACAAAGATATGATGATAGTAACCAAATTTAGATAATCACTTTAATAATTTTAGTTCTTTCTTTTTGTCTGTCTATCTTTTATTAAATACAAATCGTAAAATTCGGAATAACTATATACGGTTTTTTTGGACTTCAGTTGAAAGAAATCGTTTTTAATTTCCGGTCATACGCTTATAATACGATGTGATAATTTGATAAATATCTATTTTTTGAATTAAATTTATCGCCTGGACAGACATACTTACAAAGCTATGTTCATATATATTTAAGATTTTAGATTAGTTTGTTTCCCTTCAGTATTTTTTTTGTTTTGGAGCGAAGCTATTTCATAATTAATTTTTTTAAAATTTTTATAGACATTTTTCCGTGCATTTTAAATTTGTTTCAATTTTCCCATAATTACTAAAATAAAAGAATAATGTCAGTTGTCTATAATATGATAGGATAAATATCTATTCCAATATGGCTTCTAAATTACATATACGGCACAATGCGATAAATATCTATTTCAAACCGTTGGGTCAGTAATTATATAGAAATAAAAACTTGACTTAAAAGTACTCGTTTTTATGGTAAATAAAATTAACATATCTTCGCTTAATCGCTGTACAATATTTTTTTTTTGGGGGGGGGGGGCGGGGAGGAAAAATTTATGTCACCTGATTAAGGAAGGGAAACTGGAAGGGTCAACTTAACTGAACTCACATGAGAAATATGAGATCTTCATACAGAACAATAATTTTCTATAATTAGGGTCAGTTTGTCCGTCGACTATTTGTCGACTATTCTGAACTATTTAAGTGTTATTATCCGTTTGTTATACAGTTTCAGAAATCGTTTTAATCTTACAGAACAATAGCTTTTTTATAATTAGGGCTGGTCAATCCGTAAGAAAGCGGATAGCTTTTTTCATTTCTGGTAATGTAGGCATTTGCTTCCTGTATCCGTTTGTCATAAAGTTTCAGTACTAGTTTTTATGGATGTTTTAATCCTTGTTAATATTCCCCAATATACAAGGTATATTGATAAAAGGGTCAACTTAGTCACGTGAACAAGGACAATATACATTTTAACCCCCCCCCCCCCCCCTTTCATATTCATATTTGACTTGCAACTTTGGATGGAAATATAAATAGGATTTAACTTTCACTGAGGGAATTTAGCAATATTTGGCACCAATTTTAATATTTTGAAGCCGTAAATTATTTTTTGAAACTAACGATATGACTGAAATTATTATCGATTCAGCGTTTTTTTTTTTTTGGGGGGGGGGGGAACATTTATGACCGCATAAAGCTAAGGGTCAACTCATGATACAGGAAATATGAGACCTTAGAGAACAAGGACAAAACGTTACAATTTACAAAACTAACTCCAATCCAAATAAAATAAAAATATTTATTTTCATTTTATTTAAGTCAACATAGTTTATTTATTTATTTAGATTATTTATTTCATTAAAGTAAAAAAAGTTATGATTATTGTTTTGTTAGTATGTTAGGTTAAATAATAAATTAGTACATATTACTTGAGTTAGAATGATTAATACATTATTTAATGGTTATTGGTGGTTTATTTTTTAACTTTTCTTTCACTTTATGATATTAGCAAGTTTGATATATGGTTGAGTTAAAATGTAGAAGAGTAAGCAGGGTGGAGGGTTAGAGAATGTAGGGTGTTGGAACTTTGGAAGGTGGATTATTATAGAGTAGATACGCTGAAAGCCTGATACAAAAAATGTTAAGTCTTAACAGCTATGTGAGGGAGAGGGGGGGGGTGGTAATTTATCTATCCTTTACAACCCTCTCACATACTCACATGACAATACAAATACACATAATAAATACTAGGATATGACAATGAAAGAAAAATCGAGATTTTTGGAATAAAGAAAGGGGAGAATAAATTATTTAAAAGTCTTATCTATTATACAAATTTTATATCTAAGTTTTCATATTTATTGAATTGTTTACAAGTAAAACTGATATGGTTCTGATATCGCAAAAACCAATCAACCAATATTATTTTTTTATAATTCATTCTAAAAAAATAAAAAAAACTCATCAATATTTAATTTTTAAAGTTTTCATATTTATTGAATTGTTTAAAAGTAAAACTGATATGGTTCTGAGTTCTGATATCGCAAAAACCAATCAACCAATATTATTTTTTTTATAATTCATTCTATAAAAATAAAAAACTCATCAATATTTAATTTTTAAAAAAAATTGTATAAAAAGTAAAAAAAAACACTGAGAAAATATTAGGTGTAGAGGTTTCGTGTTCTTTCTAGACAGCCATATTGGCTATTTTTCCAAATTTTGACGGAACGAAAAAATTTATTGGAAAATATCAGTAAATATTAACTTTCAGGATCGTAAAAATTTAGAAAAGATTTTAATATTTATGTTTCCTGTCCAAATTCAACCCTTTCCCTAATTATTATAAACGACTTTGGACAGTTCGAAAATAGGGGGAATATTAAAGAAATATTGACCCGTGAGTTTCAAATTTCCATCGTCAAAGATATATTGAATAGATTTCAAGTAGACATATGTCTGGTACATATATTTATTGGCCATTGTCTTATCCCTTTAGATCCCTGCAATGCAATGAAGGGTTTTACTAGTAGCAAATCTTCTCTATAAATCGAAAATTGTCCGTCTGTTAGAAATAGGGGAAACGTGAATTTCATGGCTGCTATTCTAGATAGTATGTTGAATTTTTGTGTGAAGATTATTCATAATCTTTCAGTATATAATTCACTTAGTCCCTCTGTCTGTCTGCCTGTCTGTCATGCTACGAAAGTTTACTTTTATTTTAAAGTTAGTATGTTTTTCAACCTATTTTTAAAAAAATTACACTATTTTAAGACATGAAGATATATTTCGATTTTAACAATCATTTTCAATTTATTTCGTCTAAAAAAATATAGGTATGAGACATTAGATAACAGCAAATAAGATCAAAGATATTAAACATACATTTATATATAACAATGTCACAAATTATTTTGAATCTTAGGTTTCACCATAAAAAACAGATGACAACTGAAAAAGTTTGAAAAAAAAAGATTAAAACATTAGTTTTTTGAAAAGGAGGAGTAGGGGAATAATTCTTGGCCTTGTTTGAGTTATGGGGCGGGAGATGGTTTTTATTGAAGGAATTTTTGGATGGTTAGGAAATAGGCGGAGTTTTAGATAGGTGAGTTTGGTTGAAGGCGGAGAAAGAAAAAAAACTGGGAGGAGACAAAAAAGTGGGAGGAGTTGGGTGGGGGGGGGGGGTTGGAAAAAAGGTTGTGGATTTATTTTTGTCCTTGGTTGTTCATGGGTGGAGATTTGGATTTTGAAATCTGTTAAAAGAAATGGGTGGAGTTATTCTTGAGATGGGAAAAATTTTGATCTTTATGGTTTCCTGGTTTGTTTAGGTTTTAGGATGGAGGAAGATTTGATGTTCTTTTAAAATAACCAAAAAAGTGAAAAAATGTGTACATTTTTTTTTGATGAAACATGAAATGGAAACTACAGGGTGAAAAATGTTGACTCATTGAACAATTGATTTGTGTTTAAGGATAACTTAAATATCAAAGAAGCTTAATCCTATGAAATGTTAACTGTGTTTTATATAGGTTTTTTTTATAAAAATTTGCAAATGCACACAGTTAATTTAAGTTTAAAGAAGTGTTCAGTGTAAAATATTTTTTTTTATAAACTAAATGATGAGGTTTTTTTTAGTAGATCTTTGAAATTGCAAACGAATTTTATGTGTTGAAAAAGCATTTGTTGAAAAAAAAGTTTTTTTGTTTAGTTGATGATTAAATGTTTGTTGGGTGAAGCAAATTACACAATTTTATTGAGAGCAGAATCAAAAGATCTAATCAAAAGTTTTTCTCTAGCTAGGGGTATCCAGTTTACATAATTTATTATTTCTATATGATTATTATTTTACTACTGAACATCTGCTCTTTAACTGCCGTTTGTCAAACCATGTTTTTTTGTGCTCCGCGCTACTAGGATGTTGTCATCCCTGTTTTTTCAAAAGCTTAGCTATCTTACAACTAGATTTGGTACTTGTCACGGACTGCTCAGCAAGGCCTTTAGTTGTGTGTCAGATGGAGGGGGTTCTCCTTTATACATTTTTATTAGCGGATACGCCCCTAGAATCTAGAGTTTCTGTCTTCAAATTGACAAAGAGGGGCTAGAAAAATATCTTTAACCCATTCAAAGACTTAAATCTGAAATAAAATAGCCTAAAACTATTACTTAACCTATGTGAAGCTTGCCTAAAAAAGAAAACCCAATTGGTTCAGTAATTATTGAGATCTTAAGCTTCAGACAAAACCCGTTATACTTTATAGTATAGGATAACACAAAGTGCAATCTCAGATTCCCCCCTTAAATTTTTTTAAAATTAAATGAAAATATGGAAGGGGAGGACAGTTATTTTCTCTTAAGGGGAGGGGTTTCCCTTACCCTGAAGGAGCTTTCCAGTACCCCAAAAAAACAAGCATTATTTTTTTCATATTTCTAAAATTAGCATTGATACTTCATATGTTACTGTTTGTCTATCCTGGTGAGTTTCAATTTCATGGATAGCTACGCTACTTATGAAACTGTATAATTTTACTCAGGGATCTGAAGGGATAAGACAATGTCCGCTTAATTAATGTACATCCCTAATTATGACAAAATTACCGCTTCTGCAGATTTCAATAAGTGGTTTAAATGTTTGGACATGAACCAATAAAAATTCAATATAATTCCCCAAAGTTGTTATAACAAGAATAAGAAAACATTGTTATAAAACTTTGGGGACTATAGTGTAATGAACATCCCCATATCCCCTCCCAGGGGAATTTTACTGCTTATCTAAACACAACAGATAACACTACCAAGGTCAAGTATTTCCTAGGAGCAAAATTTTTCTAAAACTAAAATAAAGATACAAGTTTGGACCTATGGATCAATATTCTGTGCTCAGTTTGGGCTCTTTGTTTATTATACTGGTACCCAAAGTTTATAATAACATTCGTTACCTCAACAACGATAGGGACTATTTTAAATTTTGATTGGAACATTCATGAAAATGAGTGTTTAAACGTTTTAAGCATTAATTGTAATCTACAGAAGGGGTAATGTTGTTCATCATCATTGGGGATGTAAATGAATTTAACGGCCATTGTCTCCTAAAATCCCTGTTTTGTACTTCATTGAGTATTGAAAATAACGTGTTTATTACTTTATTGTTTACTAGCGGCTAAGTCCCTTGAGGCCTCTAGTGGCACTTTTATTTCATGTCTCTGTTGCTGGTTTTACGTAAAAGCAAATATATTTTTTTTTCAAATTGATTCTTTTTATAATTCTCTTGTGAGGGTGGTGGTACCCTCCCCCCAGATAGTTATGAACCTTCCCATGACCTATGAGAAGATACCTTGTTCAGGAGAACCCGATTGGTTCAGCGGTTACAAGATCCTTTGGTACAGACAAACATCCTGTTACTTTATTATTTGGATTGTTTAGGTTTTATTGGTCACTGGATCGCCTCGCAGGGTTAGGGAACCGCAGGACAGGTAAATTTCCCGCAAGGTTAGGATAACCCGGAGGGGTTAGGTAGCCTAGGGAATAGGTAGAACCAACGAACACTTAAAATGTCAAAACTTAATAAGCAGAATATTAATTTAAATATATACAAAATGGAGTATAAACTTATATTTTTATGGTCTTAATTAAAGCGATACTTTGCTAAAAATATTGTATCTTGTAGTTCTTGGAATCAAAGTTCCAATATTTAGATGAATAGGATGATTATTTGACGTACATACTTTCTGGTAACAATTATAAAGTTCCTACACTTTTAAATTGTATATGATTATTACAGGAATCATCATCCAAAGTTTGAAATCACAGGACAATCCTAACATGCCTAAATGTACAAAAAAAGAGCTAACTATGATGTACGGATGGACGTACAGACCCTAAATATAGAAAAGCTTTGTTTTAGAATGGATGAATATTATTAGAAGAAAATTAATTTTTGTGAGACAATGAAAATTGAGTGGTTTGATCTAAAAACGCCTGAGCTGGATCTTTAAATGTGTAGCCGTTGGCGTGGCTGTAGCCGTGGCCGTAGTCATGGCTGTAGTTGTAGTTGTAGTCGTTGTCGTAGGCGTAGCTGTGGTTGTAGCTGTAGCTGTAGTCGTCGCCACAGTGCTGCTAATAAAACATGGATTTTTAAATGATTTTACAGCAATGCAATGCCGGCTATCCTAGAAATATGGATATCTAAAATCTTTTATGGCCCACCTAAAAATAAATTATTTTCATCAAAGAAATGAAATTATATTTTATACAAAATTACTATTTTAATAACACATTTTAAATGTTTGTAATATTTACATATTATTAAGGGCATGATCCAATGTAGTTGGTACTACGGCTGGTATGGCCTATATCGTGCCGGGGCACGGCACAGCACGACATTGCACGCCTGGCCAATTGCCCAGCACGGCTGGACAGACAGCCACTACACACAAGACAAAGGTAGAGTCCAATAAATTCAATATAAATAAAGAAATACATTTGATTACTAAAATTTAAAAAATGTAATCATATTCCAACCTTATCAATAATATTGCAGCAATAAATCCCCAAAAGAATTTAATTTAATTTAAGTATATTTATAGTTTTATCATATTAATTTCCTAAAAACTGTCTCTTTATGTAACACAGGCAGCATACTTTATTAGTACGTGACGGTTCAATATTAACTAATCATTCCATGCCTGTACGTTATTTTATACATCATATAAATAAACTACATCCTAACTTTTATAATTTACTTTTATTTTATTATTTATAAAAACCACAATTAAAATATTTTTATGATAGTTTTAAAATAAAATATTCCATGCCCGTACAATTATTTATAAATTCATTTAACAATTATAATTTACGTTTTCAATGGTTTTACGTTAAAATTATCAAAAGCAGCTGTCTTTGTGGCTTTAGCAACGCTTTAGCCACACCAACGGACTGTGGTCACTTTTAGCGTGGTTAACCACGCTACGATTACAACTACGCGTTGTCAATATGATTTAAAGATCGCATTTTTTTTTGTGGCCACGATTACGCGTGGTTAATATGATTTAAAGATCGCTATTAGGTTGGTGGCTGTAACTCTGACCACGACTACGGCCACGGCTACGCTTTTAAAGATCCAGCTCTGGACAATAAATCCACTGTTTACAGTACTGCTTAAATTTGATTTTGGGCAGGCTATTTAAGGGAACTTACCTAACAACAGAAGATGAAACCAAGGCCAAGTTGTTCCTTGGGAGCAAAGCTTCTCTAGAACTGAAATAACAAATACGTCAATTAATTATTCTATATATAATATAGTGGCTTCACCCCTAACTTTAAAATTTTTGATAGGGGACTATTCTTTTTTCGTGGAGTTAGGTTGTCCCATCTCTTAAGAGAATAGCTTAAAACTACCTCAGGTCCTTAGGCTTCAGACAGACAGACATCAAGCTAAATTGTATTATCCTATTGTATAAAGAAATAAGGGTTTTTGTGTGAGGCATAAGATTTCAAATAATTACTAAACTGATAAAGTTCTTCTTGCAGAAAGTTTCAAATAGGTTACGGGATGGTTATTTTAGGCTATTTCATTTTAGATTTAATTTTTAATAATATTTTCAGCATGGCTTTAAAACCGATTAATATCTGCTGGATTAGAACCGGGTCTCAGGCATTCTGAAAAATCATGTATAGCTCATATTAGAGATAATTTTCCACGATTATAAAAACAAAATTCATAAAATTTACACCAGTTTTGATAGACCGAAACTCAGGACCAATCGGGTCTAACAAAACTTGTTTTAATTTTAGTTTAAATTTAATATACATTTCTCCCTGGAAGATATAGACACATTGCCTGTGCTAAAATATTAAGCATATACCTAATAATTGACAATTATCACTTAACTCAACAACTTTTTTACAATTTAAACTCTACTAGACATATTCATTTCTGATTTGAATCTTTTAGTGTAGAAGTAAAGTTTATCTGTTCAATCTAAAATTATATTATATTCTTTTATATCTATTTCTTTACAAAATAAATTGTTTCCTAATGGAGTAGTTATGAGAAAATATTTACCTGTAAATACACTACACTGTTTATTAAGGGGCAATGGCTAATTTTGTTGCATTTCAGTTCTCCTTGACTTGTTCACTATTTGTAATATTATTCAATTATATTGCAGTGTAGATCACTAGGTTGTCTTCTATTACACATTGATTCCTAAACAAGGATGACAACATTAGTAAGAAGCCTCAGAGATAAAAAAGTAAAAGGAGTTTAATAGTAGATGAACAGTAACCATGGAAATATTTTCATAAAACACAAACATCTATCTTTTATAGCAATTGAGAATATCCAAATTGCATCAGCCTTTTATCCTCAATTACAGATGAATTAAATCATGGAAAGAAAACGAAGTAGCGGGTTTCATCATATTTTCACAGTAGCATTTCTCCTAATACAGCCCATGCAGAGGGCTTTAAACCAGGATCAATTATCTAACACTGCAAGGTAATCATCAATATTTACTTAAACAAAAAAAAACAATCAAACGCTACAATGAGACCCGCTACTTCCTTTTCTTTCCATGATCTGATAAGTTTTACCTTTTCTTAACCCTTACAGATCGGGGGGGGGGGGGGATGACCCCAACCTCTAGTTTTTTCAATGTCATTTTTTTGTAGGTAAGCACACCCCACCCGAAGGCGTGTTAGGTTAGAAAAAACCCCCCGCAGAAACGGTTTACACAGGATGTACTGGGACCTTATGGTGGTTTCAGAACATGCTTTCCCTAAATTGAGTTAGTACCTTCCCATAGTAGAAAATTTTAAAATTACTTTTGGTGATCAAATATTACTTTTATTTTTAGACTACCTTAACCTAACCTGCTTTATTGTCTTATTTTGTCTTTCATGTTTATCATGCAAATTCCCTGACATTGCAGTTGAAATGTCAGATATTGGAGCTTTCTAAAAAGGTCTCTAACATTTTTCTAGCTCTAATACTTTTTTAGATATCTTATTTCAAAGTATTGCTGTAAAATCATCATTTATACAGCAAAAAGTTGAAATATGAAATTAGTTATTTTAAAGAAAATTACAAGTATCTTCATGTAAATCTTTCCAATATTGCTCCAAATTGACCAAATTGGACAGTTAAGGTGCCTAAAACTATCTACTTTCAATGGACAATCCAAATACATAGTTTTTAAGACTATATAAGCCAATAGGAGCATGCTGAAATGATTTTTAAAAATGCTAAAGGAAAAAAATATTTCCTATTTTTTAAAATAAATTGAAATTTAATCGACTTTAGAAAGGATTTTAAGGTAAGTTATGGTGTATAAAGTTGTCACTTTGTAATTAGAAAGCCAATAAAACACAATCATCTGATATTTTGAACCAATAGAAACATATCTTATGAAAAATAGACATAAACATTGAAAATAAACCAAAAATTGGTTAGAATTTTAATCATTTCCAAGCAGGTTACAAATGTAATCTACTAATTCTAGTAATTTTTTATAGGAATAGTTGATTGGCTTTTTTGATTTTTTATAACCTTATGAAACAAAATTAGTTTTTGCCATCTTAACTAAAAAAAACATAGTAATTAAAAGACTTTTATGGATGATCTCACATATAATAAAAGAAACAATTCATTCTTAGGCCACATTTTTTTTGTTGATAAACACTATTAGGTACTCTAAACTAGTGCTGAGATTTTTAAAAATAATAAATCATAATTAATTATGAGTTTCTTGTACCTTAATACTCCTTTTACATTATTAAAAATGCCTTAATAGTGATTTTTAATTAAAATTAAATTACATTTGTTTCTTTGATATTTCATTTTAGCCTTCTCCTGTTGACTTATAAAGTCTCAAAAGTGTGTATTTGGATTGTCCATTGAATGTAGATAGTTTTAGGCACCTTAACTGTCCAATTTGGTCAATTTGGAGCAAAATTATAGTGATTTATATGAAGATACATGTAATTTACTCTAAAATAACTAATTTTTTATTTCAACTTTTTGTTGTGTAAAAGATGATTTTACAGCAATACTTTGAAATAAGATATCTAAAAAAGTATTAGAGCTAGAAAAATGTTAGAGACCTTTTTAGAAAGCTCCAATATCTGACATTTCAACTGCAATGTCAGCGAATTTGCATGATAAACATGAAAGACAAAATAAGACAATAAAGCAGGTTAGGTTAAGGTAGTCTAAAAATAAAAGTAATATTTGATCACCAAAAGTAATTTTAAAATTTTCAACTATGGGAAGGTACTAACTCAATTTAGGGAAAGCATGTTCTGAAACCACCATAAGGTCCCAGTACATCCTGTGTAAACCGTTTCTGCGGGGGGTTTTTTCTAACCTAACACGCCTTCGGGTGGGGTGTGTGCAGATTTCAAATCTCCCCCTAACATTAAAATTCCGGAAAACTTATATATCTTACTGGTCATATCTTTCTTACTTGCACTCAATGCCCACTATTTCCTAAATAAACAGGAGGAGATTCTATCCAGATTTGAAGTATACCAAAATTTTTACCTGCTAAATAGAGTTTGAATTAAGTAGAAGTTAGAAACCAGTATTACTGTATCTCAGACCTACTTTACTTTACCATCATCAACCAAACTTATTTATATTCCTTTGTTAGCCACTCTTCTGTAACTCATAACTAAACAATATTATAGGATTATGCTTAATAAATATTAGTTTCTATTAATAGTAAGTGGGTCATATTAATTTATACTTTAATTTAATAAAAAAAAACATAGTAAAATAACAGTCATATGTTTAAGAAAATAGGTTGTTCTAAATGTAAGGTTGATGAGGTGAGGGGAATCTGTGCTGGACTAGGCATTTGGAGAAAACCACAAATATTTTTTTTTTACCTGAGATAAGCAAAATTCACTCCAATGCAATGTAGTATAAGCAATGGCTCAACATTTTCACATATTTTCTGAAAATTGATATTTATTTCATATTGACTGTATATACTTATATCATAACAAGGATGACAACATCCATAAAAGTGAAGCACTGAAACAGTAGGACAATTGAACATTAACACTTGTATAGTGTCAAAAAACTGAATAATCAAATATAAATGTATAAGATTCAAAGCAAAATTGTAAGTAAATTTCTTCGCTTATAATATTATACTCTGTTGTCCCAGGAATCAATATACCACAAATCAGATAATTCGGATAATTAGATCACATAAAAATTTGTTAAAAAAATAGTAAAATCAACATGTTTAAAATGGATGTATGGACATTTTGGTAATGATTATAGAGTTGCTATGCTTTCCAAATCGTACCAAACGACTACAGGAATCAACTTGCAAAGTTTTAGATCGATAGGACAATTCTAACATGCCTAAATTAACAAAAAAAGCTATCTTTCTCAGACATATGGACGGACGGACCGACCCTAATTATAGAAAAGCTTTGCTTTTAAAAATTACTGTAAAATTGACTAGCAACTTTTAACATCAAATTATTTGTTCCATAGATATTCAAAATCATTTAGAGTTATGTTATAGTAGCTTTCTATTGTCTGACTTAATTTTTTATTTAAGGTTAGTGAGGATGGATGAACTTTGACACAAAATAATGATAAACCTTCCCTGGATCTACTAGTGGCTTCAATGTAAAGGAGAGCCATCTAGGTTCAGTGGTTTGCAAGATTTTTCCCCAGAGACAAAAAAGGACATTCTGTTACTTTTAAAAAGTTATTATCTTAACCTTAAAAAGAATGGGGGGGGGGAGAAATCCACCTTTTTTATGCCTTCCTAATCTTGAAAATGGAGGGGAGTCAGTCTATTCCCCCCCCCCCCCCTCCAAACCCACACACCTAGGCGCTTGCAAAGATATTTGCCTGTGGAAGGGGAGGGTGATTAGAACCAAGACAGTTATTTCATCCAGGGATCTAAAGGGATAAGACAATGGCCAATAAATTGATGATACACAAAATAACCCCTTCTGTAAAATTACAATTAGTGGTTGCAACGTTTGGACACTCAACTTAATAAAACAAACAATCAAAATTCAATAAAGTCTTTACAAATTGAAAAGCTTAGGCAACAAATCATGACATAATACAAGCAGTAAAATGACTAGTAATGTACATCACACAACAGGCAAGGCAATGATTAAGGCTTAGGTCATGCATTTAAAAAGTGCATTTAAAAAGTGACCGGAATAGACCATTTTTTATAGACGAAAAAAAAAAATATGAAAAAATCAAGTTAGAACAACGCCTCCAATTGCAAACGATAAATGAATGCCATATCTTTCATTTTACAAAAACCCGGGGGTCGATAGGACTTACCATTTTTTCACAATTTTAGATTGAACATGGCCTATTTTGAAATTTTTTTTTTGCAAATTTTTGAAATAAGTAAGAAATGAAAGTAAAGGCAATAAACTACAACTTAGCTTTTCTGAAGTTCTCTCGCAAACGTTTAGAACACCGTTAAAAACGGTTTTAAAAAAGTTGGTCGTTTGACCGGAATTGACCCGATGACCGCATTAACCCCGCACTACCCTACATTCTGTATTTTCACTTTCGAGCTAACACTATTCTTCCACTCTACCTCTACAACAACTACTAAGCATAGGTGCCAGATTTTTTTCATATCAAAGTAATTACAAAATAGGTGTACAACATTGGGAAAGAAGAAACAGAGAGGGGAAGATGGGAAAAAATCCTACATAGAATGAACATAATTGAGATCATAAAAGGAGAGTGTAAACACTACCATTAATTTTATTTCAGCAAGTAACTATTAAGGATGAGGAAAATATTTCAGTCAAAATCAATGTATAATTGGAAACATTATGCAAGGAATTAATTTTTTAAAAGTTGAAAAATATTGGGCCAATAAAGAGTACATTGCTCTTAAAAAGCGTATATCTGGCACCACTTAAGAACTGGATTGATATTTCGACTTTTAAAGCAATCAAAGCATTTAGTTAGTAACGCACATATGTTTTGGTTGACAAACTTGAACATTATTTTTAAAAACTAAAATAAAAAGATTTTTTTGCATATGTTTTCCCTTCCACATAATAAAATAGCTTAAAACTAATGCTATATACGTATATTTACATTTAAATCAGAATCCACATGGTCCAGCGGTTAGCAAGATCTTTAGCTTTAAAAAAAAGATAGACAGACAGAGACATTTCATTACTTTGTAATAGAAAAAGTTTTGTGTTCATTTTTTATTGAATAAGTTAGTGTGGGTGTTTCGTCCCCCTCCCCCATTCGCTACATAGCCTAAACCTGCCCTGGACTAAAACCATACTTATCTGAAATGATTTGTCTAACAATTTATAAGATCTTAGTAGACAAATACTTACACACTCACACAACCTTATAGTATTATTAAAGAAATAATGTATGTAATTTAAAAAAATGTTTACAAATTTGAACACCATGATTTAACATATTTAGGCAGTAAAAAAAGGCAGGGATTTTTCGGGATAAGACAATTGAAGATAAATTTCTGTTCACTAACAATTATGATTATCAAAATTACATTTTGTATTGATTAAATGTTTTTGTACAGAAGTAGACATTACTAGTTTGAACCATCCTATCAAGAATAAAATAGTAGACATTACTAGTTTGAACCATCCTATCAAGAATAAAATAGTAGACATTACTAGTTTGAACCATCCTATCAAGAATAAAATAGTAGACATTACTAGTTTGAACCATCCTATCAAGAATAAAATAGTAGACATTACTAGTTTGAACCATCCTATCAAGAATAAAATAGTAGACATTGCTAGTTTGAACCATCCTATCAAGAATAAAATAGTAGACATTACTAGTTTGAACCATCCTATCAAGAATAAAATAGTAGACATTACTAGTTTGAACCATCCTATCAAGAATAAAATAGTAGACATTACTAGTTTGAACCATCCTATCAAGAATAAAATAGTAGACATTGCTAGTTTGAACCATCCTATCAAGAATAAAATAGTAGACATTACTAGTTTGAACCATCTTATCAAGAATAAAATAGTAGACATTACTAGTTTGAACCATCCCATCAAGAATAAAATAGTACCCTAGTACTACTAAGCAACTGAGTTTATATAACTTTGGTTACAAGTAAAATTTATTGTCCAATGTCCCTCCCTCCCTGGGTAAGTGAGAGTGAGGGTATAGCCAGGGGAGGTATTATTTAAATGCAGATATACCAGGGATTGGTCGATTTTGGAGAGACTATCTGTATAGGTAATATAAGTATAGGACAGTAGATGGTGAAGTGTTTTTTCCTCTAATCATTCTATCATAATATTCTGTCTTCTAAGAGATATTAAGAAGGGGAGGGTGATGACAGAAGATTAATTCTGCTTCATTGTCCCCTCCCTTAGTTTCCTGATGCATTTGTTTATTTTATGTTTCGAGAATCCAAGGGGGGCATGACTTCGAAACCGATTGATAGCCGCTGGATTAGAACCGGTTCTCAACTATACTGAAAACTCACGTCTAACATTAAAATACAGAGAATTTTCTGCGAATGTTAAAGTAAAAATCATAAAATTAACCCATTTTTGTTTAAAGCGGAAAGCTGTCTGTAATACGATGCGATAAGTAACTAATGTAAATATATTTTGTGTGTCAATGAATGGGTTTGATAGTAGCAAAGCTTCACTATAGATCAAAATGTTCGTCTGTTAGTAATGGGGATAACGTGAATTTCATGGCTTCTATTCAAGATAGACTGTTAAATATCTTTATGCTATGATTTTCTTTATTTTTCATAATCCTCCAATGTATAATTTGCTTGGTCCCTCTGTCTGTCTGTCAAGCTGCAAAAGTGTACAAAATTTATAGCCAGATATTTCAACATAAAAAGATATGTTTGTTGCAATATAATTTTATTTTGGTTGTGTGCACAGACTTAGGGTGTGGGGGGGGGGGGTGATGGGGACAAGGTGGTTATTCAAATATTTAATGAAATATGTTACATCCTGTGTTATGTGTATCTACAAGGGGGGTAAAGCCACATATTTCAACATTAAATGCAATATACTTTTTAGGCCACTCTGTGCTGAGATTTAATATAAAAAATTATAGTCAAAAAAGTAAAAAAATCGACATGTTATAAATGGACATATGGACATTCTGACTTGGGAATCGTTATAAACCAGAATGCAAGTTTTAATTGACATCTAACACCCAGCTAACATTTTCATTAAAATTCATTTAATTTTCATCTTTTTCGCTTACATCTATTCATTTAAAATCATCATGCCAGAAAAATGAAAATCAGGGATATTTTAGAAACAACTCCCTTCTAAAATGGCACCGATTTTGATGATTATAGAAATGATTTGCCACATGTACCTAAGTATGATGGCCGAAGATATTACTAAAATAAATAATGTGTTGTAGTTGACACTGAATTTATTTTCCTATTACAGATATAGACGTAAAACTTTTTTCTGTTGGTCTGGTCTGGGGCCCAAAAAACCCTAAAAATGAACCTAACCTTAATTTTCTCAGAAATTATTCAATGAATATATAATGCTAATAAACTAATTTTTAGCTAAGAAGTCAACAAAAAGTTTTACGTCTCTATCTGTAATAGGAGCCGAGATAGAGAGAGGTCTGTTAGGGGGTTAAGTAGGGGTACAGAAGTTTAACTGCCTGTTTTTGCCGGTTTCGGTGCTGGAGGTGCCAATGTTTTTTTAACTGAGAATAATATTTTAAAAAGTTGTAACTATAAACAGATAAAAATATTATTTAGCGTTGCCAACCGCCGTTTTACTGCCAATTTTGGCGGTTTCTGTTATTTGTCATTTTTCGGCGATGGTCAGAAAAGGTATTTTTTTGTTATAAAAAATAATAGTTTGTCATAAAATTTGGTTTTCTTAGCTTTAAAATTGAGTAATTTTTTTTAAAAATACACATGAACCACCAGAAATAAGTTTTACATCTCTATCTGTAACAGGAGCCGAGATAGAGGGTGGGTCTGTTAGGGGGTTAAGTAGGGGTACAGAAGTTTAACTGCCTGTTTTTGCCGGTTTTGGTGCTGGAAGCGCCAATTTTTTTTAACTGAGAATAATATCTTAATAAGTTGTAACTATAAACAGATAAAAATATTATTTAGCGCTGCCAACCACTGTTTACCACCAAAATTGGCGGTTTCCGTTATTTGTCGTTTTTCGGCGATGGTCAGAAAAGGTATTTTTTTGTTATAAAAAAAAATAGTTCGTCATAAATTTGGCTTTCTTAGCTTTAAAATTGGCTGCTCTACAGCAGTTTTAATATTTAGCGGCTGGCCGCTAAAAAGCGGATAAGGAGCGGTCTGACTGCTATGACTAGAAAAGTAATTTTCTCTAAAAATACACATGAACCACCAGAAAAAAGTTTTACGTCTCTATCTGTGACAGGAGCCGAGATAGAGGGGGGGGGGTCTGATAGGGGGTTAAGTAGTGGTACAGAAGTTTAACTGCCTGTTTTGCCGCTTTTGGTGCTGGAAGCACCAATTTTTTTTTAACTGAGAATAATATCTTAATAAGTTGTAACTATAAACAGTGAAAAAAGGGGAAAAAAAAGTTATTTTTTAGGCCTTTTCAAAAGGCAGTTTTGAAATCCCGTTATTTCATAAATAAATTTAAAATGCTTAGAGAATGGCTTGGAAGGTGAATTTAGGTGTTCTGCATATTTCAACTTAAACACATAAGGCCTAAGATATGATATCCCAAAAATCTTTTGTCAAAGTCTACTCTACACCTAGCGCTGGCGATTTCATTTTTCACAGGTATAAAATGCATGATTTTAGAAAACTGACTGGCGCTAGGTGTAGAGTAGACTTTGACAAAAGATTTTTTGGATATAATATCTTTGGCCTTATGTGTTTAAATTGAAATATGCAGAAGATCTTAAAACCTGCACATTACTGAGATATTGTTAAAACCGCCGTGCTACCGTTATCTGTTGATATTTTACATGCCTGGCGCTAGGTCGCCAGTAGAGATAAAAAGCTGAAATTTTGTACATGTATTTCTAGGCCCCTAAAGTAACTTTTTAGGTTAGCAGAAGAATGAAATTCGAGAAAGGGTATTTTCATGAAAAGATCTACTGTCCAAAGTTGCGCCTTTTTTGGAGCAAAGCATTTTTCCTAACTTTTAATGCCACTCACTTGACTTAGTATCAATAGGAACCTTTTTTAACGTCTTAGTTATGACGCGGTGTTTAGCCGAGCAGCCAATAACAAAAATAAATTTAAATTGATATTTGGGTGCAAATAAAAAGGTAATCATTACTACTAAGTTTAATCACATACGGGTTTCGTGAATTTTTTCGGCACAGCTTAAGCCCTTTAGCTAGTTCTTTAGAATTTCTTTCCTAAGGATGACAAGTAGTAGTAGGACAAGAAACTTTGATTTATTCAAACGTTGGGTTAAGTAATAGTTAAGAGAGAAACCATAATATACATTTTTAAAACAATTTACCGTGTTTATATATTTACATTATTTATAAATTCATGTAAAACATTGTGTGTCTTCATTTAGAATTCAAGTTTAGAATTGTATTGAATTCAGCGAAAATGCAAATTCTGAACCAATATTAAAAGTTTTGTATTTCAATATTTTTCATGGAAGGTTTCGTGTTTTTTAATATAAAATAAATATTATAAATATAAATATTAACACCTAACACTGCATGAATATAGGACTTGAATTTAGGACTTGATAATAGAGAAGCTTCGCTTATAGTATTGCATTATGTTGTCCTAGGAACCATTATTTCAGAAATCAGTTGAATAAGATAATTATATCACATGAAAAATTAAAAGTTAAAATTAAACATGTTTTTAACGGATTTTCTGGTAACAATTATAGATATTTAACACTTCCTAAATTGGACCTAACTGTTATAGGAATCATCATGCAAACTTTAAATTCAATAGAAATATCCTAATAAGTTTCAATTAACAAGAGCTAACAGATATGGATGAACGTACTAACAGGCCAACCCTAATTATAGAAAGCTTCGCTTTAGCAATACAATATTTGCAAAAAAAATATTGTTATCTTATTATTGTTGATTATAATACTAGCTGCTGTGCCCATAGCCTATAGTAGAGGGCCGCGGAGGTTAGGAAAAATAGCCTAAAACAAACCAAAGACATTCATAAAGAATCCCTGAAAAGTATAACAAATTTGGAACAGCATTTTCAGATATATTTAGCTTCTGACAAAGATTTATAATTTTTATAAGAGGACTTTCGGCTGAGACTCTAGCATCTAGGGGTTTTGTATTCAACTGGGTAAAAATGGGCAGAAAAATGGCTTAAAACTATCCAATGGCTTAAATATAAATATAAAATATTCTAAAACAATCTAACACAAACTATTAGAAGCTTCCCTTAAAAAATTGCTTAGTGTTTGTTACAGGTATGTATTCATGTAGATTATCATCCTCAATTTGGTTTAGAGCTTCTTTAGGTTCACTGAAATTTTCTAAGTTGCCATCATGAACAACTATGGCAAACTTTGGTTGATGAATCATAATTACATCTCTACAAAATCTATCATATTTATTTTTTTCCTTCTTACTCCACTTAACATCTATGCTTGTCTCATGATCTGAATAATTTAGTGAACACTCTCTTCCCCAAGCTGCAAATTCATGTTTATGATGAATATTTTCATCAGCAAATACAATAATATTCTTTAATTCACTGAGTGCATCAAAATCTCTCACCTTCCATGCATCCCTCATATTGATATAATTGATATGTCTTGGCTTGTTTACTAGATCTTTTAAGTCTCTTTCGGCGTAGTTAATGTGATAGTAGCTCCATGATATATCAGGATAATTTCTAGAAATGTTTCTCTTTACATCTTCATATAGTTCTCTATTTTCTAATTTAATTTTCTCCCCTACTTGTTCCTCTATTTCTCTTTCAGGTAAACTAAGAAACTCCTTTGTATTTGCCTCTCTGATAATATCTTTAGAAACTCTTGAGTATGTTATAATTGCAATACTCTCATCATGGTCTAATAATTTGTACTTCTCTAATATTGCCATAGTTAAGGCACTAATATTATGTTTATATTCATTTTGATAGTGATGACACTCTGGACCTTTTCCTTCTGTATAAATAAATTCATGTAGGTTTTTATCTTTAATTGCTCCAGAACTATTTAAATTATAGTGATCTCCCTCAATAATAATAATTGCATGGGCCATTGTTCTAAGTATTGTATTCCTCATATTGTCAGCCAAGCCCACCCTATATATATTACATAGGATAATGTTCCTTGCTTGAGCACCCTGAAATTCCTCTATACTTGTTACCAATATTCCTTCAGGTTTTTTCATGTATTCTCTGAAATCTCTGTCAACTGATGTAGTCGAGGAAAAGTGTTTGTGTAACAATTGAAATACTCTATCACTATATCTTATATTTTCTGATAATATAACAACACTTTCTTTAGGTTTGTGTATGAAATATTTGTTTACAGCAGCAACAACTAATAATTGAGGACTAATGTTATAAATATTTTTGTAGAAAAAATTATGGTTACCCATGACATTAGTATCAGGAGAACAAGATATTTGTTGAGTAGAATTCCGCTTTAAAGCTTTAGCTAGATGGATAATTTGTTGAGAATTTCTCATATTTTTGGTGAGATTAACATATACAGCATTATGATTCATTTTCATAGTTTCTAACCACTCTGCTTTCTCAGTTTCTAAATATTCTTTCTCTTCATCTATTACTTTTAAGTTAACACAAATTGTCTCTATAGAGGCAGGAAAAACAATTTTTCCAATTATCATTTCATCAATGAATAAATGATCACAGTGATTATCTATTAAAAAACTTTTTAATGCATTGGTTATTTCAGTTTTTTCTAGGGGTTTGTATTTGTAACTGATCCTTAAATCTTTAGTAGTAATAACTTTGATATTAGGATAATATTCAAAATCTGCTACAGCTATAATGTTCATAATGGATGATTCAGCTGTTTCAAATCTTAATTCATATGTAATTGCTGTCAGATCAATGTAAAATAATTGGTCTTTACTATTATCTCTTGCACATTTTTTAGCTCTTTCCTTTAGTACATAAGTTTTACCAGTACCATAGTCACCATCTATGATAAGGAATTTAGCTGGTGAGTGTACTGCCTGCAGTTGTTCATTGTTAAGCATGTATACAGAAACATTACTCTCCTCTGAAAGTTCTTCAATCTTTTCTGGTAATTTTGATTGTTGATCAGTTAACATACTCTTAGGAACATCACCTCCTGAAAGGCCTTCAGCCTCTCCTATTAATTCTAGTTGTTCATCAGTTAGTAAATTTTCAGGAATATAGCTTTCTCCTGATAAACCATCAGTTTTTCCAGTAAATGCTTTCTCAGTTTCTCTGCTAATTGTGAATGGATCTGATATAAGTTTATCAAATTTACTGGACTCATTTATTGATATGTGATATATCAATTCAGCTACAAGTTCTTCATATACTGTCTGATAAAAATCAGATGTAACAAGCTTGTGTTCAATTATCTGCTTTAACCAAGTTGTTGCATCATTAGCATCTTGTAGAATAAATTGCTGACAGTTGACACAGGGCTTTGTGGTTTCTTCATCAATAGTCAAATGTGGAACACATGCAGCCCTGACAAACACCCAATCTTTTGGAAGCATTTTTCCAAATAATTTCTGCATGAAAGAAAAGTGCTGTTTTGTTTGATCTGAAGCATCTTTAAGTAGTTTGAGTTTATCTCCTTGATCTTTAGGTCCAAGTTTAACCTCTATATTGATAATAGCATTATGCTTAGGAATTATCATGATGGTGTCCCATTCAGTCTTTTTTTCTTGCAGGCTAAAATTGTAAAACTGATATTTGTAAAAGTGTTTTAACTTATCATCAGGGATCTTGTGTAGTAATGTATTTTCAATTTTATTATATAACTTTTTTCTTTCGGGACTTAGACTAGAAGAACACTGATCTTGGTTAGAGCTGTCAGTGATGATATTCTGGAAATCAGATTGATTATTCTCAACAACAATTGCCTGTTGCTTTGATTCCTTATTGAAACGTTTTCTGTCTACCTGACTTTTTAACACCTAACGTAAATGAAGCTAATATTTCACATGTTGAAATTTTTTGTTGTTGTTTAGATATTACCTAATACTAAAATTTAATAAAAAAGAACAACAATGGAAAGACAAAAAAAGAATTTTTAGCAAGTTTGATGAAAAGTAAGTTATTGATATCTCAAATTAAAGGGACTGTGAACCTAAATTTTTCTCATCTTGATATCAAATCTAAACATTATCTCATTCATAATATCTCACAGATAGAGCAAAACGCGCTTTTGTTTGCTTAAAAAACGGCTTTTTCTGACGATTTTTAAAAGTTCCAGGGAAAGGAAGAAACTTTCCGTACTATATAAATGTGCATTAAATTGCTTTTTTCTCCCATTATAGCTAAAGTTAAACTTTTTCACATAGTTCTTGATTTTTCCTAACGGTTAAGCTGACTTTTAACATAATCCTTGCTTTAAACCAATGTATAGTTACTTAGAAATTGATAAAATAAGCAATATTTTTTATTGAAAATCAAATACAATAACAAAGCTAGAAACAGGTTTTTTTATTAGTATCCAATTAACTTTAGATTGTCCATCTCTCGCCCACCTTTAATTACAAATTTGTAAATAATAAAGACGCAATATTTCTTTATAAACAGTCTGATAAAAGTGTAAACTAATTCTCCAAAGTGGATTATTTATTGTCCAACACAATAAAAAAAGGATATTATTATTTTAAATAACCTATGAGATTCAACCCTTTGTAGGCAGTGAGGTATTTTTTTGTCAATAATACGAATTTAAAATAGGTTTTTATTACCTAATTACTACGTTATAAAAAAAACTAATTGGCAATAATTATATAATAAAAAAATCCTTAACAGTAAGTAAATTGTTTCAACTATATAAGACAAGTTAAATATCCCTACAAACATTATAAGAAACAAAAACGTTCAGATTTTCCCTGTCTTTTCCTTTTCCCTCCCAAAATACCACAAAATCAAGGCATTATTCCTGGATATTTTTGTTAATGGGACGTTTTTGGTTGATCAGTGTAGTGGAATGTGCTTAGAAAATGTTAAGATTTGATAATCAGATGAGAAATTTTTACGTTCACACTCCCTTTAAGATTATTTAATTGATCAAAATAAAAATAATTATGCCTTCAATGATTAAATAAGGTTTTAAGGAAAAATATATAGTTTATCAATGAAATATGATCATTCCTGTTTAAACAGCCAGTTTTGCGGGCTTTGAAATTCCAATGGATTTTCCCTCCACTTTTTATGTTCCTCAATACAAGACTTCAATTTCTCCTCTTCAACATCTTCTATGTCAAGGATCTCCTTCACTTTTTTCTCATACTCATTAAATTCTGCAAATTTATCCTTGCCTCTGGTATTTTTTCCTTTTTTATCTAATTGGTGAATGCAATCAGCTGCTTGAAAGCCAAGGAAGATGAATGATTCCAGTTTTAATTCTCTAGCTGCATTGACAAGCTCATGATGTATACGTTCTTCAAGATATTTATCCAAAATCTGAGCATCTTGCTTTTCCTTCCCCACTTTTCCTAACACAGTTGGTTTCTTAGGTACTACATAATGATTTGGAATAGCTATAACTTTACAGTCTTGATCATAATAATAATCAGCTACTTTCTTTTTTATTTCTGCAATCTTTTCTTTAGCTAAAATTCTTTGATTTTCTCCTGCAGGTCCATGAAAGTTTATACTCAAGTTACTAAATTCTTCAGCTAAATTTGATACTTGAGAATCTTGTAAAGATAGAGTATATACCCCAAATTGAAAACCACATGTGCAGGAAGAATTTGTTGCTGGGCCAGCTCCTTCCATTTCACAAACTAAAATACATTTTTGTGTATTGAAAGATATTTTTATCATCAAATCTATTATGTAAATATACATTTCTACCTTAATAATTAAGACATCTTTTCCATGACTAATTGACAATTATTACTAAACTCAACAGGTTTTATACAAATACATACTCCGCTATCCATTTTCATTTCTGATTTTGATCTTTTATTTTAGAAATATTATAGGTTATTTGTATTATCTAAAATTATATTATATTCTATTATATCTATTTCTTTACAAAATAAATTGTTTAATAATGGAGTAGTTATGAGAAAATATTTACCTGTAAATACACCACACAAGTGTGCTTGGTGCAATGGCTAATATTACTGTATTTTAGTTCTCTTTTATTTGCTCTCTATCTCTAGTTTCATCCAGTTGCAAAACCATGTTGTTGTTAGTTTAGACCATTGTATTGCCTTCTCTATATACATTCATACCTAAACAACATAAGCAAGTTGTAAAATGGATTCATATAAAAGTAAGAAGAAAAGCCAACTTTTTATAATAGAATATAATTCCTATGATTATATATTTCATTCATAAGAATGCATTTCAAAGCTCATTGAATTTGCCAGTAAGTGTTATAATGTTGACATTAATCTCATTCATAAATGTTTTGACAATAACCCCTTTTAGAAAATGCATACTACTTATTCATTTTAAAAATGTAGAATAAGCTCATGAAGAATAAAATAACAAGGATGACAACATCCATAAGTAGCGAAGCACAAAAAATCATTGATGGGAATACGTACAATTAGATTTAAATTGTATTTCTTATAATCAAGAATAGATTTTTTAGAGAAAATAAACACATATTTTGTTTAATGATGCAGTCAAAGTAAATTACACAAAAGATGCTCATAAAAATAAGAAAAATTATTTTGATACTGATATCCCAAAAAAGTTTTAAGATTGGACCAAATACACCAAAAACATGAGGAAACATGTAAAACATATAAAATAGCCAAAAACCTGCTAAAATTTTTATATCCTTAGCTTAAAAAATTTGGAAAATCGGACTATATACACGAGATATATGGAAAAATAAGGGGAAAATTTAAAAATAGCTAAAAACCTGCAAAAAGGCAGTCTGGCCGTCATGGTTGTTTTCTTTGAATTTCATTTTGATATTTAAAACTGAAAAAAATTTGGAAATCAGACCATAAAACACCAAAGATATGGAGAAAAATGTGAAGAATACAAAAATAGCCTAAAACCTGCTTAAAGGGAGTCTGACCGTCATAGTTGTTTTCTTTGAACGACAGGAAATTTAATTTTGATTTGTATAACTGAAAAAAATTTGGAAATTGTACCATAAACACCAAAGATATGGAGAAAAATGTGAAAAATACAAAAATAGCCTAAAACCTGCTTAAAGGGAGTCTGACCGTCATAGTTGTTTTCTTTAAACGACAGGAAATTTAATTTTGATATGTATAACTGAAAAAAATTTGGAAATCGTACCATAAACACCAAAGATATGGAGAAAAATGTGAAAAATACAAAAATAGCCTAAAAACTGCTTAAAGGGAGTCTGACCGTCATAGTTGTTTTCTTTCAACGACAGGAAATTTAATTTTGATATCTATAACTGAAAAAATTATGGAAATCAGACCATAAACACCAAAGATATGGAGAAAAATGTTAAAAATACAAAAATAGCCTAAAACCTGCTAAATAGCGGTCCGATACCATTGATGTTTTATAGTAAATTGTGTAATGAAAATGTTGTCAAAAAAAATTAGCCTTTTATCTTTTTTAGGAGCCGAGAAAATCACGTTTCCCCAAAACTAAGACAGACGGACATTTCAATTTACAGAGTAGCTTCGCTACTAAAAATGTCTTAATACTAAATTAATAAAATTGTGACACATGCATGATATAAAATATAGTCTTATTAATCTGTTAAAACAAAAGCTAGGAATAAAACAATGCATTTTAAGATTAATATGTAGTATACATTTTATAAGATAGGAATTTATTGAGGAAAGCTTTTTTTAAAATAGGCGTTTTCTAAGACAAATACATATGAAATTTATTCAAAAAGGTTAAGCGGTTTTTTATTTGTTGATTTAAATCAATGAATTTCTACTATTTAACTCACTCTCTCTGTTTGTCCATACACAATTTTGTGCTTTGCCACTTGTAGATGTTGCCATCCTTGTTTATTCTACATTCATTATTGTTTTTAGATACACAATATGGGTCTTTTTTACAGGGTTTTGTTTCAATTACTGATCATTTTGTATATTTTTGTTCTCTTTATCAAGGTCAAAATTTGAAGAAGAAAAATCTTGTTTTTAAAATACCTTTTTATTCAGAGATTCTATGTAACAGAGATGTACAGACAAACCTTAATTAAAGAGTAGGTGAGCTGCAAAGGAACTTACTTGCCACTTGATAATTCGCCTGACTGTTGTCCTTATTTAAGTCTTATTGTTGCAGGAATCCTAAAACAGACACATGTTATTTATATATAAGTATTTAGTAGCAAAGCTACTCTATAATTGACTTTGTCCATTCGTCAGTCAGTCCGTAACGCTATTGGGGAAATAGGATTTACTCAGCTGTTATTAAATCTAGATATTTGATTTAGGGAGCATATTTATATAAATAATATTTATGGCAATCCGACTGCTTTAAAACAGATTTTAAGCTGTTTTTATTTTTATCTACATATCTTTGGTGGTATTGGCCCGATTTATTTTTATTTTCTGCTATTAGTATCAAATGTAAATTGTCAACCACCCCTTTTTTAATTATCCTTATACTAAAGTAACAGGATGTTTGTTTGTCTGTGTATCTGTGTGTCTGTACCGAAGGATCTCGCTAACCTCTGAACCGATCGGGTTCTCCGTAACAGGGTAGCTTCTCATAGGTCCCAGGAAGGTTTATAACTATTTTGGGGGAGGGTACCACCACCCTCCCAAGAGAAATCACAATAAAATCAAAAATATTAAATATTTCCGCCGCATAGTGTCGCTAGCATAGTCGCGCTACGTAGTCGCGCTGCGTAGACGCGTGAATTTAACAATTGATAACATAGACAAGTTATTTCTCAAATTAGATATTTAAAATAAAAAAAACATTTAAAGGCCACTAGAGGCCTCTAGGGGCGTAGCCGATAGTAGTTTTAAAAAGTAAAAGTGAAAAAAAATGAGGGGAGGGGATTTTTTTCTTGGGGTAAAATCTACAAGGAAGATATTGGTACCCTTCCAAAAAAAGTTATAAACCTTATCAGGACCTATGAGAAGCTACACTAAAGAAAAAGACCATATTGGTTCAGCAGTTAGCAAGAACTTTTGGTGCAGACAGAAAAAAAAACTATTTTATTAGCATATAAGGAAGATCATTTCCCTGGCTTTCTGTGATCCAATAGGGCTGTCTGTCTAATGCTATTTTAATCATTATAATGTTAAAGTAAAGTTTTATACAGCAAAGGTTGTTTATAACTCAAATATCTATGTAATAGTAAACATGGCATCCCATGCAATTATTCCACCACGGACCTTCCCCTTAACTGGCAATGCCTTTGTTAATATTTAACAAATTTTCTTTAAATCACTTTGACCATATTTTATCCATGATTTTTGCGCTTCAATACTTATGGATGTTGTCACCCTTGTTTTCTTGAAAAGGTTATACTCTATCCACAATAAAATTTTATATGAGAACTTTTACCTGCTAAATATAATCCAGAGATTATATTTATATATATTTGTATACATATAATATTAGGTGTGATGAGAGTTTATGTTGTATACATGTATTAGATGTCAAGATCCCATAGTATGTAGCTCTTCTCTTACTTTTCAACCATGAAGCAAACTTCTTGTCCTCTCTTCAAATCTTGTTAACTAAACAATTTTATATAATGATTAATTTATGTTAAGGGTATTTGAGTCAAATAAAAAAAAATAATGTTAATTGAATTAAAACATGCATATACATTATACATATAATAACAATCATATCCTGAAGTTAATATATAAGTAAATAGTTTGTTTGGTTGGTTTGTTAGCCCTTGCTGATTCGAAAATTACCCTTAACCCTTAACAGTCGGGGGGGGGGGGGCTTTCAAGTTTTTTTCTATCTCATTTTCTGTGTGTGAAAAATAAAGAGCCCAAACTGCGTGAGTTTTTAAGTATGTGTATAACACATAACTGAGAGTTGGAATTTTTTGAATATCTCCATCCTGGCGGGCACAGGATGCCAGCAAACCTGGCAGGGTGATCCAGGTAAAGAGCAAAAATATTTTTTTTTGACTTAAACAAAGCATTTAATCTTACTAAAATACTAGATTATCCTCTAGTAGTAAATCCTTATATGAAATACAGGTGTTCAAGTCGATTTCAGGTTCCAGGTATGATCCTGCAGGTCCTGATCCTCCAGGTCTCAGGAAAATCTTTAAAAGGCTCCTGTGACCGCAATTTTTGACTTAAAGACTTCAAATTTTAAACTTAAGCTTTTCTTACATGTCTACATATTTTCCCGCCGACTGCGGCGGCTGGCAGCTGCCAAGTACAGCTGCGGCCGCTGAAATTTATGTTTTGATATTTCTAATATAAAATTTACATAAAGATAAAGATTTTCTGTGAAAAAATTGTTCTTCTAGCTTCAAAAATAAGAAAATTACAGCCGTTTGAAATTTTTAAGTGAATGAGGACCTAAAAACAAAAGTTGTTAAATAAAAAGGTGAAGGAAGCGAAAATTGACTTCGTTTCACTCAAGGTCGGAAATTCATTATCAAATAGGGGACTTGCACAAATTTTTTTTTTAGCCCTCTAGCTCTAATAGGAACTGAGATAATAGGAGGGGCGTTAAACGCCCCCCCCCCCCCCCCCGACCAATTAAGGTGCGGCAAGGGGCCCTACTGTAAGGGGTTAAAGTGCCCAGTGGAGTAGAACAATCCCTCTTATTTATCCATACATTGAAAAAAATGTAGGAAGAACTTTTTCAATTGTGTACTAGGTATCCCTGCAGGTCTTATGTTTAATTTATTCCAAATGAGAAGATGGTGGGTTCTGTGCTTGACCATGAATTTTAAGGGAAACCACTAATATTTATTAACATTAGATAAGCTAAATTTACTCCAATGCAACGTTGTGTAAGCAAGAGCTCAACATTTTAAAATATTTTCTCAATATTAATATTTTTTTTTTTTCATAATAACTGTACATATGTTTATGACAAGGATGACAACATCTATACTAACATCTAAAACGACCAAGCTAATATAGCTTGATTCACAAGAGATGTGATTGATAATGAAGATTTTTTTCTTTGAAATATATTTCATTATGAAGCAGCAGTAGTTACTAATTTATAAATGTTATGCTTGAGATAGATTTATAACTGTTAAAAGTATATATACTAACGAAGCTCTCATATTAGGATTAGGATGAAGAACAATGAAAGCAAGCTTGACAAAACTTTATATATTAAGCAGAATATTAATTTAAAGGTATAAAGCAAAATAGTTTATAAACTTGTTGCAAAACTGTTTAATTACAGAATTAGAAATAGAAATAATTGTTTCATAAAACCTAAGATTACAAAACAAAATACAAATCCAGTTACAATCAGTGGTTGTATATCGTTGTCAATTGTATAATTGAAATAAGAAAGGCCTTCCTTCCTCCCACCCTCCTTATTGTTATACACCCCCATGGTTAATTTATGTGCATGCCGCTGATTAATTTCCACTTAATATATTAAGTTCGTAAATTTGAATTTAAAATTTGAAATGTTCTCTCTTGAAATTTAAACCAACAAGGATGACAACATCCATAAAAGCGGAGCTCTAAAATCAGAAGAAAGGACAAATGAACAATAACTATAGTTGATGTTATAATTTAATAAGCAGAACATTTCTAAATCTAAATGAAATTGTATAATATAAATTTGTTGCAAAATTGTGTAAATATAGGATACAGTAAAAGGACATATTTTCATTTTTAGGATTTGATTATATTGTTGCCTCACTTATAATACTTTACCTTGTTGTCCTAAGAATCACTATTCCAAAAATTAGATGAAAATCATAGAAAAAAAATTATGTAAAAATGTTAAAAATCAGCTTGTTTTAAATAAACCTACTTACTTTCTGGTAACAATTTTAGAGTTCCTATGCTTTCTAGATTGTTATAGGAATCATAGTGCAAAGTTAGAAATCGATAGGAAAATTATAACATGCCAAAGTTAACAAAAAGAGCTAACTGTTACGGATGGACGGACCGACCCTAATTATAGAAAAGCTTCGCTCTTAAAAATAAGCATTTTACTTTTTAATGAAATTTTGTGAGTTGTGATTAAGTGTGGTTGTTAGAATATTTGTGTGCGCAAGTTGGGGTTGGGGTGTGTTAGTAGATTGTATAGTTTGTGTTGTGTGTGTGTGTTATTGTGCGTAAGAATTAAGTGTTTGTGTGTGTGTGTGCGTCGGAAGTGAGTGTGTATGTGTGTGCGATAGAAGTGTTTGTGTTTGTTAATTTATTTAAAGTACATAACTTGAGGCAGAAATATGTATGTAATAAGGTTTTTTTCAATAGATGAACCATATCAGTTCAGCGGTTTAAAGACAGACAGTAACACAGAAACAGATAGATATCCTGTTACGTTTAGTATTATTTTTTTTGTCTAAAGTTTAAGAAGTCAACAATTACTGAACTGATTGAGTTTTTCTTTTAAGGGAGGCTTCTTGTAGGTCCCGTGATGGTTTTAGGCTATTTTATGCACCTTTCTTTCTCACCTTTTTAATTACAGGGTCCTAAAATACTAATTGCGCTACTGCTAGTCTACAATAGCTTGATGTCTGTCTGTCTGTCCTTTAAGTTCTCGGTAACTAATGAACAGATTGGATTCTACTATTCAGGGAATACACCTACAGGTCCTTTGGTGGTTTTAGGATATTTTCTTGGGGGGGGGGGGGCAGGGGGCACCTTCAACCTCCCAAAAACAAAAAAAATTTCCCCTCCCCATTTTTTTAGGCAGTTAATTTAGAATAGGTAGTTACAGTGTGGTAAACTGAAGCGTTTCAGCTTACCGTCGTGAGTTCGAATCCCATCCGTATGCTGCCGTATTACCACAACAGCACCAGAGGTACTTAGTTTTTATTTTTAAATTAGTATATCATAAAGAAGTAGAATTTTTTTAGGAGAAATTGTTAATAATCTAGGCCAGGTTTTAGGCTAGGATATGTCTTCAATTTTTCATGTCGGAGATATAGTCCAAGAAAAAAAAGTTTGAAAACCTTAGGATGATTCTAACATGCCTCATAACAATAAGAACCATCCTATACCTACGGACGAGATTAAGAGCAAATCCTTTAATGTAGAAAAGATTCACTTTAACAAATTTGGTACTCTATACTATGTACCATAATAATAAAGACTAGCAGTTACGCCCCTAGAGTCAGAGGATAGCAAGATCCTTTGTTGCACACACACACACACACACACACACACACACACAGATCCTGTTACTTTATTATAAGGATAATATTTGTAAGTGTTATTTCTAAACAACATGAAATTTTTAAAAGCCAGATGCGACACAGACAATGGGTGGGGAGTGTGAGTGCCCATTTCAAGTTTATTATTTCATCTTCAATTGAAATATATGTTGTGGTATAAATTTAGGTTAGGCATATGCGCCAGGGATCTAAAGGAATATGACAATGGCCGATAAATTAATGTACATACGAAATGATAATACACAAAAATATCAGTAGATTAAAATGACAGAAACATTTAAACACTCAACTTAATGAGTCAATCAATCAAAGTACCCAAAGTTGTCAAGCCAACGAATGAGAATATGTTATTATAATACTTTGGGGACTTGAGTAATAAACAGCCCATTGTCTTCTCTCTCTCTGCAGATATTTACCGGGGAAAGGGGAAGGGATGAGGGCCTCTATTTCAACAAAAAATGAAATATCTGCTGTATGCAATGCAACAGGGATCTAAAGGGATAAGACAATGGCCGATAAATTGATGTACAGCCCCAATGATGATACACAAAAGTACCCCTTCTGTATATCAAAATTAGTTATTTAGAATCAAACAATCTAAATTCTTGAAAAAGTCCCCAAAGTTGTTAGGCCAACGAATAAGAAAAGGTTATCAAAACATTTGTAGACTAGTTCAATAAACAGTCCATTGTCCCTCTCTCTCTCTCTCTCTCTCTCTCTCTCTCTCTCTCTCTCTCTCTCTCTCTCTCTCTCTCTCTGTGTATACACTATACATACATATTCACAACCAAGTGCGTGAACAGATATTTACAGGGGTAAGGAGGAGGGGGGGGGGGTGTTAAGAATCAAAAGGGTTATAACAAATTAAAAATAAGTATCTCAAATCTAAGACCTTGGCCTTACCTATAAAACTGAATGATAATTACAAATGTTACTAAGATTGGGGGAGGGGGGTAAACATCTCCTCCTTCTTAGGCTCTTTTGCATTAAATGCCATGAAAACGAAGCTCTAGAAATGGACGGAAGGACAAACGAACATTAACACTAGAGTATGAGAACTTAATAAGCAGGATATCAATTTTAAACTCTAAATAAAATTTTAGTTAAATTTGTTGCAAATTGCAAATTTACAGGACACTATTAAAGAACACAATTTAATTTAGGATTTGATAACAGAAATGCTTTACTTGAAATATCATACGGTGTTGTCCTAGGAATCATTGTAACAAACTCATTTGAATTGGAAAATTATTGAGTTGCTGCGCTTTCTAAATTGTACATTTTACAGGATTTATTATAAAAAGTTTGAAATTGAAAAACCAGCTCTAACATACCCAAATTAACAATGAGCGCTATCCTTTACAGACCGACCGAACCTAATTATAGAAAAGCTTAATTTTTTATAAAGCCATAGATTCAATTGAGAACAATTAATTGAGTAAAATATAAAAAGGAAAAGTTAAGTTTTTGAAGGAGGAAAGATTTTTTTTCACAAAATAATTATACACCTTCTATGGCCTATAACAGGCTTTACAGCTAAGGAGAACCCAGCGGTTGACTAAATACTTGAGTACAAACAAACAGACACAGAGCTAGACAAACATTCTGTTAATTTTATATGTTGGATGTGTTTATTATAATTATGTTTGTAAGTATCATAATAACAACATTATAAGTTATCAACACTTTGGATAAAAATTTATGTAGTAGAGAGAGAGAAAGGAACAATGGGCTATTTATTACACTTGTTTTATAATAATGTTTTCTTATTTGTTGCCTTACCAACTTTGGGGACTTTAGTGAATTTTGATTGGTTCATTCATTAAGTTGAGTGTTCAAACGTTTCAACCAATACTTTTAATCTATACAAGGCGTTTGTTCAAAATCATTGGGATGTACATCAATCTATCGGTCATCTATCTTTAGGTCCCTGTTAAGGAGCAATAAATTGTTTTTATTTGGATAATCAAATTTTAAGATACCAGAGCCAAATTATCCTAATAACGGAAAAATAGCCTAAAACCATCCAAATTCTTCAATAAAATAGCTTAAAATCAATCCAATGTAAAGCTTAGCTAAAATGGAGAACTAAGTGTAAGTATTGAAATCTTAATCTTCAGACAGAAAAAAACTTTACTACTTTTTATGATACCTCCGGCTACGCCCCTAGAGGCCTCTAGTGGCACTTCAAATGTTTTTTTTTATAATACGTAACATTTCTATGTTGCGTTCAAGTCTCTACATGAAAAAATTTTGATTTTCAGTGATTTCTTTTGGGAGGGTGGTGGTACCCTCCCCTAAAATAATTATCAACCTTACCAGGACCTATGAGAAGCTACTCTGTTAAGGAGAACCTGATCAATTCAGCGGTTAGCGAGATCCTTCAGTTAAGACAGACTGACAAACACACATCCTGTTATTTATTATAAGGATAGGATAATAGGGTTTTGTATATATGTACACTTTTAATAATCATTCATAATAATAATTCCAGTATGGCTTACAAACCAATTAATTTATGCTCGATTAGAACCGGTTCTCAGCCATTCTGAGAAATCCTGTATAGCCTTTTATTTCACAAAATTTTCCCTGTATAATTTTTTCCTACTTTTTTCTATTAAGATTGGGTGGGGGGTTGTAAATCCCCTGCCCCCCAGCTCTCATAACTTCTCATAGGTCCTGGAAAGGTTTTCAACTAAACATCCCCCCGGGCCCCCCCCCAACACAAAGAAAATTGTAGCCATCAGTATACATACATATATAGCTAATTTTACTTACCTAACAGAAGATAAAATCAAGGCCAAGTTATTCCTTAGCAGCAAAGTTTCTCTACAACTAAAATAACAAATATACAATGCACTAATACAATAATACATGTTATACATTATTAAGTTCTTTAGCTTTAAAAAAATGGAGGGGGGATGCATTTTTCAATTTTTAGTTGTCACCAAGATTTTAAGCTTCAGACGGACAGACATCAAGCTACTTTGTATTATTAGTCTGTCTGTCTGAAGCTTAAGATCTCAGTAACCGGTGAACTGATTGTGTTTCTACACTTCAGGGAATACACCCACTGGTCTTGTGGTAGTTTTAGTCTCTAATCTTGGCGGTGAGAAACCCCCACTCCCCGAAAAAATTTCCCCCAACAATTTTTTTAACTAAAACAAATAAGCGGGGCGGGAGAACACCCACCCCAACCTCGAGGCAAAACCCCCATGAAAAAATCACCCCCCCCCCCTTAAAAAATTATATATGAGGGTGACTTCTTAATAACTCTTGGAGCAAAGCCCTTAGAGGCTAGGGACGAAACCGCTAGTAGATTATATAATAGGATAATATGATTTTTTATAGATACCTTAATTTTGATAATATTTCCAGTATGACTTCAAAATCGATTTTTATCTGCTGGATTAGATCCGGTTCTCAGGCATTCTGAAATATCATATTACAGAAAATTTTCCACGAATATTAAAATAAAAAACTCTAAATCTAACACCAATTTTGATAGCCTGGAACTCTGGGCTAACAATTAATTAATAATTAGCAATAGTTTTAATCTAATTTTTTTATTTTAATATCCGCAGAAAACTTTACATTTTACTTTTTGTACCTTATACTGCAAATCACATAATAACATAGTATTTGTATAAATAAGTCTGAAACAAACCTATGACTAACATTGTAAACTATTTTCTAATGCGTTTATTAACACAACTTTGAAATTTCAACTTAAAAAGCAATCAAAGCACTGAGTCAGAGTATAGTAGTAATGCATGTTAAGGTTGCCAAATTAAAACATTTTTTAAAAATAAATTTTTACCTCTGTTTTTCTATTTTGTTAAATGAAATATTTTTGGATAGTTGTTCATTTTCCCAATAAAATATTATATATTTACATGTTACATAATCCAATTGGTTCAGCGGTTAACAAGATCTTAAGCTTTATTGGAACAGATAGACAATCAGAGATATTACATTACTTTATAATAATAGAAGGTTTTTCATACATTTTTTATTCAGAACGTTAAACGTGTCCCACCCCAAAATAGCTTAAAACCACCACAGGACCAGTATCTACATTCCCTGAAGAGTGTAGCCCAATCGGTTCAGCGGTTGCTGAGATTTTAAGGGATGGACAGACAGATACACGGACAGACTTTGTATTATAAATTACAGATATAATACATGTATTTTAGAAAATTAAAATATCATAAATTTGGACACTATGATTTTTTTTATTAGGCAGGCAAAAAAAACTTGTTGGGCAAGTGCAGGGATTTTAAGGGATAAAACAATAGAGGGTAAATTTCTATTCACTCTCATTCATGGTAAGCATAAGTTTTTGTATAAAAGTACCCAAAAGTTTATAAAACTTTGGGTACAAGTATAATTTACAATCCAATGTCCCCTCCCTCCCTGGATAAGTAAGAGAGAGTGTGGGTATAGCGGGGAAGAAGAGCTGAATTTCAATTTTCGAATGTGTACACAGTTTCCTCGGTGTTTCCTCATTCTATCTCAATATTTTACTACTCGCTAATAATGCTTCAAACTTTCAAAAAGATCTAAATTTGAAAAACTTATTTGAATGTATAATGTATAGATCGTTTATATATATTCAAATTTTTATTTTTAAAGTTTTTTAGCTAGTAGTAAATATTGAGATAGGATGAGGAAACACTGAGGAAACTGTGTACACATTTGGAAATTCAAATTCAGCTCATCGCGGGGGAGGAATTTCTGGGTGTAGGCATCCCAGGGATAGGACAATGGATGGTAAAATAATCATCCCTCGGATTATTATGAAATTCAGCCTTTAGTAGCTTATTAATATGACGGGAAAGGGGGGGGGGGGAAGGAAATGACAGCAGATTATTTTTACTTGCATTGTCCCCTCCCTTCCTTTCCTGGTGCATTTGTTTATGTTGTAGAATTTTTCTTGTATGGCTTCAAAACTGATTAATATTCGCTGGATTAGAACCGGTTCTCATCCAATCTGAAAACTCGTGTATAACATTGTATTACAGAGAATTTTCCAAATTAAAATAATAAACTTAATCTATTTTTGTCAGTGGCCCTCTCGGGGCTAAAAAAAATTATTTAAATCTTATAATTTTCATTTTAAAATCCGCAGAAAGCTGTCTATAATACAAAGCTATAAATAACTAATGTAGATATATATTGTGTGTTAATGAATGGGTTTGATAGTAGCAAAGCTTCACTATAGCTCAAAATGTTCGTCTGTTAGTAATGGGGATAACATAAATTTTATGGCTGCTATTACAGATAGACTGCTAAATATCTGTGTGAGGATTTTCTTTATTATTCATAACTCTACAGTATGCAATTTCATTGGTGCGTCTGTCCGTCTGTCTGTTTGTTAGTAATGCTGCTAAAGTATACATAAGTTATCACTGAACATCTGCTCTATAACTGTCGTTTGTCGATTTGTTGTGCTCCGCGCAAGAGCACAAGAGCGTAGCTTTCTTACAACAAGCTTGTGTACTTGCGACAGACAGCTCAGCGAAGCCTTTAGTTGTTTTTGTTGTGGACGGGGGGGGGAAGGGGGTTATCTCCTTCCAAATTTTTGATAATATGAACAGTAATGTGTTACATAATTTTTGGTAATTTCACACAAAATGCGAACACTGCTCACCCTTCCCCCCCCCCCCTTAAATTTTAATTTAGATTAATACATGGGAGGGGGGGGGGGGTCAGTTTTTTCCCTCTGAAGAGGGGTCCCTTACCCTGAGGGGGCTGACCCCAAAAAAGAAACAAACATTACCTTTTTTAAAAGAAGGTGTATCAACTTTTTTTTTATAGCTAGCCGGTTCTTTTAGTAAGTAGTAGATGTAAAATTTTTCATAGAATTCAGATATGCAATCGGTTTTTTTGTAGACCTCTTATTTTTTAAGTAATTTAAGTTTTAAAAAAAAAATTAAGTCGATTTTAAGGTACTAAAATGCAACAAAAAAAAAAGAAAAAAAATGGCCATTATGAACAAAAATAGTAAGATCTTTAATTTGACACCTTACTTTTTCAATTCTGTTAGGTAATTATTGAAAAAATCGATTTTTTTAAACCAATGAGAATAAAAACTTTGAACTTAATTTTATTATTTCACAGATAAAAAAATATGGGTTCATATATACCTTTAGAATCAGAAAAATATTACGAATTCATTGTAAGCAAAATTGAAAAAAAAGTTTACAATATAGTATATAAACTACATTAAAAGGAATTATATGAAAATATCATATTATATTGTACAGGCAACGTCTTAATTCTTCAATTGAGTATAAAAATGGGAAGGGGGTAAAGAGGGGGTAAAGAGGGGGTAAAAAAGGGAAGACGATAGTGTTGCCTGAACAAAAAATACAATTGGCCATCTGTTTAATTTTTTATTCTTTTACTTTTTTTCAATTTTGCTTACAATGGATTCGTAATATTTTTCTGATTATGAAGGTATATATGAACCCATGTTTTTTATGTCTGTTTGAGAAAATATTTAGGTCTAAAGTTTTTATTAAACCGAGGTTAAAAAAATAGATTTTTTCAATAATTACTCAACAGAATTTTAAAAGTAAGGTGTCAAATTAAAGATCTTACTATTTATGTTCTTACTGGCCATTTTCTTCTTTTATTTTGTTGCGTTTTAGTACCTTAAAACCGACTTCATTATTTTTTTAAAAAACTTAAATTACTTAAAAAATAAGAGGTCTACAAAAAAAAACCGATTGCATATCTGAATTCTATGAAAATTTTTACATCTACTACTTACTAAAAGAACCGGCTAGCTATAAAAAAAAGTTGATACACCTTCTTTACTATAATAAGTAAGCATTGATACTACATTTGTTTTTTTGTCTTTCCTGGTAAGTTTCGCTTTTATGAATGGCTGCGCTACTTGTATTATTTTATCCCTTATCTAAACACAACTGATATCACTACCAAGGTCAAGTAATTTCTATAGGAGCAAAGCTTTTCTGTAACTAAAATAAAAAATACTTGTTTGGACCTTTGAATTAATATACAGCAACCAGTTATTTTGAAATTTGAGCAGTAATTGTAATCTGCAGAAGGGGTAGTGTTGTGTATCATCATTGGGAATGTAAATGAATTTATCAGTTATTGTATTATCTCTTTAGATCCCTCTTCTACCACGTTGAGCAGTGAATAATTTGTTTATTATTTTAGATCAGGTTTCATCACAAATAATTTAAACAATATTAGAAGAAAAATAATTTTTTTGTTACAATGAAAATTGAGCGGTTTGTTATGTTTGATTTCAAAAACGGCTGGACAATATATCCACTGTTTATAGTACTACTTATCTTTTATCTTAGGCGGGCTTTAGGCAATTTGGATATTTAACCCTTAACAGTCGGGCCCCTTGCCGCACCTTAATCGGTCGGGGGAGGGAAAAGAATTTTTTTTTTGCAGAAAATGTTTATTTTTATATAAATTTAATATTAGAATTATCAAAATGTAAATTTCAGCTGCCGCAGCTGTACTTGGCAGTTGGCGGTCATCGGGAAAACGGCAGTGGATCTTTATGAAATTTTAATACGTTATGTAGTCATGTAAGAAAAGCTTAAGTTTAAAATTTGTTGTCAAAAATTGCGGCTACAGGAGCATTTTAAAGATTTCTGGAGACCTGGAGGATCAGGACCTGCTGGATCATACCTGGAAAATGAAATTGACTTGATCACCTGTATTTAATAAAAGGATGTACTACTAGAGGATATTTTAGTATTTTGGTAAGATAAAATGCTTTGTTTAAGTCAAAAAATATTTTTGCTCTTAACCTGGATCAACCTGCCAGGTTTGCTCGCATCCTGTGCCCGCCAGGATGGAGATATTCAAAATGTGTCATATCTATACCTAAAAAGTCACGCAGTTTGCGCTCTTTATCTTTCACACACAGAAAATGAGATAGAAAAAACCGAAGAGGGGGGCGTTCAACGCCCCCCCCCCCCCGACTGTTAAGGGTTAATGCACTTTTAGATATTACAAGGATGACAACATCCATAAAGAAAAGACCTGAAACGGTAGGATAGACAAATATTAACTTTTGTAGAGTGTCAGAACTGAATATGCAAAATATAAAAGTTTTGACAAAATTATATGTAAATTTTTTGCAAAACTTCTTAAATACAGAATACTGTTTAAAGACATACTTACATTGTTAGAACTTGATTATAAGGATGCTTCGGCTTATGATATTGCACCTTGTTGTAAAAGGAATCAGTACTCCATAAATCAGATCAATCGGATTACTATATCACAAAATTTGTTATCAAAAAAGTTTAAAATCAACATGTAAAAAATATACGTACGGAATTTACGATTACGATTATAGACTTACTACGCTTTCTAAAATGTACCTAACTACTACAAAAAATTGAAATGCAAAGTTTGAAATCGATAGGACAATTTTAAGATGTCAAAATTAACAAAAAAAAGATAACCGTTGCGGACGGACGTACCCTAATTGTATAAAAAGCTTCGCTTTTAACAGGTTGCGTGAATATTATAAAAAAATAAGTAATAGTTTTTCTCGTATTCATTCGAATCCGGTGGATAGGAACCGGTTCTCATCCATACGAAAAAACTATGTCTAGCATCGTATTATATCCAGTTTTCTACGAATATAGAAATGTACAATTATAAGATTAAAACCAGTTTTTTTAGCCGGTGCCTCCGGCACCTCGGGGCTAAAAAAACTAGTTTTAATCTTATAATTGTACATTCTATATCCGCGGAAAGCCGTTTATAATACGATACGAGAAATAACTATTATCACATCAAATTAAAACTAAGGAAGGACAAACGATTCGACTAAGGGGAGGGGTTTCTTAGCTCTACTTGGCACTTTAAGGGAAACCACCACAAGATCAAATAACATTTATTTTGCTAAACAGCATTTATTAACAATAGAGTAAGAGGCATTAATTAAATACAATCTTGCAGTTTTTTTTATATATTTTATATGATTTTCTTAAAAGAAATAGGTAGTTTTTAAAGACCCTAAATATGTGAACCTAAAATTATGGTAGAATTAGAACAATTTCTATATGTTATATGATTTTATAATTTTATGTATATAAATTAATTTTGGTTCTAGTGCAGTTCACGGTAAAATGTTCCTGGTAACAATTTCTCCAAAAATCAATGAACTAGCTGCTAAACGGCTAAGGTCACATTATGTACCCCCACACCGTTTTAAGCGGCCTTTAAAAAATCTTGAATAGTCATTACTCAATAATGCACAATTATCTCGCAGTGCACATATATGCGCGAAAAATACTTATTTTACGCGTTTTTTCTACAGCAAAGATTTCCCTACGGATCTTGGCTATTCAAAAGGACTCCTTATGCTGCTAAAAAAAAGGTTGTGCAGGCATTCTATATGTATGTTCAGCCGTTTGGCAGCTAGAACAGGACGAACCCCAATCTGTCCTACATTTGGATAAAGACGATTCCCTTTTCTCCCATCTCTTTTGAAGAGATTTTCTTCTCCCCTTCCCTTTTTCTTTTCCCGTTATATGACTTCATATAGGAATCGTCTTTATCCAAATGTAGGACAGATTGGGGTTCGTCCTAGAACAGCCTTTAAAAGTTTATGAGTTTTTAGAGATAATCGTCGATTCCAGGAACATTTTAACGCGTGAACTGCACTATATTTAAAATTTGTTTTTCCAGTATTGCTTTGGAACCGATTTATTTCCGCTGGATTAGAACCGGTTTTCAGCCATACTAAAAAGTATCTCCAGCATCGTATTATTATCCAGTTTTCTACGAATATAGAAATGTATAATCATAAGATTAAAACCAATTTTTTTAGCCCTTGCCTTCGGCATATCGGGGCTTTAAAAGGACTGCTTTTAATTTTATAATTGTAAATTTCATATCCGCGAAAAGCTGTTTATAATACGATGCGATCATGCACCACAAAAGTCCCGCCATAAATTACAAGAAGAAAAAAAAACCATAACACAAATTAATCAATAAATCCAATGAATAATACAATACAAATGACCAATGATATTTTAGTATATATTGTAATTGAACAATGGTAAATCGTATACTGGCCTATTATTGGCCATTTGTATTATATGACGTCATTATACGCTGTTTCTCTCTTACATTGTTTTTTTTCCAGCGATCTTAAGGGATAAGACAATGGATGATAAATTTATGTATATCATCAGTAGATGTAAACAAAATTGTTTATTTTTGGACACTGTTGGTTTAAAAACATTTAAATTATTTGTGCTACGGTTTTTTCTTATTTTATTTAAAAACTTTCTATAAAAAATTGATACCAAATTCTAGCTAAATGAATCATATATCAAAATTGCCAAAAATAAGTTTTATTTATGATTTATATCAATATATTGTAATTCCAAAAAAATGCAAGACCAAAATCATTAACATACTTTAAAAGGGACCACGAGAATTGGGTCATGATCGTCTAAAAAAAACCTGAACATAAAATATGAAAGTATAAGCAAACTAATTACCCTAAGTCCTGAGGGATAAGGCAATGAACAATATTTTGGTGTACAACTCCAATAGTACCCATTCGGTCGATTAAAATTGTGAGTTAAAAAGTTTAGACACTGATAGTTTGAACTAATTAATTAAGATTTAATAAAAGTAATCAAACGATTGTGTGACCCTGATTATAAACTTTGGGTACCAAAATAATAAAAAGAAGAAAATTTAATAAAAAAGAATTAGCCGTGCATATTTTATGGCCAGATTTTTAAAGCGCAACATGACCCAAACCTGAAGTTCCATAACAAACATCAACATAATAATATTAATATTTTTTATTTTTATAATATGTACTTAATAAATGTAAAAATTAAAATCATTTTTTTATTCTGAAATGATAGCAATAAGGGATTTAAAGGTATAAAGGCAATAGCCGATATATATTTATGTATATTCCCCATGATAATACACAAAATTACCCCTTCCAATCCGTAGTGGTTAAAACGTTTGTCTATTTAACATAATGAACCAACCAATCAAAATTCAAGTCCCCAAAGTTGTATAGCTAATGAGTAAGAATCTGTTATTACAAAACTTTTGGGACTAATGTAATAACAGCCCGATTTCCCCTCCATCCTGAATAGCAATTTTAGAATTTACTTTGTTTGCCTGTTCTTAGTTTAAGGTGCAATTCGTCTGTGTGTCGGTCACTTATTTTTTTTAATAATAGTAAAGTATAATTTGTATATCTATAAGTAAATAAGCATCTACTCTATAACTCACACTGTCTGTCTGTCTGTTATGTAACCATGCTAAATTTATAATAGTAGAGGATAATTTGTATATCTATAAGTAAATAAGCATCTACTCTATAACTCACACTGTCTGTCTGTCTATTATGATACCATGCTTTGCTTAGTTATAGCTTGATAAGAGAATTTATTAGCTATACAACCTTTGAATGATAATTACTTTATGAAGGGTGAGCAAAAAAATGTGTAGATTTTTAAAACTCAAATGCGCAGTCTGTGTTAATGGTAGAAGAAAAGGCATGCACTATTAGATCCACTATGAGCTCTAGTTTTTAAAAATATAAAACAATTCCAGAGCTACTTACATTGGATCATGGAAAGAAAACAAAGTCATTCCTAAATTAGGACAGAAGTCACCTTCCTAGGAAGGACATAAGTAGCCTTCCTTAAGTGAGAATTTGTTAGATGAAGGGCATTACATGCCTCCCTTAACAAAGATTTTGCAAGATTGAGGACATAAGTAGCCTCCCTTCACCTCAACAAACCTAGCTTTTTGATCCTTCACATAGCAAAATCTTGCATAAAATTGGTTTTTGGTCCATCACATAGCAAAATATTGGAAAACTTAGCTTTTCTGTCCTTCACATAGCTAATTCTTGCAAAACATAGCAAATTCTTGCAAAAAATAGCAAATTCTTACAAAACATAGCAAATTCTTGCAAAACATAACAAATTCTTACAAAACATAGCAAATTCTTGCAAAACATAGCAAATTCTTGCAAAACATAGCAAATTCTTGGAAAACTTAGCTTTTCTGTCCTTCACATAGCTAATTCTTGCAAAACATAGCAAATTCTTAATAAACATAGCAAATTCTTGCAAAACATAGCAAATTCTTAATAAACATAGCAAATTCTTGCAAAACATAGCCAATTCTTAAAAACACAGCAAATTCTTGCAAAACATAGCAAATTCTTACAAAACATAGCAAATTCTTAGAAAACTTAGCTTTTCTGTCCTTCACATAGCTAATTCTTGCAAAACATAGCAAATTCTTGCAAAACATAGCAAATTCTTGCAAAACATAGCAAATTCTTGCAAAACATAGCACATTCTTGCAAAACATAGCAAATTCTTGCAAAACATAGCAAATTCTTGCAAAACATAGCAAATTCTTGCAAAACATAGCAAATTCTTGCAAAACATAGCAAATTCTTGCAAAACATAGCAAATTCTTGCAAAACATAGCAAATTCTTGCAAAACATAGCAAATTCTTGCAAAACTTAGCTTTATTGTCCTTCACATGGCAAATTCTTGCAAAACATAGCAAATTCTTGAAAAACTTAGCTTTTCTGTCCTTCACATAGCTAATTCTTGCAAAACATAGCAAATTCTTACAAAACATAGCAAATTCTTGCAAAACATAGCAAATTCTTACAAAACATAGCAAATTCTTGCAACACATAGCAAATTCTCAAGATACGGTGACCTGGTGTCCTTGGTACAGACGGTAAGATTTGGAAAATGGTTCGAATCCTTAGTAAATTTGGCTAAGTTCAAAAATTTTTGCTATGTTTTGTAAGAATTTGCAATGTTTTGCAAGAATTTGCTATGTTTTGTAAGAATTTGCTATGTTTTGCAAGAATTAGCTATGTAAAGGAAAGAAAAGCTAAGTTTTCCAAGAATTTGCTATGTTTTGTAAGAATTTGCTATGTTTTGCAAGAATTTGCTATGTTTTGCAAGAATTTGCTATGTTTTGTAAGAATTTGCAATGTTTTGCAAGAATTTGCTATGTTTTGTAAGAATTTGCTATGTTTTGCAAGAATTAGCTATGTGAAGGACAGAGAAGCTAAGTTTTCCAAGAATTTGCTATGTTTTGGAAGAATTTGCTATGTTTTGGAAGAATTTGCTATGTTTTGGAAGACTTTGCTATGTTTTGCAAGAATTTGCTATGTTTTGCAAGAATTTGCTATGTTTTGTAAGAATTTGCTATGTTTTGCAAGAATTAGCTATGTGAAGGACAGAAAAGCTAAGTTTTCCAAGAATTTGCTATTTTTTGCAAGAATTTGCTATGTTTTGCAAGAATTTGATATGTTTTGTAAGAATTTGCTATGTTTTGCAAGGATTTGCTATGTTTTGCAAGATGAAGGACATAAGCAGCCTTCCTAATGTAAGAATTTGTCAGACAAAGGACATAAGTCACCTCCCTTAAGTTAGATTTTGTTAGATGAAGGACATAAGTAGCCTTCCTTAGATCAATTTCCAGTGACTTCTGTCCTAATTAGGAATGACTTTATTTTCTTTCCATGATTCCGGTAGCTCCCTGGTTAAATGTTTATGTGTAAAATAATAAAGTATAGCAATTAATAAAATTACTCCTAATATTATTGCTAATAATAATGTATAATATAATAATGAATACTTCTTTACAACAAAACTAGTTGTCTTTTCTTCCTCAGTAATAAGGCTGAGATTTTCTACAATTATGGAATCATGGGTTGAAGAGTTGATATTATCTACAGGTATGTGTTTATGTAGATTATCATCCTTAATTGGGTTTAGAGCTTTATCAGCTTCTTCAGTTGTGTATTCTTCCTCTGTCAATAGGTTTGTGTTTTCTACAGGTGTGTGTTCATGTAGATTATCATCCTCAATTAGGTTTAGAGCCTTTTTAAGACTTGATGTTTTAAAATTGCCATCATGTACAACTATGACATTCCTGGGTTGATGAAACATAATTACATCTCTACAAAATCTATCATATTCCTTTCTTTTCCTATTACTCCACTCAGCATCAAAGCTGGTTTCATCATCTGAATAATTTAGTGACGAATGATCTCCCCAGGCTGCAAATTCATGTTTATGATCAATATTTTCATCAGCAAATACAATAATATTCTTTAATCCAATTAAATCTTGATAATATGATAGAGAATGAATATTGATATAATTGATATGTCTTGGCTTGTTTACTAGATCTTTGATATCTTTCATTGTATCAACATCATTGCAGCTCCATGAGACATCAGCACATTTTTTAGAAATGTTTCTCTTTACATCTTCATATAATTCTCTATTCTCTAGTTTGATTTTCTTTATTACTTGTTTTTCTCTTTCCTTTTCAGGTAAACCAAGAAACTCCTTTGTATTTGCTTCTCTGATAATATCTTTAGAAATTCTTGAGTATGTTATGATCAAAATACTCTCATCCTGGACAAATAGTTTGTACTTTTCTAATATAGCCACAGTTAAGTCACTAATATCATGTTTATATCTATTATGATACAGATGACATTCTAGAACTTTTTTTTCAGCATAAATAAAATTATGTAGATTTTTATATTCAATTGCTCCAGAACTATTTAGTTTATAATTATCTTTATCCAAAATAATAATTGCATAGGATATTGTTCTAAGTATCATATTCCTCATATGATCTAAATCTATGTCACACATGATTATGTTCCTTGCTTGAGCACCCTGGAATTTCTTTATACTTGTTACCAATATTCCTTCAGGTTTTTCCATGTATTCTTTAAAATCTGTGACAATTGAAGTAGTTGAGGAAAAGTGTTTGTGTAATATTTCAAACACATCAGTAAGATCTCTTCTTTCTGATAATACAACAACAGTTTCTTTAGGTTTATGTATAAAAAATTTGTTTACAGCAGCAACAACTAATAAACAAGTACTAATGTCGTAAATATTTCTGTAGTAAAAAATATGGTTACCCCTGACATTAGTATCAGGAGAATCAGACATTGGTTGTGTAAAATTATGTTCTAAAGCTTTAGCTAGTCGGATAATTTGTTGGCTATTTCTCATATTTTTGGTGAGATTAACATGTACAGTGTTTTGATTCTCTTTCATAGTTTCTATCCACTCTGCTCTTCTATTTGAAATAAATCCTTCAACTTTTAAGTTTACACAAATTGTTTCTATTGAGTTAGGAAGAACTATTTCTCCAATTATCATTTCATCAATGAATAAATGATTACAATAATTATCGTTTAAAAAACTGTTTAATGAATTGATTATCTCAGTTTTTTTAGGGTCTTCTTTACTAATCCCTAAATCTTTTATAGTAATAACTCTTACATTAGGATAAGATTCAAAATCCACTAAAGCTATAATATCCATAGCAGATGAATTGACTCTATTAAATCCTGTAAAAGTTCTAACTGTAAGTGATGTTAGATCAATATAAAATATTAAGTGTTCAGGGTTGTATTTTGCACAATTTTTAGCTCTTTCCTTAAGTACATATGTTTTACCAGTACCATAGTCACCATCTATGATTAGGAATTTAGCTGGTGAGTGTACTGCTTGTAGCTGTTCATTGTTGAGCATGTATACAGGAACATTAAACTCTTCTGATAGCTCTTTAATCTTTTCTGGTAATTTTGATTTTTCATCAGTTAACATATTCTTAGGAACATTGGCATCTCCTAAAAGTCCTTCAGTCTTTCCTGTTGATGCTAGTGGTTTATCAGTTAGCATATTTTTAGAAATAAAGCTTTCTCTTGATTTTCTTTCAGCCTTTCCTGTTAATTCTAGTTGTTTATCAGTTAGCATATTTTTAGGAATAGAGCTTTCTCCTGATATTCCATCAGTTTTTCCAGTGAATGCTTTCTCAGTTTCTCTGCTAATTGTTAATGGATCTGATATTAGTTTATCAAATTTACTGGACTCTTTAATAGAAATGTGATATAACAGTTCAGCAACAAGATTTTCATATACTGTCTGATCATGATTATCAGATGTAACAAGCTTATATTCAGATATCTGCTTCAACCAAGGTGTTACATCATTAACATCTTGTAGAATAAATTGCTGACAGTTGACACAGGGCTTTTTGGTTTCTTCATCAATAGTCAAATGTGGAACACATGCAGCCCTGACAAACACCCAATCTTTGGAAAGCATTCCTCCAAATAATTTCTGCATGAAATAAAAGTGTTGTTTTGTTTGATCTGCAGCATTTTCCAGTAGTTTGAGTTTATCACCACTATCTTCTGGTCCAAGTTTTACCTCTATATTTATAATAGCATTGTGTTCTGGAATAATGATTAGAGAATCCCATTCTGTTTTTGATTCTTGTAGACTGTAGTTAAAGTATTGATAGGTATAAAATTTCTCTAGATTGTTGGTGGGAAACTTATGCAGGAATTTGTTTTCAATTTTGTTACTCTTATTGCCTCCTTGCTGTTTAAGGACCTGTAATATTAAATGTTTTATATTTAATTTATAAAAACTAAGGTATTTATGAAAAGGTAAATACTATTAATCTCCAACTTCAGATGAAATTTCATTATCTATATTTCATTATCTTATTGCTCAAGGATTCACCCAAAAAAAATTAGGTCTCTAGCTGAAATAGAAACCACAATATTGATGATATATGTTTATAGTAAAAGCTGAACAACAAATCGGTCAGGGAGCGATCAAATGGTCATAACACCACTTTTCTCAGATGTTCATAGATATCTAAGTTTTCACAAAAAAAAATTTTAGTTTTCTATCTTATACACAAAAATCAAAATATAGATTTATTTAGAATTTATTCTAATTTTGGTGCCACCTAACTGACTTAAGGCCCCCCCCCCCCCCCACCCTGATCTATAAGGGTTAATAAAAGGGGAACTGCATTTAATCCATCCCTTCAAATGAATTTTTATTCCATAAAACATTCCTTTTTAAACAGCCAGCTCTTTGAATCTTTTAATTCAAGCTTGTTTTCTTTCCATTTAAAATGTTCCTCTATGCATAAATCTAGTTTATCCTTTGGAATATCTTCAATGTCCAACAATGCCTTTATTCTTTTTTCATGCTCATTAAAATCTGCAGTTTGATCTTTTCCTCTGGTGTCTTTTCCCTTCTTAACTAGTTGCTGAATGCAGTCTCCAGATTGAAATCCTGACATCATAAAATATTCAGTCTTTGATTTTCTAGCAGCATTAACAATGAGATCGTGTAAGAGTTCTTCACAATGTTTATCCAAAATTTGATCATCTTGCTGTTGCTTGCCCTCTTTTCCTAACACAGTTGGCTTCTTGGGGGTTACAAAATGATTTGGAATAGCTATAACCTTACAGTCTGGATCATGATAATATTCAGCTACCTTTTCCTTTATCTCATTAATCTTTGTTTGAGCTGAAATTCTTTCATTGTTTCCTGCAGGGCCGTGAAAGTTTATACTCATGTTATTTGATTCTTCTCCTAAATTTGATGATTGAGAATCTTGTGCAGAAAAAGGGAAAACTCCAAATTGTAGCCCACATGCAATTGTACATTTGGAAGGATTTGTAGACCCAATCTCAACTTCATTCTAAATGTATTAAGTGTTAAGTTATATTTTTCCTGCTTTTTTCTAATAATAAAATCTGTAATGCATATAGCATCACAGAAAAATTTGAAAAAGTAGATACATTTAAGTTTAAAAATGAAAGATTTTGGACAGAAGAGACATAAAAAGTTTCCTGTAGACAATGAGGAAAAGAGCCTCATATTTAATAAGTATTGGAATTCTTAAAACTTTAAATGTTTTGTCAGAATAACTGAATTATTTATTGTAAAATTTTCAAGACTAATACCAAAATTTATGCACTATAAAAATGCAAAATAAATACCTCTATACTATTTCTACAGGGACCTGCACAACCTGTGTTCTCATCCATTCTTGTTTCACTGCCTAATTCCTCCATTTCTAATAATTTTTTATGATTATATGAAAAAAATAGGAATTTCAATATTTTTTATCTTCAATGAAACTATTTTTTTATTTATTTAATTTATCAGTCTTTGAAAACTATGTTTTTACAATGTGTTGCTTAGCCTTCCATCTTTCCACTTTTTCAAATTGACTTGCTTTCCCCCAAAATAGATATAAACCATTCAAAGAGGTTTGAGCAGAAAAACTAATATGCAGCTGTTTGGGGTTTAGGAGACCTTTTGCTACATACAGATAATTAATTTGAGTGAATATTTCTGAGGTGAATTCTTAAAAACAACTTTAGCCCCACTAAAATCAGTTTGCCTCACTAAAATTTTAATGAGGCAAAATTATCCCCTCTAAATTTTTAGCGAGCCTCACTGATTTTAGTGGAGCAAACTGATTTTAGTGGGCAAATCTTTTTTTAAGAATTCACCTCTGTAATGTAACATTGTGACAAGACTCACCTCAACCAAATATACAGCTATCTCATTGTAAATAGTAACAGCACTCCCAGCTGTTGCTGTGGCAGTTACTGAGCTTAGAGGATCTAAGATCTGCCAGTTTCTATATTTGTTGTTCTGTAACCAGTTTGTTTTCAACACCACCCTCTTGTCAACAGAAGTGCCTAAAATTAAGAGAGGTTTAGTAAAAGCTAAATCAACACAAAGTTCAGTTATATTACTTTTTAAAAATCATACTGTTGAGTTCTTTCCCTTTTTTCTTTCTAAACAATGATAGTGAAGCTACACTTATTAAAATTAACTTCAAGTACTACAGTTATTTTATCCAATTATAGAAAGTAGTTGTTCTTGTCTTGATGTCTATGAAAAGTATTTTTGTGTTATAATATGATCAGGTTTATATTTCTCATGATAAAGATAAAACAAATTAGAAAATACAATTATACACTAAGGTTTAAGTAAATGTTAGGAGCAAAGCTACTCATTACCTTCAAAATTAAAGTACATAATAAATATATTTATTTTTTTATTGACAGGGGGGATCTAACAGGAAAAGGCAATGGCCAATGAATTAATGTATATCCTCAATGATGATACTCCAAATTAACTCTTCTGTTGTAGAAGTTAAAGGATATCTGTGTGTCTGTCTGTCTCTTGCTACCCTACATCAAAGCTTCTTATAAGTCCAGGGAAAGTCCAAAATTATTTTGGGATAGGGCACCTTTGTTAACCTTTCCAATTGAAATTACCCCTTGAAACAAATTACACCCAAAATTTTGTACTAAAATTTAAAGAGGAGGGTAGACTTCACTCAAGTGTCCCTAGAGGCCTCTTGAAAGAGAAACAGATATAGATTAGTTGCACTACTAATAATTTATTTTACCTCTTACTTTACAGAGAACTCCAAGGCCAAGTTTTTATTAGGAGCAAAGCTTCTCTGTACCTAAAAAGTAAGTACGTCTATTAATATATCTAGCTGGCTTTTAAACACTGTAGAGTGTTTTTTTTTGTTTGTTATTTTGGGTCAGGTTAGGTTGTATTGGGTACTGGGTAGCCAATACCTTAATTTTGAATAGAAATATACGGATTTAGTCCGTTTTGTGGCAACTTTGTCGTATTTTTACAGTAGCTTTTGATAGGTTATTTTAGGTTAGGTAATGTTAAGTTATGCTAGGTGATTACCCCGCAGGGTTAGAGTCCCCGCAGGCGCCAGAAATAGGAGAAAAGCTACTTTGAAAATACGATGAAACACCCCTTAAGAGGCGTTGTCACGAAAGGTACTATACCAATTATACTATATACTTTTTAAAAAATTTTTAATTGTTAAGAAAATAAAAATGAAATGGGAGAGGAAGGGACATAATTTACTTCTATATAAAATTTGATGTATAATTTTACAACTAACCTAACAACAGAAGATAACACCAAGGCCAAGTTATTCTGTGGGCAAAAAATGCCCATTAATAATTACTATCTTTGTACATTATCTTCTTTTGGTTTTATGACGTTTTCCTTTTTATCTAATGTCTGATTTAGACAAAGCAAAATATTGTCTTGTTGTGACGTCATATAATTCGGGATAGAAGAAGGGAAAGTGAGTAATAAAATCTCTTCAAAGGAGATGGGAGAAATGGGGTTCTCTTCTCCCCAACATGGGCTTTGTCCAGACTTAGAAATCCAAAGGCGAATAAAAAGTTTTAAAATAAGTAAAACAGCTATATAGAGGAATAGACAAACATACTTTAGTTATAACTTGAAGAGTAGCTGTGCCTTTAATGCAGTGGCGTGCGAACCGAAGGGGGCATTTGGGGCAATCGCCCCCCCCTAGTGACCAAAACGCCCCCCCCTAGCCACCGCCCCCCCCCCCCTGCCCCCCCCCTAAATGTTGAAAAATGCCCTATTTTGCCCCCCCCTGGTCAACAAAAATGCCCCTTTTTGCCCCCTACCCTTCAAAAAGCAAAACTATCCCAGTTTTAAAAAAAAAATTAAATAAATACTCACAAAAAAAATTTTTGGCGCTTAGTCATGTACAGACAGTTACTATTCATTTAACCTTACCAAATTTTTTAATTAGTGTAGAAATTAGGTTATAATCTTTTTTCACTGAACATAACAAACCAGGTAATAGGAAGTATTTTATTTTGTATAATATAAACTTTTTACCAAAGAAAGTTTGTACATCCCCAATGATGATACACAAAATTACCCCTTATATAGATTACAATTAGTGGATGAAATGTATGGAAACTCGACTTAATTAACCAACCAATCAAAATTCCATTAAAGTCCCCAAAGTTGTTGAGCCAACGAATATGAAAATTTTATATGAAATATTGGGGACTAGTGTAATAAATAGCCCAAAAACCCCTCCCTCCCTGCATATTTGAAGAAAAAAATTGCGCTTCGCGCCCTTCCAAATGGTTTCTGCTTTTTATCACATTGTATATTTTGTTTTTATTTCTATAAAAATATGTGTAAACAAAAATATTTAATCAAAAAGTTATTTTATACAAAAAGAAACAGCAGTGATGTTTATCTAAGCCTTTTTCTCAACACTGTATGTCTGTCTAAATGAATAACTATATATGATGTCATTTTATTTTCAGGATAAGTTTATCATTTTTTGTGTGTACATACCCTTACAAAAAGACATGTTTTTTTTATGGCAATTTTCATTAAAAACCCTTAAAACTAACTACACTCTATATTCCTAACTTGATAAAATACGCCACTCTTGTTGTCTTTAATTGATTTTAGTTCAAAGGGGGAGTAAATATTTTTAGGTGCGCTTCATGCACCGCCCTTTTAAATCCTTGGACACACCACTTAATAAAAAATTAACAGAGTTTTAAAGTGCCATTCAAAGAGGGTAGGATATGTTGATATAACTTTTTAGCTTCTCTATAATTCACTATGGCTGTCAGTACGTAATGCTAAGGGGGAAATGTGATTTTTTCAACTGCAATTAAAGATAGAAGGCTAAAACTTAATGTTAACATTCCCATCATTATGGAGTATAATTAACTATTAAAAATTCATGGAGGTCGGACTGCTTTTCAGGACGTTTTTGGCTATTTTTTATCTTTTAAATTTTGGGTATAGTCCCTTTTGTGACATTGCCTCTTAAGGTGCATTTCGTCGTATTTTCACAGTAGCTTTTCACCTATTTATAGTTCCTGCGGGGCCAATTGCCTAACCCTGCAGGGAAATCACCTGACCTAACTTAACCTAGAATAACCTATTAAAAGCTACTATGAAAATACGACGAAATGCCCCTTAAGAGGCGTTGCCACAAAAGAGACTATACCCCAAAGTTTTTTTATATCTATAGATGAAAGGACAAGTATTTTTTTTTATTTTTTACATAGTTCTTTATATCTTTGGTTTTTATGGTACGATAAATTTTTTTGTGGATTATAATATTAAAAAAAATAAGATTTCTCGCTGTTTCGAGCATCCAGTATGTAATTTACTTTGACTGTCATCACACAACATACAGGAAAAAGGATTTGTGACTTTTTCTACCTAAAATATATATTTATTTCAACAGATGCTCTTTAAATCTACTTGTCTGTATTCTTATTAATGATTTTTTGTGCTTTGCTTCTTAAAGATGTTGTCATCCTTGTTGTCATACAATAAAGAAATATTTAAAATCAGTTTTACATATTAGGTTAATTTTTGGTAAATTGTTTCCAAAATGAGTGTTTTTATCTCCCCCCCCCCCCAAATTTTTTTAATGGGGTTGTTCATCCTTCCTGCTGAGATTTTATAACATCCCCTTCCACCCATAAAAAATGTTTTGTAGTGGGGGGGGAGGGAGGTTAAATTATCTTCTGTACTTTTTTTTTGAAGATGCTTTCTAGCTCCCTTCCCATCGGTCATTGCAGGGTGGGGAGAAGGGATGGGGGAGAAGAAATGGGGGGGGGGAGAAGAGATAAGGGATATAAATGGGAAATAGGGATGGGGGAAGGGATGGGGAAGAAGGGATAAGAACTAGAAGGCCCATAATCAAATAATCCCACCCGTTAAAACGCCCTTTTTTAAAATTAGTATATATAATCAAAATGCCCCCCCCTAAAGCAAAGTGCCCCCCCGGGGCACTTTGATTTAGGGGGGGGCAAAATTTTACAAAATCTTCAAAATGCCCCCCCCTAGACAAAGTGCTTCGCACGCCACTGCTTTAATGAATATGAAATTTTTACACTTACTTTATGCGTAAAGCTCTCTATATCTAAAACCAAATATATGTCTATTAATAACAAAACTTAGTGTATCTAATCTTCTATCTTTTTGTATGAGCAATAGTTTTATGACTTTCTATATGATTTGTTCTTAGATTTAGTAAATCAAAGCCAAAAGTTTTAAAATAACTAAAACAGCTAATTAAGAGAAAGAACAGACATAACCTAGTTATAGAATAGCTGCATTACCTACAAAAATGTATAATTTTACAACTTACCTAACAGCAAAAGATAACACCAAGGCCAAGTTATACTGAGGAGCAAAACATCTCTCTAACTAAAATAAAACATTTGTCCATTAATATTAAATTATCTAAGCTTCTTAATTCTTAAGAGCCTTGATTTTATGACTTTTCCTATATGATTTGTTGTCAGATTTAGTAATTCAAAGGCCAATAAAAAGTTTTTCTCACCTTCTTCTCACCTTCTCACCAGTACGCCAGGTAGACTACTGTCCGTCTGGTACCAGCCTCCAAATGAACTTTCTCCATTCAACTCGATCTCTTGCCAGGGTCTTGACCTCTTCAAAATCACTAATCTTACTGCTGGTAATCTCTCTGATCTGATCAGTCCATCTCTTTTTAGGTCTTCCTGGTAATCTTTTCTCATCTGGATTCCAATCTAACATTCTTTTAACATCTCGATTTTCCTGCATTCTTATCACATGACCAAACCATCTGAGTTGACTTGTCTCAACAATGGAAAGAACAGAGTTGACCTTCTGATGGTTTCATTTCTGACTCTGTCTCTCCTTGAGACCCCATAAATCAGGCGCAATATTCTCATTTCAGTGGCTTGTATTTTGCTCTGGAGCCTTTTGGTCAAAGTCCAAGTTTCTGCTCCATAAAGTAATACAGGTCTTAAGATGGTTGTGTATATACAAACTTTTACTTCTTTGGGAATTTGTCTTTCTTTGAAAAGTGGATATAGGCAGTTAAGGTTGCTTGTAAATTTAGCTATTCTATTGTTAATTTCATCTTCAATAAGGTTACTTGCAGAGAGTTTGCTACCTAAGTAAGTGAAACTGTCGGTCTCTTTCAGGACATGACCATTTATAACTACTTCACCATCCTCAGGGCATCTTCCTACTTTCATCACTTCAGTCTTCTTATAATTAAGTTTAAGTCCAGCTGCAGTTAATTCACGGTCCCACATGTTCATGACATTCTGAAGCTTGTCCATGCTATCAGCTGTTTGACCGACATCATCTGCATAACCCAGCCTCTCCAACTTGAAATTTTCTTGCTCTATTTGCAGTATAACCTGGTTCATGTACACAATGAACAACAAGGGAGAGAGAACAGATCCTTGTCGTACACCAGTGTTAACAGCAAAATAAATGGTCCAACCTATAACAGAACTTTTCTGGTTTAGGTATGTGCTTTTGATTGCTTTCAAAAGCTGCCCATCAATTCCTGATGAGAAAAGAACACTCCAGATTTTCTTTCTTGGGACTCTGTCAAAGGCTTTCTCTAGGTCAAGAAAGCATATATATTGGTTGATATTGTGCTCCCAGCTCTTATCCAAAAACAGTCTAAGGGCTGCAATCTGGTCAATGGTCCCTCTACCAGGTCTGAAACCACATTGGCTTTCTGAGAGAAGGTCCTCTACTTGTGTTCTGAGTCTTAGCTCAAGAATTCGCTCATAGAGTTTACCTACATGGCTCATTAGAGAAATACCTCTGTGATTGGCACAATCAAGTGGATCACCCTTGTTCTTGAAAATAGGACAAATAATGGACTGGTTCCATTCGTCAGGTACTGTGCTTGTCCTCCAGGCAAGATTTAAGAGCTCCAGGATTAATTTCTTCAAAGGTTCACCTCCAGCCTTTAAAGTTTCAACAGGGATCAAGTCTGGTCCAGCAGCTTTGTTATTCTTTGTTAACCTAAGTGCTTTCTCTAACTCTTCCATTCTAATTGGATCATCTGCTGATTTAGTTTCAGGGTCAGTGTTATCAAGATCCTCCTCCTGTTCTTCATCTTCATTCTCAACATTAAGGAGGTCTTCAAAGTATTCTACCCATCTTGCTGCAACATTTTCTTGACCTGTGATTGTTTCACCATTTTTGTCCTTGATGGTTGCATTTTTGGGTTTATCATCATTTCGGTTTTTGATATTTTTTGACATATTGTAGATAAGTTTCCGGGTTCCTTTCAGATCATTGTTAAGATCTTGACCAATTCTTGTCCACATGTCTGTCTTGGCTTTCTTCTTAGTGTAGTAGACTGTCTTTCTTTGATTGACATAAGATTATCTGCATTCTGGAGTCCGATCTTTCAACCATTTTCTGAAAAGCAGCTTTTTCTTATCAACTTCAGTATTGACTTCTTCAGTCCACCAGCCAGTCTTTTTCTTCTTTGTTTTACCAACATTCTTCATGCCTATAATATCTTCTTGGATATTTTGGAGATGCTCACGCAGATTTTTCCAGTACTCTTCAATATCATCTGACTTAATATTATCAGCATTTTCACGAATGGATTGTTGAATTTCTTGCTCTGTATCCTTGATATTTTCAATCTTGACTCTTTTCCTCACACAGGTTTTCTCCTTTTTTGGGAGGTGGATTTTCATCTTTGCCTTGACAAGCCTGTGATCAGAGTCAAAAGATTCAGAGGGGATTACTTTGACGTTTTTAATAGTTGATTTTCTTGTGCTTAAAACAAAGTCAATTTGTGTTCTGAGGTCATAAAAAGTTTTAAAATTATAAAACAGATATTTAAGGGAAAGACATAATTATAGAATAGCTGCGCTACTTATTATAATGTATAATTTTACTGCTTACTTTATAGCAAAAGATAAGACCAATTTCTGCTTAGTAGCAAAGCTTCTCTATAACTAAAACAACAAAAACATTCGTTAATAGTTACACTTAGTGAATCTAATCTTCTTAATTTTTCTATGAGGCTCTTTTTATGACTATTCCTGTATGTATAATTCAATGTTAGATTTTTTAATTCAAGGGCCAATAAAAAGTTTAAAATGATTAAAACAGCTATTTAAAGGAAAGGACTGACATAATCTGATCAATGAGTAGCTGCGCTACTTATGAAAATTAATAATTTTACTGCTTACCTAACAACAAAAGATAATCCCAAGGCCAAATTTTACTTGGCAGCAAAGCTTCTCTACAACTAAAATAACAAAAACATCAATCAATAATTCAATTTATACTAGTGGCTTAGCCCCTAGCCTATGGGGCTTTGCCCTAAGACGTAATGGGAAGCACATCTCCCAAGAAAATAGCTTAAAACGAGTTATATTCCCTAGAAGAGTAGAGCCCAATTGGTGCAGTGGTTACCGAGATCTTTAGCTTAAAAAATGGTAGTATACTTTTACAGTTTTTGGGGGGGTTGCCTCCCCCTCTCCCCCAAATTTTTAGTTTAAAAATCTAAATTAAAAACATAGGTTTTGGGATTCAATTCCCCCCTACTCAAGTGCCCCTAGGGGTGTAGTCACTTGTCCTATAATATAAAGTAGTAAGCTTTTTTGTCTATAGCAAAGGATCTTGTTAACCGCTGAGTCGATATGGTTTTTTTTAGAGTGAAGCTTCTTATAGATCCAGAGAAGGTTTTTAACTATTTTGGGGGAGGGTATCTTCGCCATCCCAAGATAAATCTCCCCTAGAAAAAAATTCCCCCCCCCCCATTTTTTTTACTTTTTTCTTTCTAAAACTGAAATTGAGAGTTGGCGGGTCACCTTAAGTGCCCCTGGATACTTCTAGGGGTGTAAACGCTAGTAGATTATATAATAGGATAATGGGATTTTTTCATTTATTTTTCAATTTTTAATAATATTACCAGTATGGCTTTAAAACCGATTAATATCAGCTGGATTAGAAACAGTTCTCAAAAATCACGTATAGCTTCAATATATGTTAAAAACTTTTTATAGTTTGAGGAGATAAATAACTATTCATACCTCTTGTATCACCTAATAATATAGTATATGTATAAATAAGTCTGAACAAATCTTATGACTAACAGAGTAAACTGTTTTCAATTCATTCGTTTATGATAAAATAAACACAAACTGGAATGATATTTCATCTTTTAAAGCAACCAAAGCACTGAGTCAGAGTATATTATATTAGTAATGAATGTTAAGGTTGCCAAATTTAAACATTTTTCTATTTTGTTAGAGACAATATATTTTTTTGGGGGAGTGGTGTCTCATCCTTGTAATAAAATAGCCTAGTACCAAGAAATTACAAGTTAGTATATTTTATATAAACATGTTACATAACCTAATTGGTCCAGCGGTTAGCAAGATCTTAAGCTTTATCTGAAAAGATAGACAGAGAGAGAGAGAGAAATTTCATTACTTTGTAATATAATAGAAAAAGCTTTTTGATATCTTTTTTATTAAATAAATTTGTTTGGATGGTTCGTCCTACCCCCCTTACTCTGAATAGCATTAATCCTACCCCGGACCAAAGCTAAAACTTATCTAAAATGATTTGTCTAACAATTTACAAGATCTTTATAGACATACACACATACACCTTATAGCATTGCCTCTAGGGAAAGATCTATGAGGTCAGGAAAATAGCCAAAACCCCCTCCCCAAAAGACATTTATAAAGCTTACCTATGCATAACAACCAATCTAAACTAGTATATTAATAGCTTCAGACAAAATAAAAATTTTAGAATTGTAGGTATATATATTTCATATATATATTTTTTAGAAAATTTAATTTATAATTACAAACATGAACACCATGATTCTTTTTATTTGGGCAATAAAAAACTGTTGGGCAAGTACAGGAATTTTAAGGGACAAGACAATGGACGATAAATTTTTGTTCACTCACTATCATAATAAACAAAATACCTCATGTATACATTAAAAGTTTCGACATTGCTGGCTTGAACCAACCAACCAATACAGATTTTAAAAAGTACCCAAAAATTCAAAGGGAATTTGATTATCTTGGGTCGTGGCCGCAAGTATATAGAAAAAGAGGAATATACAGACGTGTACACAGATACACTTAAGTTATAGAATATAAGAGCTAATAATTTTATTTTACCTCTTACTTACACAATAAAGATAATAATGAAGGCCAAGGCTATATTCTTAGGAGCCCCTCTGTACCTAAACAATAAATACGATTATTTTTATATGAAAGTAACAAGATCTGTGTCTGTCTGTACCGGAGGATTTTGATAACCGCTAAAACTAAATGGTTCTCATTTACAGTATAGAATTGCATAGGTCCTTGGAAGGTTTATAACTTTATTTGGGGAAAATCCTACCCTAGAGACGTCCAAGGGGGGGGGGGTAAAGTGGGGATTACCCCCCCCAAACGAATTTTGGGGTGAACAACCAAAATTTTTTTCATTTTAACCCCCCCCCCCATTTAAAATTTACCCCTACCCTGGAGGTGCCGTAGGCACTTCCAACCATTTGGGAGGGGGTATTTACCACCCCAAAAAATTTGGGGAAGTAAATACCCCCCCCCCCTAAAAAATAAAAGATCTCTTACAAAAAATATTTTTGTCGCTTCACGCGCATTTTTAATACTAAATATTTCATAAAATTTTGTTTATCACTCTCCCAAAATTTTACGCCGGGGGTAAATTTTTTTTGGGGGGGTAAACAAAATTTACCCCTGCCAACAGATTTCAGGGGGGTAATTACCCCCCCCCCCAAGCAAATTTCAAATTTAAAAAAAAAATTTCGCCGCGCGTGCGCTTCGCGCGACATTTTACCCCCCCCTTAAAACACGAATTACTCCCCCCTTAAAAAAAATTTATCCCCCCAAAAAAAAGCTTGGACACCCCTGTCCTACCCCGCCTATTTTCTTTTTACTAAAATAAAAAAATAGGGGGTCGAGATCAACCCCCCACCATTTCAAATAACTCTAGAGGCATAGTCCTTAGTTAATAAGTATATATACACTAGCTTTAAAACACAATAGGTTAGATTTTCATTTGATTATTTCTCTAGGTCAGGTTAGGTTGGGTTTTATTGAGTACTCTACTTGGCATCCCACTGGGTTTAGGCATGGAAACACTCCCTTCATTTTCAAATAAAGGGGTGAGGTTATCTGTGCTTAAAATGCACTTTATATAAAACTAACATACTGTTAGAATATTTTTTTAAGATATATACTATATGTGATCCATTTTTTATTGACAAGTGTAAAAAAGGGAATAATGAAAAAGGGTGAGTAACACACTCTAGATACAGAGAAACTGCTTTGATTATAAAAATGACTAATTTTAACACTTACCTAAGCATAAAAGTTTAACACTAAGGCCAGATATATTCTTCTCTATAACTAAAATAACAAAAACATTCATTAGTAGTTACACTCAGTGTATCTAATCTTCTTTATTTTTCTATGAGCCTTTTTTATGCCTTTTCCTGTATAATTTGTTGTTAAATTTTGTAATTTAAATGCTAATAAAGGACAGACACAATCTTGATAGCGAGTAGCTGCGATCATTAAGAAAATGAATAAGTCTACTGTTTACCTAACAATAAAAAATAACACCAAGGCCATAGTTATTCATAAGGTGTAAGGATTCTCTATAACTATAACAAAAAATATGTCCATTATTTAATGCACTTAGTGTGCATTTAATCTTTTGTGTAGTGAAGCTACTCTATAATTTGAAATGTCCGTCTGTCCATGAGAAACGTTTTGGGGGAAACGTAATTTTCTCAGCTCCTATAAAAGATAGACAGCTGAAATTTTTAGTGAAGATTCCCAATATATATGCGCATCTAAGATATACATTGTTTTGTCCATCTGTCTGTTATTTGAGGTGCTAGATCGATCCTAGGTTTTTACGTTTTCATATATATGCGCATCTAAGATATACATTGTTTTGTCCATCTGTCTGTTATTTGAGGTGCTAGATCGATCCTAGGTTTTTACGTTTTCATGATTTTCTCAACTCCTTTTCAAGATAGAGGGCTCAAATTTTTTAGGGATTAATCAATTTTACATTACACATATTTTTACCAAATTTTATTAAGATTTGTCTATAAATTGGGGGGATAGATCGATTTAGGTTTTCGGGATTTTCTCTATTCCTTGTCAGGATTGATGGCTGAAATTATAAGGGATTGAATTTGCTTATATTCTAAATTTTTCCATCATGTTTCATTAAGATTTGTCTATTAATTGCAGTGCTAGATTTATTCCTAGATTTCAAAGGTTTCTTTATTACCCTATTTTATCAAGTTTCATGTTTATTTGATGACACTGTCCATCATTTTTGAGCTTCGCTACTTATGGATGTTGTCATCCTTGATTGTTTTTATATGAGTCTTGGTTTTATGGCTTTTCCTATTTTATTTGTTGTCAGCCAAGTTTCATAGTTTTGTCGGAGGGTGGGTTCCAAAGTTTTCAAAAATCCTAAGAGGATAATACCAGAAAATTGATATGTATCCTGATTAACCCACCCTAACCACAGGAATTACAGATGAAAAGTATCCTTTGAACCTTCCCCCTGAAATATAAATGTGGAAAAATCTATATTTAGCCATTGTAACCTAACCTAAATTATGTGTAAATATCTTTGATTTAGTATTGTGACCACTTTAGTTCAATAAACGTGTACAAATTTTGAATGTTATTTTGGGGTTGGAATCAAAGCTTCTCTACAAACTAGCTAATACGTCCATCCATCTTTAGTGTAACACAACTGATATACATTACACTATACTAGATATACATATTTGCTTCGCTTTTTTGGGGATGTTGCCGGCCATTCTTGTCATATTCTTATTTGCTTTAACATTTTAATATTTACCTTTTTGAATGATATATTGTCACGACGACGGTAAAGAAACAACTAAACAATATTCCTTCCTTATCTTTCAGTTTAATTTTTAATAGGACGTGTCAAATGCACATTCAGCTGCACGGCTAGGGCTGCAGCTGAAAACTTTGGCAGAGTTAAAAACAGCTCAGAACAGAGGAGAGAAGCTTGTTATGCCAGGGATCTAAAGGGATAAGATACTGGTGTTCAAATTGATGTACATCCCCAATGACGAAACACAAATTTTCCCAATGATTGAAACGTTTTGACACCAACCAATACAAATTTGATAAAAGTTGTTAATCCAACCAATAATAAAATAGTATTACAAAACTTTAGGGACCAGTCAGGGGCGTCAAAGATTTTTCTATTAGGGGGGAGTAAAAAAATTTTAAGGGGGGGGTAATGCGTTTTTTGGCTGAGTAAAATGGCGCGCGAAGCGCACCGCAAATATTTTTACCCCCCCGGGGGTAAAATTAGCTTGGGGGGGTAAATACCCCCTCGTAAATGGTTGGGGGTGCCTATGGCACCCCCAAGGTAGGGGTAAATTTTAAACTGGTGGGGGTAAAAGGAAAAATATTTTGAGGGGTAATCACCCATTTACTCCCCCCCCCTTGGACGTCCTTGGGACCAGTGTATTAAACCGTCCAATGTCCCTCTCCCTTCCAGATGTCAGTGGATGAATATTTGGTAGCAGTGTCTGATTTCAGTTGCGGCTGTCGAGCCTTGTTATTTTATTTTCAAAAATTCCAGGATAGGCTTTAAAACCGACTAATATCCACTGGATTAGATTAGATTCTCACAGAAATACTGAAAAATCATGTATAGCAATGTATAAAAGACAATTTTTATGAATATCAAAATAAAGATAATAAAATAAAAATTATTCCCAACTCTTTAATTATGTGAAAAACGTATATGTCTCTAAAATGTACGTTTTAAATTGACACAACCTTGTAAAAACAAATGAAGAATGACTTTATCTAAAATAAACATTAACAATAAAAGTGCCTGCTGAGCAATAAAAACCCCCTTTTTTGGTAGCGAAGCTACTCTATCATTTGAAACGTCCGTCTGTTTGTCCGTATGTCCGTCTTAGTTTGAAGGAAACGTGATTTTCTCGGCTCCTATCAAAGATAAAAGGCTGAAATTTTTTGACAACATTTCCATTATTAAGGAGCACAATTAAAACTATAAAACATCTATAGCGGTCGGATCGCTTTTTAGCAGGTTTTAGGCTATTTTTTGTATTTTTCACATTTTTCTCCATATCTTTGGTGTTTATGGTCCTATTTCCAATTTTTTTTTTCAGTTTTAGATATAAAAATTAAGTTTCCTGTCATTTTAAGAAAACAACCATGTCCGTCAGACTGCCTTTTAGCAAGTTTTTTGCTATTTTATTATGCTTTACATATTTCCCTCTATCTTTGGTGTTTTTGGTCCAATTTTAAAACTTTTTAAAAGCAAAGCTTTTCTATAATTAGGGTAGTAGTTAGGTACAATTCAGAAAGCGTAGCAACTCTATAATCAATACCAGAATGTCTGTACATCCATTTTCAACATGTTGATTTTTAACTTTTTTGACAACAAATTTTTGTATGTTAAAATTATCCGATTTTTCTGATTTTTTGAAAACTGATTCCTAATACAACAAGGTACAATGCGAAGCATCTATATAAACAAGTCCCAAAAACAGTATCATTTATTTATTCAGTTTTGCAACAAATTTACTTACAGTATTGTTTGTACTGATGCATTAATATTCTGCTAAGTCAGTTCTAACAATCTACAAGTGTTAATGTTCGTTTGTCCTTCCATTTCAGAGCTTCGCTTTTATGGATGTTGTCATCCTTGTTTGGGATATCAGTATCAAAATAATTTTTCTGATTGTTATAAGCATCTTTTGAGTAATTTTTTTTACCGTCTTAATTATACAAAATATGTGTTTATTTTCTCCAATAAATCTATTCTTGATTTTGATAAATACTCTTTAAATCTACTTGTATGTATTCTTGTCCATGATGTTTGTGCCTCGCTACTTATGGATGTTGTCATCCTTGTTTTGAAAGTGTTTATTTAAGGAAAAGGAGGGGATATAGAATTTAAACAAAAGATAAACCAACTACTATAAATCAAATAAAAAGGGTGCGTGGGGGGTTGCTGTGCTTGACCCTCTGAGAGAAACCACCTGGCAGTCAAACAGACAGAATAATGTATACAGTAGATGAAACACTGTAAAGGGATTATACACAAAAAATCAGTCTTTTATCTTAAAATTAAAAAAAAAAACATTTCAAAATAGAAATTATGTCCATTGCACTTTGACAAAAGAACGGACAAGAGTAAGTTATAGGTTTAATACACATTAATTTGTGGAAATCTAATTAAGAAAAAGTTTATAAACAATCTAAAAAGTTTAAAATTCTGAAAAACTATCTATGTTACTTATTTTAACAATTCTGCAATGACTAATATTTATGTCCATAAGAAGTGCAGCTATAAAAGTTCAGTTTAGTTGCAATATAAAGTGTTCGGTTATTGGCAATATGAGAGACAGAAAGAGATAGATTTAGAGAGGACAGAGATAAAGCAAGAAAGAGAAAGAGATATGAAGAGAGATAAAGCAAAAAAGACATTGAAAGAGTGAGAGAAGGAAAGGTAGATTTGTAGACTGAAAGAGAGGGAGAGAGAGAAAAAAGAAGAGAGATAGGTAGAAAAGGGGTAGCTATTCTAACCAACAATTCTACAAAAAATCACGAAACCTAATAAAGTATCTGGTGGTATATTTTGTTTTTGTCATGTAACTGAAGAGGGGTGGGAAAGAAGGGGAGGAAAAGGGGAAGGGGGTTGTGGGGAAATTTTCCTTTAGGGTTGTTTGTTGTACCTGGATAGAAAGAGAAAGAAGGATATAAAAACCTACAGAGCAGCTCTGCTTTAAAAGAAAAGAATCTTGCTTATTTGCTTAAATGAAGAAAACAAATATTTAAAATTTTACAATATTTTCCTCCGGAATTCATTCATATCCGTTGGATATGAATCAGTTCCGCAAGGTGATAAAACACTAACCGGGTTCTTGTAAAATTTTCACAGAATCATAGACAAAATTATAAAATTAATAATCTCATTATTTTCGCGTCCGCAGCCAACTGACTCTGAAACCATATGTATAAAAGCTTGTCTGAACAAAATATATATTGCAATATTTTTGGCGATTTCACACAAAGTACCTAGTTGAGCACTGAAACCCCCATCCACTTATTTTTCTCAAGTTATTTTAAAATAGGGGGGAGGGTTTTATCATAGCTCACTAGGGTGCTTTGTGAAAGCCAGCTGAAATGACATTTGTATGAGAGTATGTGAAAATATGATGCAACATCCAAGTAATATAAATATCGATTAGCAGGTATTAATACATGTGTAAGCATATAAAGATCTTGTAAATGGCTATACTGATTACTGTCCTTTATTTTTAAGACTTAAACAATGTGAAAAGATATTCTTCTAACTATTTTATAGCCAAGGTTAGAGTTTTTAACTTAGACTGTCGAACGAGCATACAAACGGATGGACATACAAACAGGCAAGAGGCGGACTTCTGTAGAGTAATAGATAGATAGATAGATAGAAGGATAGATAGATAGTCCACTATTTATTTTTAGATAAACGTGGTCTTAAAGAGGATGAAGATAGATAAGTAGATAGGTAGATAAATAGACAGATAATCCACTATTTATTTTAGATAAATGTTGTCTGAAAGAGGATGAAGGTAGAAAGATAGATAAGTAGATAGATAGATAAATAGACAGATAATCCACTACTTTTTTTTTAGAAAAATGTTGTCTGAAAGAGGATGAAGGTAGAAAGATAGATAAGTAGATAGATAGATAGATAATCCACTGCTTATTTTAGATGAATGTGGTCTGAAGACGGGTTTTTGAATACAATATAAATATTTTTCCTAACCTAACCTGCCCTTAAGTAAGAAAGCACCAACATTATCGATCCACCAACCGGCCAAACCTATAATTCTTTTACTTTTAAACCTCTCCATTTTTCATTGCACCTTTTAGTTATTTTATCCCTAACAAGGATGATAACATCTATAAAAGCGAAGCTCTAAAACCTAGGACAAACAAGCATTAACACTTGTTTGAATAGTCAGAGATTAAATTTATAAGTCTAAACAAAATTGTAAGTAAATTTGTAGGAAAACTAATACAGAATAATTTATTAGGACATTTCTAAACTTTATCATAAAAATGCTTCTCTTATGACATTCTAGTTTGTTGTCCTAGAAATCATTATTCAAAAATCAAATGAATAGGATAATCTTATTATACAAAAAGTAATTGTAAAAATATTAAAAATCTAATTCTCGTAACGATTATAGAGTTACTAAATCGTACCTAACGACTACAGGAGTCACAATGTTTAATTTTAAAATTCATAGGACAATTCTAACATGCCTAAATTAACGATAGGAGCCATCCGTTACGGACCAACGGGCAGACCGACCCTTTCTCTTTCTCTTTTAAAAATATACTCTCCATATACGTTTCCAATAGACATTTTCTATATATTTATCCATAGTTATTTATACGTCTATCTATCCCTCTATCTATCCATCTCTCTATCTATTCATCTATAAATCAATCTCTCTATCTATTCATCTATAAATCAATCTATCTATCTATCCATCCATTTATCTATCTATCTAGGATATGGTAAAGCACAAAATGTCTACAGTGGAGGGGAAGGGTAGTGTTTTATTCACCCCCAACGACATAAGACCCCGACGCAAGAAGAAGAATAATAAGAAGGCTATAGCTAAAGAGGAGCTGTGATCTATTATAATGGATATATTTTTACTTGGATGTTACACCAGATTTTCATGTACCCTGATAAAGTAATACTTGGAGCATGCAGTGAAATAACGATACTCCCTACTGGATAACCAATAAATGAGTTCCATGTTAGCTACCTAAAATTTTGTGTAAATTTTCAGAATCAGAATTAAACAAATAGGTTTTTAATCTTAAATCTTTTTTACTGCTTAAATATAATAGTTACTTATCGCATCGTATTATAGACAGCTTTCCGCGGATATTAAAAGGAAAAAGTATTAAATTTTGTTATCTTTAAGTGGCCGAAGTCCCGGACTAACAAAATTGGCAATAGTATTAAATTTGTGTTTTAATATTCGTGAAAAATTGTCTGTAATACATGCTACACATGATTTTTTAGTATGGCTAAGAACCGGTTCTAATCTAGCGGATATTAATCGGTTTCGAAGCCATAATGGAAAATTTATTCTCCTGTGATTTATGTTTTTTAATTTACATATTAGATAGTAACTTTTTATCGCTGATTATCTTGAATTTTAAAAAGTAAATTATCTGCTATGGAACTATCTTGTATATATTTCATCCTAAATAATGTGTTGTTTTAAATAAAAGACACAATCTTAAAATATGAATAGATAATTTATTTTATTGTGTACTAGCATTTAATTTATTTGTTATATAATTTAGTTTTTTTCCTACTCATGGATTTTATCATCCTTGACAACGAACCCTTTGATTGTACCACATTTGTTAGGAGGTCCTAACTGTGCATGGTACTGCCTGTTTTCGAGCATTCACGAACTACACATTTTTAATGTCTCTTGTATTTCACAGTTCAGTCTCAAACCCGACACCTCCACGACAGGTTGTTATTAATATTCTTTTTTTTCTTTCAAAACTGTCTCTTTACTTTCGTTATTGAGGGGCGTCATTATGATCTGTATATTATATAGTAACATTATGTTAGTTTGTCTGTTTGTACCGAAGGATCTTGCTTAACCACTGGACCGATATAGATTTCCTTTACAAAGAAGCTTCTCAAGTCCAGAGAAGGTTTATAACCAATTTGGGGAAGGGTACCATCACCAAACGATGAGAATTAGCCCCAGGAAACAAATCCACCAACACCCCCCCCCCCAAATAAAAATAAAAATAAAGGGGCGTCATTATGATCTTTACATTATCTAGCAACATACTATGTAGTTTTGAACCAAAAATCTCAAGAACTGCTGGAAAGATATGGTTCTCCTTTATAGGACCAGTGATGGTTTTTATTAGTTTCAGTAAAAACAAGAGCCTTCTACCACCAAAAATATTCTTTAAATATAAGCTCCCTAGAGACTTTTAGTGGAGTATCCGCTGGCATAGTATAAAAACTTGATGGAAAAATGCATAAATAAAGGATTTAAGAACTTATCAAATTTTGTTGTATAAAAAGTGGTTGCCGAAAAATGTAAAGTCAGTATTTTATAATGGTCGTACGGACTTTCTTTTAACGATTATAAAGTTGCTTTTAAAATCGTACCTTACCTATCAGGATTCATTACCCAAAGTTTGGAATCGACAGGACAATTCTTAAAAGCCTTAATAATGAAAAGAGATAACAGTGACGTGCATTAGGACGTACAGAACCTAGTTAGAGAAAAGCTTTGATAAAAACAAGGTTGACAACATCCATAAAAGCGAAGCTCTGAAACGGTAGGACAAACATTATCACTTGTAGAGTGTCAGAACTGAAAAACCAGAACACAAATGTATAAATGATGAATCAAAATTGTAAGTAAATTTGTTGAAAAACTGATTAAAAACAGGATAATGTTTAAGGAAATACTTTCGTTTTTAGGATTTGCTTATAGAGGTTCTTCGCTTATAAAAATGTACAATGTTGTCGTAAGAATCAGTATTCAAATAACCAGATCAATCGGATAATTTTATTTGATAAAAATTTGTTGTTAAAAAAGTTAAAAATCAACATGTTTAAAAAGGACATATGGACATTTTGGTAACGTTTATAGAGTTGCTTCGTTTTCTAAATCGTACCTAACTACTACAGGAATCACCATTCAAAATTTGAAATCGATAGGAAAATTCTAACATGCTTAAATTAACAAAAAGCTATCCGTTCTAGACGTACGGACGGACTGACCCTAATTATAGAAAAGCTTCGACTTTAAAAACGTTTAGTTAATTTTATAATTTTTATTGTACATTATAGAAACATGTCAAAATGTATACAAAATATTTGTCATTTTAAATAAAAATTTTATAAACTAAAAGGATGTCTTTCTTTATGTATGTATGCATGGTCATTACTATCTCATAAATGGCTGGATAAACATTTCACTAATTTAGGAAGTTTGTATTAAAATGAAAAAAAGTCTGTGAGAAAGGGGCGATGTATTTAATGATAAATTAGAGATTTTACTGATATTAATTAAAATTGGGTAATAAATTAAGTTGTATTTTTGTTTGGATTTTTATTCCAGAAAGTAAAATAATATTTATAATTCTCTGAATAAATTATTTACAACACTCTCATTCATTTACATTTCAATAGAGAGAGGATCAATATTGTCAGCTCTCATTTGGATAGAGAGAGGATCAATATTGTCAGCTCTCATCTGGATAGAGAGAGGACCCTCTTCAAATATTTCTTCTTCTTTAATTTCTTCCTTGATATAAACTTCTTCACATTTAATTAAACTAATAGATACAGAATGTGGAACTGTATTATTACAGCTTTTCATCATTTCTAAATGTTTAACAGATTTTTTATGCTTTAATAAATTTGAACCAGAGGCGTAATGTTTGTTACAAAGTATACATGAGTATGGTTTCTCACCTGTATGTAATCTTTTGTGTTGAGTCAAATGAGTACTAGTTGTAAATGTCTTTTCACACTGATCACATGAGTATGGCTTTTCTCCTGTATGAAATCTTTTATGGGCAGTAAAATTACTACTAGTTGCAAAGGTCTTTCCACATTGATCACACGAGTATGGCTTCTCACCAGTATGAATTCTTTTATGTCTAGTCAAATCACTATTTTGAGAAAATGATTTTTTACATTGATCACATGAGTATTGCTTCTCACTAGTATGGTTCCTTTTGTGTATAGTCAATTTACTACTTTGTCTGAATTTCTTTTCACATTGATCACATGAGTATGGCTTCTCACCTGTATGGATTCTTTTATGAACAGTCAAATCACTACTAGATGCAAATGTCTTTTCACACTGATCACATAAGTAAGGCTTCTCACCTGTATGGATTCTTTTGTGTTTAATCAAACTACTAATTAGAGAAAATGCCTTATCACATTGATCACATAAGTATGGCTTCTCACCTGTATGGATATTTTTGTGTTTAATCAAACTACTAATTTGAGAAAATGCCTTATCACATTGATCACATGAGTATGGTTTCTCACCAGTATGAACCCTCATATGAGACACCAAGTAAGATTTCTTTGTAAATTTCTTGTTACAAATATCACAGGTATACATTCTGGTATATACTCTCTCAATCTCCTAAAATGTTATTTTCATTAATAAAAACACAAAATTTAGTTTTCGCAATATTTCCAAATAATCACAACATTCAGGTTAAAACTGAAACAAGGATAACAACTTTCATAGAAGCAAAGAAAGAAAAATTGTAAAAGTCGTATCATTATCCAAGTTGTTGTCAATAAATAACTTTTGAGAACAAACGACCTTTATAGCAACAATTTTACAGATCATTAACTCATTGTTAAAGGAATCATCAGAACAATTCTGATGTGCCTGAACTTACGATAAGAGCTAATGTTAAGACATACAGACAAATGTAAGAAAGCTTCGCTTTTAAAATTGTAGAAAGAAAGTAATAAACAAGGATAACAACATTTATAAAAGCTAAACTGACAAACATGGAATTCATATTGTATACACAGGTTGATATGGTTTTATAACCCAACCATCCCCCCCCCCCCCCCCCCAGTTTTAGTTTATTATTTAAAGAATATTTAGCAACTCCACCTACTTTAATTGTTCTAAACTAATGATAAATGGGATTGGGCGGAGTTAGAATTTAATATTTGAGGCAGGGTAGTAAAATGAGGGATTTCAAAGTTTGGTGTAAGCACCCCTTTACCCCCATCCCAGGACGTACATAAGGTGGGGGAGGGGGGGGGGGTAATGCAACCCTCTCTTGATCAATGATTAAATGGCACTTAGAATCCGAATTTCGTTACGAAACTTGGCATGAATAATCCTTGGTATGTCTATATATAATGTGAAATGATACCAAAAACTATTTTTTTTTAATTTCTAGGTCCAGCAACTACTAGTTAGAATCGTTTTGGAGGGGAAAAGAGTATTAATAAACCAGACTAGTAGAAAAATCCAGGGATCTAAAGGGATAAGACAATCAATTCCTAAGATGATGCACATAATTACCCATTCTGTAGATAAAAATTAGTGGTTGAAACGATTGAACACTCAACTTCATGAATCAACCGATCAAAATTCCCTAGTGTCCCCAAAGTTGTTAAGCAAATGAATAAGGAAACATTATTATATAAAACTTTGGCGACCTCTGAGAAAAATCTGTAATCTATCTTTGATAAAAGCTGAGGAAAGGCATATTTCTTATATTTTAATCAAAGCAGTACAGACAGACCAACACATGAAGGCGAAACTCTAAAATGGTAGGGCAAACGAACATTAACACATTAAAAATGTCAGAACTGAATAAGCAGAATTGAAATGTATAAGTCTAAAAAAAATTGTAAGTAAATTTGTTGCAAAGCTGCTTAATTACAAGATAAGAACTTGATTATAGAGATGGTTCCTTATAACATTATAACTTAGTTGTAACAGGAATCAGTATTCCAAAAATCAGATAAATATGATAATTATAACACTTTTATGTCAAAGGTTAAAGATCAACATGTTTTTAATGGACGCACAGATATTCTTGTAATGATTAAACAGTTGCAACGCTTTCTGAATCGTACCTTATTACTACAGGAATAAGCATACCAAGTTTAAAAATTGAAAGGACAATTCTAACATGACCAAAATAATGAAAAGAGCTTACCATTTCGGACAGAGGTACGGACGGACCAACTTTAATTTGCATTGAATAGCATAAGAGAATGAGTCTGGAGTAATAACATAAAGCAAAACATTATATAAATACCTCATAATATAAAGTTGAACTGTTGAATGGATTTCTCTCTGTTAACAGTGAAAGTTAGTTGCTGACTGACAAAGATACTTTTGTCAACCTAAATCATAAACTCTTGTTATATTAAAATAAATATCCGCCCATTTACTCAAATATGATGCTCAATGCGCGAACTCCTCCCACTTTTAATTAGAAACTGGACAAGCAATTATTTTTGTCAAAGGTTGTTATGTAATTCAAAAATTTATAAAAATTCTCGCTTCAAATTATTTTTGATCATTCAGTATTACATTAAGCTACTCTATAATTCCAAATGTCGGAGTGGATACAAAACCGCGACAAACAAAACCGCGACAGGGACAAAACCGCCCCATAACAAAACCGCGACAGTGACAAAACCGCCACATAACAAAACCGCGACAATAACAAAAATATAACTATGTAGGAATTTTTGTAGGAATACATGGCCGCAGCGCTTGGCCCCCTGGCCTGCCTAGCCGCGGGCGCTCGGCCCCCTTGCCCATAACCTAACCTAACCTAAATATTGTTAAAAAAAATATTAAAAATTTGAAAAAAATCGACCAACCACTTTTTGTAAAATGCACGAAATTCTAAACTATAAATAAATTAATGTACATTAAACATTCAAACATATAGGTTAGGTTATAGGCAAGGGGGCCGAGCGCCCGCGGCTAGGCAGGCTAGGGGGCCGAGCTCTGCGGCCATGAAATTCTAGCAATAAGATTTTTTTTATTATAGATTTTTAGTATTATAGATTTTTTTGTAATGTCGCGGTTTTGTTATGGGGCGGTTTTGTCACTGTCGCGGTTTTGTTATGGGGCGGTTTTGTCCCTGTCGCGGTTTTATATCCACTCCCAAATGTCCGTCTGTTTAGATATAAAATTGGCAAGAAATATATGTAAGATTATGAATGTATAAATGCTAGTGTTTGATGTAATTATGGCAGTTACTTTAAGCATGACTGTAATTTTTGGCATAAATTTTAATATTTTGACAAAAAAAAACATCTAGCTGTGTTTTGCTGGTTCTTAATAAGAGAAATTAAAGTACCTTTTATGAGTTTATTCCACAATCAAATTTCCTCTGCGGATTTATCTCTGTTCTCTGTGAATGTAAGTTGCTGACTGTCATTGATTCTATTATCAACCTAAAACATAAACAATAGTTTATTCTTGTTTTTTTTGTAAAATAAAGCTAAACCAAATCTCCACCCATTTACTTAATACCTAATGATGCTCAACACGGACTCCTACTAATACATAATCAGAAACTTATTCTGGCGGAAATTTTTTTTTATCTTTATGAAGAAAAAAAACATTGAATAAAGACCTAATCTATCCTACCTAAATACTTAAGTAAGGTTAGGTAATGTTTAATAGCCCCGCAGGGTTAGGGCCTCCCGATACATGGACGCTGTCATCCTTGAATTTATTCTAGATTTAATTTATGCGTTTTGAAGGATTAAGTCATTTGTACCATATGGCCTTTTAAGTCCATTCCCCCTTACTTTGCTGCTGGAAAGGGAGCATTAGACTTGGTGGTTTAAGAGGGGGTCATAGATACACCAAGCCTTAAAGTTGGCACGGGGGCTTACGGCTTAGCAATACAGTCTTTTCTTCTACCAAATTTCTATCTTTCGTCTATGTCTTTTCCCCCTCTACACCGAGATTAAAGGGTTTAATTGCCTATGATTAAAATTTCTAAATCTCATAGAACTTTTTAACAATAAACAATCGTGAACAAGAACAAGGGGAAAGAGTCATCGCTGGACGTACCAGCGGTGCTGGCTTTCGAGGAGGAATCATATTTCTAGAACCAGCCATGTAAATCCTATAAGTTGGACCTTTTAGAGAATAAGGTGGAGCCTTTAGTCTGAATAAAAATAAATAACCTGTGTATTTAGAAACGATATTGGTAGGAAACTTGTGTTCTTTGTAACATTGCTATCTATACTTGGTGCATTTTTATATATTATTAATGTTTATCTGAAAATAATATATTTACATTTGATAAATATTCTATTCACACAGAAACTAATAAATCATGGATTGTCATTATGCTTAAAAACATCAAAATTATTCACAGAAAATTAAAGTGAAATAAATCATTTCAAAAAAATAAGTTGTAAGCAAAATATGATTGAACAACATTGTATAGCCTTTGATAGGAAAAAACAAATTAAATTGCTCTTTAACAATTAAAATGAGATTTAGATTTTTATTTGAACTGAGCAAGGGGGGGGGGGGGAGTTCTGACACATTTGCGTAAACGGTGAGTATGGGCTTTATCTTTGGACTGAGAGGATAGGTTATTAGGGATAAAATCATTCTTATATGAAGAATTTCCCCCAGATTTAAGATTTTTTGGATAGGCCTCCAGGTTCCGGAGCTCCAGGCCTCCAGGTGGTCTCTCTACAGGTAAAAATGAAAAAAAAAAAATTTTTAAGTTAAAAATCAACTTATAAAACAAATATGTGAATAAAATTAAAAAAGATGCATATTTTGTTTTATAAGTTGACCTGTAACTTTTTTTCATTTTTACCTGTACAGAGACCATCTGGAGGTCTATCCAAAAAATCTTAAATCTGGGGGAAATTCATTATATAAGAATGATTTTATCCCTAATAACCTATCCTCTCAGTCCAAAGATAAAGCCTATACTCACCGTTTACGCAAATGTGTCAGAACTTCCCCCCCCCCCCATTGACATTAATCCTGTCTCTTTAAATAAAAAATTGTATCCTATGACAATTAAATCTTTATTTTTATATCTTATGATGAACAATATCAATAGTATTAATTCTTTCTTCATCATAATTTTGTTGACAAGAAAGAGGATCTTCTATTTCTTGTTTAATATTTTCCTCAATATTGTTAGCTCTCATCTGGATAGAGAGAGGATCTTCATCAAATATTTTTCTCGCCGGTATGGATCCTTATGTGTCTAGTCAAATTACTAATATTAGAGAAAGATTTTTCACATTGATCACATGAGTATGGCTTGTCACCTGTGTGGATCCTTTTATGTTTAATCAAAGCACTATTGTCAGAATAAACCTTTTCACATTGATTACATGAGTAAGGTTTATCTCCCGTATGAATCCTTTTATGTACTGTCAAATTACTTATTTGAGAAAAGGTCTTTTCACATTGATCACATGAGTATGGCTTCACACCAGTATGGATCCTTTTATGTCCTGTCAAATGACTTAATTGAGAAAAGGTTTTTTCACATTGATCACATGAGTATGGTTTTTCACCTGTATGAAATCTTTTGTGCCGAGTCAAGTGACTACTACGTGTAAATGTCTTTTCACATTGATCACAGAAGAATGGTTTCTCACCCATATGAACCCTCCTATGATCAACCAAGTGAGATTTCTTTGTAAAATTCTTATTACAAATATCACAGGCACTCATGCTGGTATATCTTCTCTCAATCTCCTAAAATAATATTTTTATTAATTAAAACACAAAATATAGTTCATCCAATATTTTCAAATAAACACAACATTCAGGTAAAAACTGAAACAAGGATAACAACTTCCATAGAAGCAAAGCAAGAAAAAACAGACGCCGACGGCCAAAAAAACAAAAAGCCATATCCAAGTTGTTGTCAATAAAGCTAAATAATTTTAAAAGAACAAACAACCTTTTTAGTAACAATTTTACAGATACATTTAATTTCTTTGTTGTACCTTATTGTTAAAGGAATCATCAGAACAATTGTGACATGACTGAGTTTATGATAAGAGCTACTGTTATAGACATACAAACAAATGTAAGAAAGCTTCGCTTTTAAAATTGTAGAAAGAAAGTAATAAACAAGGATAAACTGACAAACATGAAGGGGGGCCCGGGGGGGGGGGGGTAAAATGTGGTGACTCGTGCCACGAAATACCAGCAATTATATTTTGGATGCTACTCCCTTAGTTTTAGAGATAATTGGTGAAAATCTTTTGGGCTGGGTCACTAATTACCCAAAGTTTTGTTACCTTTCAAAAAAAAAAAAACGGCGGCGGGACATCCGCTCCCGCCGTTCACCGCCATTTTTTTTTTCCAAATTCTCGTTCTTCAAGATATATCTTAAATTCAGTGCTTCTCCTGTGCTTTTAAAGATATTGAAACAAAATCTTTTTTACTGACCTATCTAAAAAGATTTTGTTTCAATATATTTAAAAGCTTAGGAGAGGCAATGAATTTAAGATATACCTTGATAAACGAGAATTTGGAAAAAGTCCCCCCGCAGTGTTGGTTATAAGAGGAAAAATTTTTGTAAAAAATAACATGGTCTCAAATGATTTTAAATTGTCTATTCGGCGAGAAATGCAATAAAAATTTTTTCCTTAGTTTTAGTTTATTATTTAAAGAATATTTTGCAACTTCTCCTACTTTAATTGTTCTAAATGAATGATAAATGGGCAGAGTTAGAATTTAATATTTGAGGCAAGGGAATAAAATACGGGATTTTAATGTTTGGGGTAAGCACCCCTTAACCCCCATCCCGGGACGTATATGAGTTATGGAGGTAGGTATAAAAAAAATGCATTCATATAGATCTGGAAATAAATTGTTATATCATAGAAGAAAAACATTGATGACAACATCTATAAAAACAAAGCTCAAATTAACCAGACTAGCAGAAAAGGCCAGGGATCTAAAGGGATAAGACAATGGGCAATAAATTAATGTGCACTCCCTATGATAATGCACATAATTCCCTTCTGTAGATTAAAATTAGTTTTTAAACAATTGAACAATCAACTTAATGAATCACCTAATCGAAATTCACTAGTGTCCCCAAAGTTGTTAAGCAAACGAATAAGAAAACGTAACTATAAAACTTTGGGGACCTCTGAGAAAAATCTGCAATCTTCTTTGACAAAAGCTGAGGTAAGGCATATTTCTTATAAAATTTTAAAAAAGAGCAGTACAGACAGACAAACAAGCATATTCGGAAATTGACAGCAATCTAAAAAAAAGGAGAATGACAACATTCATAAAGACAAAGCTCTGAAATGGTAAGACAAATGAACACTAACACATTAAGAAAATAAATGTATAAGTCTAAACAAAATGGTAAGTAAAGTTGTTGCAAAGCTGCTTAATTACAGGATAAGAACATGATTATAGAGATAAATAGGATAATTATAACACATAAAACATTTTATGTCAGAAAGATTAAAAATCAACATGTTTTAAATGGACGTACAGACATTCTTGTAATGATTGTACAGTTGCAACGCTTTCTGAATCGTACCTTATTACTACAGGAATAACCATATTAAGTTTAAAATTTAAAGGACAATTCTAACATGACTAAATTAATGAAAAGAGCTTACCAATCCGGACAGATGTACGGACAAACTGAACTTATTTATAGAAAAGCTTCGCTTTTAAACATCAGCATTGAATAGCATAAGAGAATGAGTCTGGAGTAATGACATAAAGCACAAAACTATAAATACCTTATAATATAAAGTAGATCTGTATGTTGGATTTCTCTCTGTTCACTGTGAATGTTAGTTACTGACTGACCTAAGTCATAAACAATATTTAACTCTTGTTATATTAAAATAAATCTCCGCCCATTTACTTAAATATGATGCTCAATGCGGACTCCTCCTACTTTTTATCAGGAACTGAACAAGCAAATATGATATGGTATTATTTTAGATGAAGATAATGGCGGCAAACTTAGGGAGGGAGGAGACATTGAGCTGTTTATTACACTAGTTCCCCAAGCTTTATAATCACGTTTTCTTATTCGTTTGAGTAACTTTTGGAGACTAAATTGCATTCCAAATGGTTGGTATGAGTGTCCAAATGTTTCAATCAATAATTTATATCTACAGAAGGGGTAATTTTATGTATTAACATTCGGGATGTACATCAAATTATCGGCCATTGTCTTATACCTTTATATCACTGCGGGAAATTAAGAAGAAAAACATACTACCTTTAAAATAGGGAGAATATTCTTTATTTATATGAAATAGTCTGATTAGAAAGAGCACAATTTAAAGTTTATTTGAAGTGTATAAACTGACAGACAACAATATTGTAGATTTGCTTTTCATATAAAACATGATACCTATGAAATTAAAATAAGATAGATTACATCATTATAATAAAGGAACAGGATGTCTATTTGTCGGTCTGTTCCAAAGGATCTCGCTAACCGCTGAACCGATGTGATTCTCCTTTACAAGGTAGCTTGTCATAGGTTGTGGGAGGGTTAATAACTAATTTGAAGGAGGGTACAACCAACCTCCCCACACCTTACCGACAAAGGAGCGGCAATGGGCCCGAATGTTAAGGGTTAATGAAAGTAATCACATTTACCTGATTTATCTTAGTTATTTATTCAAATGAAGGCTGGGAGAATTCTACTTTCATTTCATTATTATTCGTTATCTGAAAAAATCAAAAGGTACAAAAAAGTAACCAAATATTTTTAAATAACCAAAAAAGTAGAAAAATAGTACATACAGATTTTGTAAAGATAAAGTAAGGGTTGGGAGGGGGGCGGGGGGTAACCACTTTCATTTACACCATGACTAGGTATTAATGTTTGACAATATAACCTAAAAGTAAAGTTTTTACTCAAATAACGTATACCTAGCTAGTATAACATTAATACAAAGTCTAATAATGACGAAGTAAGCAAAAGTGGCAACTGCCCACCTCCTTCTTTAATATTTACGTTAAAAATAATACAATATTTACAAAATTTGGTATTTCATAAAGAAAACAATTGTTCATCATATTTAAATCTTATGCTCAATAATATTAATTGTGTCTACTCTAACCTCATCAGAACTATGTTCACAAGAAAGAGAATATTTATCCTGACTTTCTTCTTCTTCTATTTCTTTTTTTGTAGTTACTTCAACATTCTCAGCCTCCATGTTGATAGACAGAGGATCCTCATCAAAAGTTTCTTCTCCTCTTATTTCCAGTTTTACATCAGCTTCACCACAATCAACAAAACTGGTAGAAGCAGAAGGTAGAACTTTATTCTTTTTAGATTTTAACTTCAGATGTCCAGCTGATTTTTTATGTCTTGACCGGTCTGAACTGGATATAAAAGATTTCTGGCATAATACACAAGAGTATGGCTTCTCTCCTGTATGAAACCTCTTATGGACAGTTAAATAACTTTGTTGCAAGAAAGACTTTTTACATGTATCACAAGAGTATGGCTTTTCTCCTGTATGGATTCTTTTATGTTTATTTAAGGTACTTCTTTCTGAAAATGCCTTTTCACATGTATCACATTTGAATGGCTTCTCACCTAAATGAATTCTCAAATGTAATGTTAAAAGACTTTTTCTAGCGAATTCCTCGCAGCAGATATGACACTTCATGATGGATTCTTAAATTGTTCTTGCACCTGAAATAAATAATAATTAACATATAGGTATCCTGAGTAGAAAATAAAATAATAATTCTTTGCCTTTATTATTTTATCTTTGCTTAAAAGTGAGATTGGTGGGGTGGGGGTGGATGTCAACTAAAAATATTAATTCTTACTTTGCCTAGAGAGCATAAGCAACCCCCCCCCCCCCTATTTTTAACTACTTAATTAAATACCTGTGGTGTACAAGCCCAGTGGTGCTACTCTTACCCTTTATAACGTAACCTAATCTGACCTAACGGAAATAAAACACAAACATACGAAAGACTACCCCCTCCATTGAAGGAGTTCTGAGTTTGACTAAGCACTTTGAGGGAAATCTTGACCTTTTCCCATTATAGGTTTGTTAAAACTACACTCCTACAAAAAAAACTTACCTAGATTTAAATCACGATTCCTTCAAAAGAGAACTGTATCAAATTTGTGATAATCTTTTATATGGACAGACAGACATTTACATACTTTAATTTGCTCAATTAAAACTTACCTACGTTTTCTTATCTGTTTCTATTCAATTCAGTTTCATAATCTGGAGTCTTTTTTTTTTATTTTTATTCGGTCTGAAAATAATCAAAATTATGAAAATGAGAAATATATTGCTTTATAATTTTTTGCATTAAAAAGAAAGATAGAAAAATATTTAAACAGAAACAGTATATACTGAGCTTTACTGAGCTTAAGAGTGTTAGGGGGAAGGGGGGAGTTTGTTAAATCAAAAATATTATTTAATCTTTGTCTAGAAAGCATAAGCAACCCCCCCCCCCACCTTCCTATTTTAAGAAAATAAATTGAAAACAGTGGGTTGTATTTGTTTATCTTTATACCTAACTACTGAACTATATACCTGTGTTGTATTAGTCCTGTGGTGTGGTGCTACTCTTACCCTATATGACCTAACCTTATCTGTACTAAATAAAGAACAAACATACGAAAGAAAAAAAAATTCCAGTGGCCTTTTCCCATTATAGGTTTGTACTACACTCTAACAAAAAAAAACATACTTAGTCTTTTATAAAGATTCCTTCAAAAGAGAACTGAATCATTTCAGTTGTAAGGGAATTCTTTTTATATGGACAGACAGACATTTACTCTATAAATTGTTCCATAAAAACGTCTTCTTTTCTATTGACCTCAGCTTTATAATCATAAGTCTTATTTCATTTTATATTCTGTCTGAAAATAAAAATAAATTATTATTTTACAAGTTAAACAATTTGAATTATGAGAACTAATTAAATATAAGAAAATGATAAATATAATTATATATATTGGTTAACAAAAATTAGATAGGTAATTTGGCATTCAAGAGAAGGACAGAAAAAATATATAAACAGATCAGTATCTAATGAATTAGTTGAAAAAAAATTTATCAATTAGTTTTCTTCTTACATAGGTTAGGGTAAATTGGGAAACAAAATATATACAAAATTACCTATTTAAAATGGATATAATTATAAATAACATTTTTTCTAAGTATTATGATTTTTTCTTTCAAATTGATTTTTGAGAAGCAATATTGTTTACGAAATACATCAAATCTTAAATATAATACAGCTCTTGTTAAAAGATGTTTATAACAAATTCGCAATCTAATTTTATTCATTTATTATTGTTATCTACTTATGTTTATCTACTTAAACAAATTCTTCACTCTCAATTCCTTCTTCCTCCTTTATTTCCTCTTTTACACATAAGATCTTCATTAAGAATTTCTTCTTTTATCTCAAGTTTTAAATCAGCTTCACCACAATCAATAAAACTGGTAGAAGTAGAAGGTGGAACTATATTCTTAGTAGATTCTAACTTCTTGATATGTCCAGCGGATTTATTATGTGTTGTCAGGTTTGAACATGAGTTAAAAGATTTTTTGCATAATTCACAAGAGTATGGTTTCTCTCCTGTATGGAACCTCTCATGGACAGTTAACTCTCTTGTTGTACGGAACACTTTTTCACATGTATCACAAGAGTAATCTCCTGTATGGATCCTCTTATGGTTATTTAAATTACTTTTATATTTGAAAGACTTTTCGCATGTATCACAAGAATATGGCTTTACTCCTGTATGGATCGAATTATGGAGAGTCATCTCACAATTTGTAAGGAAAGTTTTTTTTACATATTCCACATTTGAATATTTTCTCATCTGTGTTTGGAATTTTCAAGTGATCTATCTGTGAGAAAGTCTTTTCACATAAATCACAAATGAACAGTTTTTCTCCTTCAAAAGTTCTCATATGTAATGTCGAGTTCCCCTTGATAGAGATTTTCTTCTTGCAAAGACCACACTTGTCCATTGTGGATTTTTTTGTTCTTGAACCTGAAATAAAAAAAATTTCAGAAAAATTGATTTTCTCTATTACAAAGAACTAAAATCAAATTTGATTGATTAGGATTATAACTTTTTTAGAATTGAACATTTTTGTAAAGTACGGATTAGAACAGGCAAAATTAATCTCCTTAATGTAATGAAATCAGAATACTACCATTTACATATATCATAATAAATAATCCAAATTATTATGGACAGTTAACTCATAACTTGTTCGGACAGCCTTATCACATTATCACATGTATCACATTTGAATGCTTTTTCACCTGTATGAATTTTTACATGTCTTATCAGAACACTCTTTCTAGAGAATTCCTTGCTGCAGATATGACACTTGTTCATGATGGATTCTTAATTGTTCTTGCACCTGAAAAAAAATAATATTTAATGTAATACTTGTGTTGAATGAAAAATAATAATTTTAGTTACTTTATAATCATGATTTCTTGTACGTCTGTCACTATGAAAACTAGTATAGCTTCTCTATATAATAATAATAATAATAATAAGAACTTTTATTCAATAACTCTTCAATCCTGTTATGAGTAAATCACATAGACAATTAATTATTATATTGAAATTACATGTTAATATTTCATAATATAACGATAATAATTATATGTTTTTATTGTTACTGGTAAACATAATTGCGGAATTTGATAAACTAGGTGATTTCTCTTGGCGGGCCAGGTGCGGCTGAGCCTACTTCGGGCTGGACTGTGGTTGGTGTCGGTACCACTTTCGCCGGCCGGTGACCGCCATATAAATGCGGATCAGAAAGTTATCCGCTCGTGGTTCCACCGCTTTACCATCTGCGAGCTCGCCTTCACATCAGCTTTGCCTGCAACCCCTTCTCCACAACCTTCATACATCAACCTGTACAGCAATGTTAGTACGTGACCGGTCAACGAGTTGACCGGCTAGCGATTAGACAGATAGATGGATCCTGTGCCCAACATGTAAATATGAACCAACCTAATCATGACATATAGACATTTCGTGTGACCATTATAGTAAAAATTGAAAACAAAGAAAATTTAGAAGGAAAAAACTAAAAAAAACTACGAAAAAAGAAGGAATTTTGATTAAAAATAGGAATTTGATTGGAATTAAATAAATTTAATAAAATTTAATAAATTTGTGAGAATCTCAGCAGGTTTCTAGATGCGCTCCCCCGCAAAAGTAATTTTAGTAAGTTGAAAAAAAGAAAAAATTGTAAATTGCTAATTTTAAATTTAAATATTGTTATGAAAAAACATGTTGAAGAATAAAAATGTTGAAAAGAGAATATTAGAAAGAAGTTGCTAAAAATTTATAAAAAACTGTAATGTAAAAAATTTGTTGAATGAATTTAATTGCAGGGGTTAACATCTAGTAAGAACTCTATTTTGAACGACAACTCGACGACGGGGATGTAGGTATTTAGGTCGGACTCGAAGGACACAATGTACGCCTTCCAGGAGCTCCTGGTTGTACAGACCGGGACAAGGTAGTCTAAAATAAATTAGATAAATTAATTAAAAAAATAAAATAAAATTAAGTTGAGAAATGAATCGAAATTAAATTTGAATTTGAAAAGTTAAGATTAAAGAAGAATTTCTATGTGTATTAAGTCCTAGGTAGCTATTTTGATATTAATTGGTCATTTGTATTTAACGTTTCCCGGCCGTTCACAAAAAACTCCGACGTCCTCGAACTAAGTTTCAACCCTTGCTAAATTTCCAATGAATCCCTTAGTCCCTGAGACGACCATGTACAACCCCAATGAATGAAAAGAAGGAAAGAGAAAAAACATTGCTTGAAGGCATCAAAATTTTGGTTGAAATTTAGGACAGAATGATCTGATGCTATAATTAAGTATGTCAAACCGATGCGTGAAATATTTGAGAAATGTACAAAAGAACCTTTTAACCGTATACTCATTTTAAATATGATAGGGATAAAGATTCCAAAAAATCAAAAAAGAATACTTGAATCCAACTTAAATTGCTCTGGTGATTATGAGTATGAGTATGATGTTATGATATATTGTTGCCTGCATAAAGTGTAAAAATAAACTATTGATAAGTTAAAAAAATAAGGATAAAAGATAAGAAAATTAATACTGAAAAATAAAGAATGAAACCATTATATTGAGTTTAATACAAAGTAAAAAGCTTTCCGTTTGAATTCCAGGAATGTAGGTATTGTTTTTAAATTTTCAGGTAATGTGTTCCAAAGTCTTGGGAAAAAATGTAATGGTGAATTGAATATAAAATTTCTATTGGCTTGATCTACTATGAAATTATTTCTAAATCTGGTTTCATAATCGTGAATTGTATCACGTGTGTTCCAGACACCATCAAATACTCTAGGCTGCATATTGTTTTTATATTTGTACATAAATAAAAACACTTCGTATTCCATTTGTTTCCTGATTGGTAAAATTTCCAATTGTTTAAATAAAATATTTGATGGAAAACGGCGTGGTTTTTTTGCTATTAAGCGGCAGCACTCCTTTTGGAGCTTTAAGATTGGCTCCAATAAGGTGTTTGGAACAGCAGTGAATACAATTAAACAATAGTTGAGAACAGACTTTATGTAGGCAAAATAGAGCAATTTAAGATGTTGCGAGTCAAGTATATGACGCATTTGACGTAATGAGTATACGATCTTTAAATTCTTTTGGGTGAGTCCATCAATAAATAAGTAAAAGTATTCCAGATATGGTGTGCTGTTTTATTTAATGTTATGGACAAAATTATCCTAGTACATGTCAAACCCTTACTTACTTCTGAACCTAATCTATTCTAACTAACCCCTGTATGGACTCATTGCCTACTAAGAGAGAAGCACTGTTGCTTATAAAGATAGCTGCTCTGAAAAAAATATATTTTGTTCAAATATCTTAAATTGAAGTGAGTAGCTCACCGCTAATAAAATCAACATCAAGCTTGTCTCATAGGGGTTAATTGGCAAGGGAATATCTAGAAAAAAATTATCTCAAATGCTTCCAAATTGTCTGATTCTGCGAGAAATTTTGAAAAATAATTCTGGCACAATTAATGAAAGTAATCACATTTACCTTAGCTCTTTATTCAAATAAAGGCTGCAAGAATTCTACTTTCATTTCATTGTTATCCATTATCTGAAAAAAAAGTTTTCATTTGCAAAATAGAAAAAAAATTATTTTAAATAAATAATCTTAATTAAGCAGCAAAAGTAGAAAAATAATATATACAGATTTCATAAAGATAAAGTAATGTTCGGGAGGGGGAGTGGAGTTTTGCCACTTTCACTTACTCCGAGATTTTAGGAAAGGTTATAATGTTAGACAATATAACATAAAAGTAATTTATTTTAAATAACCTAAAATATAGTGTAACGTTAATATCAAGCTTAAAAAAGTATGGGTTAAGCAAAAGTGGCAAAACTGCCCCCCCCCTTTTTTTTATTAAAAATAATACAATATTTACAAAATTTGGTATTCCATAATATTTAAATTTTATGTTCTACGATATTAATATAATCTTTATGCTTGATTTCTTCTTCTTCTATTTCCTGTTTTATAGTTTCTGCAACATTCTCAGCCTCCATGTTGATAGAGAGAGGATCTTCTTCATCAAAAGTTTCTTCTACTTTTATTTCTAGTTTAACATCAGCTTCACCACAATCAACAAAACTGGTAGAAGGTGGAACTGTATTCTTTGTATATTCTATTTTCTTGAGATGTTCAGCTGAAATTGTATGATTTCTCAAGGTTGAACTAGAGTAAAAATATTTCTGGCATAATTCACAAGAGTATAGCTTCTCACCTGTATGAATCCGCTTATGTATATATAATGCACTTTGACGTGAGAAAGTATTTCCACATGTAACACAAGAGTATGGCTTCTCCCCTGTATGGATCCTCTGATGATGAGTTAAATGGATTTGTTGTAAGAAAGCCTTATCACATAAATCACATTTGAATGGTTTCTCTCCTGTATGGATCCTTTTGTGTGTAGTTAATTCACTTTGTTGCTTGAAAGTCTTTTTACATGTTCCACAAGAGTAAGGCTTCTCTCCTGTATGAATCCGCGTATGTATATGTAATGCACTTTGTTGTGAGAAAGCCTTTTCACAGGAATCGCATTTAAATGGCTTCTCTCCTGTATGAATTCTCATATGTCTTGTTAAGTCTCTCTTTATAGAAAATTCCTTGCAGCAGATATGACACTTGTTCATGATGGATTCTTAGTTGTTCTTGCACCTGGAATAAATAATATTTAATGTAATACTTGTGTAGAGTTGAAAATAAAAAATTAAAGCAACATCATTTTTATTAGTTACTCTATATGTAGGGTGTGTCCGTCACTATGTAGGTAAAAGTATTCCAGATGTACTCTCTGAAAACTCTCCTCTTACATCTAATTATTATCCCACTTTCTCTTCTATCCACTTACATGTACTAAGTACTTGTCTTATTACCCAATCTACTTCTGATGTTTTATTTAATTGCTATCTTTAGCTTTAATTTTAAATACATACTATAGAAAACATCATCCCAAACCCCAACTGTTTTTTAATGATATTTTTGTTACAGCAAACTAATTCACTTTTATGACAGACAGATATATACTTTATCTTAAATATTAAGATTTTAAAGATTCTGCTACATAATATTTGTATTATATATAAGCTGACTTACTTTACTTTGTAAACTCAAATAATTCGTTTGTTCTTTCTATTTATAATCATTGAGTCTCAATTCATTTTTTATACAGTCTGTTGTTGTTGTATTGGCTGCTCATAGTCCATTTTCGTGTCCAGGGTCGTCATCAGTAGGTGGGGGAGGGGAGGCTTATGGGGGGGGCTCTGGAGGGGGGCGTTGAAGAGGAGGGAGGCTGGTGAAACTTGGGTGTGATGATAGGAAGGCAGCTACAAGGGCGGGATTATGCCAGAGGTCAATGGGATTAAGGTTGGTGGGGTTATTAGGGCAGGAAAAGAGGTGTTGGACAGTTTCAGGGGTGGGATTGTTGGGGCAGGATGGGCAGTTGGGTGAAAGAGAAGCGTTGATGGAATGCAGGTAACTTTGGAGCTTAGGACAATAATTGGATCTCAATTGGGAGAGGATGGTTCTGTAGTGCCTAGGAAGTTGGATCTCAGAGGGGTTGATGTTGGGAGGGGCGTGGTTAAGGACAGGATTAGGGGGATAGGAATTGATTGCTTGGGTAACTGCAGAGGTGTGGAGTCGGGAGATGGTGGATTTGTAATTTGCAGGGAGGAGAGTGTTCTCAGGGGTGAGAAAAGGTTGGAGGGTCGGTAGGAACATGGATTGGAGGGTGGATTTCTTGGATCTAGGACCAGGAGGGGTTGTGACATTGGGGAAGGATGGGTGGGAAGGGCGGAGGGAGGAGGCCAGGTACTGGGAGCATAAAAGGGAAAGGTGGTTCCGTACTGGTAGGATTTTAGTTTCTTGGTGGAGGTGGCTAATGGGGGATTTTTTGGTGGAACCAGTACAGATGCGGAGGGCTTGGTTTTGGAGGACTTGGAGTTTATCAATGTTGTTTTTGGAGGTGTTAGGAAACCAGACAGGACAGGCATAGGTGGTGATGGGGCGGAGGAGGGTGTTGTAGGTGGTGAGGAGGGTCTCCTTCTGGTGGCCCCATTTGGTGCCAGCCAGACATTTAAGGATTCTGAGGCGGGAGGAAATTTTAGAGGAAATGGTGGAGACATGGGAACTGAAATTGAAAAAGGTGTCAAAGGTAACTCCAAGGATTTTAGGGGTTTTCTCAAGGGGGAGTGTGGAGCCGTTAATTTGGACTTGAGGATGGAGGTTGGATTGGTGTTTACGGTCAGGAGTGAAAAGGGTGACAGTGGATTTGTTGGGGGCGATGGAGAGGCCATTGGTGGAGGCCCAGTCAGCGATTAAGGAGAGGTGGGAGTTGATGGATTCAACTGACTGGGGGATGTCAGGAGATGAGTGGAAGGAGTTGAGGTCGTCGGCATAGGAGGAGGTGGTGGCTGGGGGGTTGTGGGGGGCATCTGCTATGTAGAAGTTGAAAAGGACGGGGGAAATAACAGAGCCTTGGGGGACACCAGTGTGGACAATTCTGGGGGAGGAGTTGGTGTTTTGGTAGGAGCAGAAGGCCATCCTGCCACGCAGGTAGCAGGATAGCCATCTGATGATGTTTGGATGGAGGTTTGAGGAGGAGATTTTTTGGAGAAGGAGGTGGATTGGGATGCAATCAAAGGCTTTGGAAAGGTCAATGGATGCTACGGTTGTGCGGCTGGGGGGGAGGTTTTGGTTGAAACCGTTAGCAATGGAGGTGGAAAGATTAAGGAGTGAGGATGTGGTGGAGTGGAGGGGTTTGAAGCCATGTTGAGAGGGGTGGGTGGAGAGGGATTGTTTAAGGTATGGGAGAAGGAGGCGTTCAAGGACTTTAGCTGCAGGACAGAGGAGGGAGATTGGGCGGTAGGAGGTGGAAAGGTCAGGGGGTTTACCAGGTTTGAGGAGGGCAATAATTTTGGAGAGCTTCCAAATGGCAGGGATATTAGCAGCGGAAATGGAGAGGTTGAAGAGTTTGGTAAGGTAGGAGATGCCATTTGGACCAAGGTGTTTGAGGTGGAGGATGTTGAGGTGATCAGGACCAAGTGAAGATGAGTTTGAGGAATTTTTAATGGCTTCGAGGACGAGGGCAGGGGTGAAAGGTTGGAAATCTCTGTTGAGGCGGTGGCGGTGTCTAATTTTGCGGATAATTTTTCTGGAGAAAGGGTTGGAGGTGTGGCGGGAGACAGAGGTGAATTGTTTGGTAAAGGATTCAGCAATGTGGGCATGGGAGGTGTGAACTTTGTTGTTGAAGGAAATGGGTTGGTTGGAGGGAGGGGAATTATTTTTGCCAGAAAGGGATTTGAGGAGGGACCAGAATTTGGAAGGGTTGGTTCTATGGTCGGATTTGGAAAGGGTTTCTTGCCATTTTTTTGTTGGAGTGTTGGTTAACTATTGAGGAAATTTGTTCATTGAGGATTTGGATTTGAGGATCATGGGGGTTAGTTTCTCTTAAGGAGTCTCTTTGCTGGATAAGGGGCTTAGCAGACTGGGGGAGGGAGGGATTGGAGTTTTTGATGAAGCCAGCGGGGACTGTGTGTTTGGAGGCAGTTTGGAGGATTTGGCGGAAAGTGGCTTCACCTTGGGAGCAGGAGGAAGGATCAGGAAGATCTTCAAAGAGGGTTTCAGTTTCAAGGGTGAAGGTGTCCCAGTCTGCTTTACGGAAGTTGTGGAAGGTTTTGACAGGGCGGGGGTTTCTGTTGATTTCAGGGAGGGAGAGGAGGATGGGGAGGTGGTCAGAACGGAGGGTGGTGAGGGTGTGCCAGGAGAAGTCAAGTGCAAGGTGGGCAGAGCATAGGGAGAGGTCGGGGGAGGTAGGTTGGCCGTTGGGGGGGAGGCGGGTGGGGGAGTCCTCGTTGAGGAGGCAGAGGCTGCTCTCATTGAGAGCTTCCAGCAGAGCCTCTTCACGATTCATGGCAGATTGGTCAAGGGTTATGGAGTTCCAGGCAGGGTTGTGGGCATTGAAATCACCGACTAGGATAAGGTCATTTGGGTTGTCAAAGAGGAGGTTAAAGTCAGGGGTGTATTGGGGGGGACAGGAGGAATGTGGAGGAAGGTAAAGGTTGATGATTTGTGTAGGAGAGCCATTGCGGGAAATTTGGATGCCATCAATCTCTAGGGGGCCATTGGAAAGGTGATTGAGGTCAAGGTGGGTGAAGGGGATGTCATCGGCAATGAGGAAGGCTATTCCTCCACCAGGTCGGTCTTGACGATCCTTCCTGAGAAAGTTATAGCCAGGGAGGGGTTTGGGATTGGATTTGCTGGAGAGTTTGGTTTCTTGGAGGCAGGTGATAGGGATGTTATGGGTAGAAATAAGGTTGTGGAGTTCATCTTGGGTGGTAAGGAGGCCATTACAATTGAATTGAAGGACAAAAGGTTTACCAGGAGGTTTTCGGGGGGCAGGGGTGGGTGGAGGAGGGGGCGGGGGTGAAGGAGGAGCTGAAGGGGAAGGTGGGGGAGACGGGGAGCTAGGTGATGGGAGGGGTGTAGGGGGTGATAAGTTAGGAGAGGGAGGGGGTGAGGTTGGGGGGGGAACAGGAAGGGCAGAACCAGAAAGGGGAGTAGTGGGTGGCAGATGGGAGGAGGGAGCATTTGGGGTGGATCCATTGGAGGCAGGAGTTACATTGGAAGGAGCCAGTGGATTTTGTAACACCTAAGGAACAGACTGTACATGGGAATTTAGGACCGCGGGGTTTGGATGGGGGTGTTGGTGGTTGGGGGGAGATAGGTGAAAAGGGAGTTGTTGAGGCAGAAGTGCAGGGTGGGCAGGACCAGTTGGAGTTGTAATCGGATTTGGATGGAAGGAGGGAACATTTAGGATGAACCCAAAGTTGGCAGGAGTTGCAGAGGAAGGCACCAGAGGAGCGGGTAATATTGCGGGAGCAGGTAGAACAGGGGTATTTAGGGCCAGGATTTGGGTGGATGTCGCCAGAGAGGATGAGAGGAGGAGGGGGAGGGATGTTGGAGGGTTGGAGTTGAAAGGCCTCCAAGGCCTCCAGAGCTGACAGGGGCTGACTTAAAAGCCTATTAGGCCGGCCCCTTGGTGGAAACCCGGACAGGGTGAATGGTCAAGCAGGTGTGTTTGATGCAGGTTTGCCCGGGGACTTCTTCTCCATCTCCCCGGATAGGACCACTCCGGAAAAGCTTGCATCCTCGGTCTGAAAATAAATATAATAATAATTTTGCATCCTCAGTCTGAAAATAAATATAATAATAATTTTACAAGTAACACAATTTTAATTATAAGAACTAATTGAAAATAAGAAATAATAAAAATTAGAAATGGTAGAAATACCGGATCATGGAAAGAAAACAAAGTCATTCCTTAATTAGGACAGAAGTCACCTTCCTAGGAAGGACATAAGTAGATTCCCTTATGTGAGAATTTGTTAGATGAAGGGCATAACTTGTCTCCCTTAACAAAGATTTTGCAAGACGAAGGACATAAGTAGCCTCCCTTCACCACACAAAACCTAGCTTTTTGGTCCTTCACATAGCAAAATCTTGCATAAAATAGTTTATCTGTCCTTTACATAGCAAATTCTTGCAAAACATAGCATTTATGTCCTTCACATAGCAAATTCTTGCAAAACATAGCAAATTCTTGCAAAACATAGCAAATTCTTGCAAAACATAGCATTTATGTCCTTCACATAGCAAATTCTTGCAAAACACAGCAAATTCTTGCAAAACATAGCATTTATGTCCTTCACATAGCAAATTCTTGCAAAACATAGCAAATTCTTGCAAAACATAGCATTTATGTCCTTCACATAGCAAATTCTTGCAAAACATAGCAAATTCTTGCAAAACATAGCATTTATGTCCTTCACATAGTAAATTCTTGCAAAACATAGCAAATTCTTGCAAAACATAGCAAATCCTTGCAAAACATAACAAATTCTTGCAAAAAATAGCAAATTCTTGCAAAACATAGCAAATTCTTGCAAAACATAGCATTTCTGTCCTTCACATAGCAAATTCTTGCAAAACATAGCAAATTCTTGGAAAACTTAGCATTTCTGTCCTTAACATAGCATTTTGGTCCTTCACATAGCAAAATCTCACAAAACATAGGTTTTTCTGACCTTTTCATACCAGGAGATCAGAACTAAATCAGAACACACATAACAAGAGTTTTTACATAATACATTAAGATTATCAATTATGCATTTAACTCTGCATAAATTATGATAATTCATTATTATTACCCCTCCCCCCCCCTATTTAAAATTTACCCCTGCATAAATTATGATAATTTATGCTGAGTTAAATGTACTGTTTGAACTTCTATCTAACAGGATATGAGAACTTAATCAGAACACACATAACAAGAGTGTTTACATAGTACATTCAGATTAACAATTATTCAATTGGCCCCTTTCAGTCCATCATATGACTTGGGAAGGAGGTTGAGGAGCATTTTATGCAGCCTAAATTCCACTATGCTATGCCACTTTTCCTAAAAGGCGTCATAGCTGGCCTCTTTTGTGTCCATCATATGACATGGGAGGTGGTGCCATGAAGGAAAAGTGGCATTGCATTCTTGGGAATTTAGACTGCATAAAATGCTCCTCAACCTCCTTCCCATGTCATATGATGGACTGAAAAGGGGCCAGCTATGACGCCTTTTAGGCCCTAGAATGCAATGCCACTTTTCCTACATGGAACCATAGCTGGCCTCTTTTGTGTCACTCTTGTTATGTGTGTTCTGATTAAGTTCTCATATCCTGTTAGATAGAAGTTCAAACAGTACATTTAACTCAGCATAAATTATCATAATTTATGCAGGGGTAAATTTTAAATAGGGGGGGGGGGAGGGGTAATAATAATGAATTATCATAATTTATGCAGAGTTAAATGCATAATTGATAATCTTAATGTATTATGTAAAAACTCTTGTTATGTGTGTTCTGATTTAGTTCTGATCTCCTGGTAGAAAAAGGTCAGAAAAACCTATGTTTTGTGAGATTTTGCTATGTGAAGGACCAAAATGCTATGTTAAGGACAGAAATGCTAAGTTTTCCAAGAATTTGCTATGTTTTGCAAGAATTTGCTATGTGAAGGACAGAAATGCTATTTTTTGAAAGAATTTGCTATGTTTTGCAAGAATTTGCTATGTGAAGGACATAAATGCTATGTTTTGCAAGAATTTGCTATGTTTTGCAAGAATTTGCTATGTTTTGCAAGAATTTGCTATGTTTTGCAAGAATTTGCTATGTTTTGCAAGAATTTGCTATGTGAAGGACATAAATGCTATGTTTTGCAAGAATTTGCTATGTTTTGCAAGAATTTGCTATGTGAAGGACGTAAATGCTATGTTTTGCAAGAATTTGCTATGTTTTGCAAGAATTTGCTATGTGAATGACAGAAATGCTATGTTTTGTGAGGTTTTGCTATGTGAAGGACAGAAAAGCTAAGTTTTGCAACTTGAAGGACATAAGCAGCCTTCCTAATGTAAGAATTTGTCAGACAAAGGACATAAGTCACCTCCCTTAAGTTAGATTTTGTTAGATGAAGGACATAAGTAGCCTTCCTTAGACCAATTTCCAGTGACTTCTGTCCTAATTAGGAATGACTTTGTTTTCTTTCCATGATCCGAAATACCTTGCTCATTAGGATAGAAAAATGTATAAACAGAAACGGTAACTAAATGATTTAGTGGAAGTGCAATTAATATTTACAATATTATATCAATTAGTATTCAATTTTAGGTTAGGGTAAATTGGGTATGTATATACAATTGGGTACAAGGTAGCCCTACAGGGTTAGGGCAACGCAGATTTATGTTTAATCAATAAAACAAACAAAGTATATAAGATACTAGGTACTTATTTACACATTTTTACAAATAACATTTTTTTCAAAGATTTATGATTTTTTTCTTTAAAATAATTTTTGGAGAAGTAATATCATTTACACATTACATCAAATCTTAGGACGACACATGTTTATGTTTAATCAATAAAGCAAACAAAATATATAAGATACTAACTATTTACACATTTTTTTCTTTAAAAATTATTTTTGGAAAAGTAATATTATTTACACATATTATTAAATCTAAAATACAAACATAAATAAACATAATTAAGCACTTTTAAAAAGACATTTACAACAAATTCGCTATTTAGGGTCATGCATTCATCAAACATTTTTATTTCTATCTACTTAAACGAATTCTTCACTCTCAATTCCTTCTTCCTCCTTTATTTCCTCTTTTATAATTACTTCCACACTCTCAGCCTCAATCTTTATAGATATAGGATCCTCATCAAGAGTTTCTTCATCTTTTATTTCCATCTTTATATTAGCTTCACCACAATCAACAAAACTGGTAGAAGCAGAAGGTGTGACAAAATTCCAACTGGATTTATGGATCCTCTTATGCATAGTTAAATTACCTATATGAGAGAAAGCCCTGTCACATGTATCACAAGCGTATGGCGTCTCTCCTGTATGGATCCTTTTATGGTTATTTAATTCCCATTGATATAGGAAAGCTTTTTCACATGTATCACAAGAGTATGGCTTATCTTCTGTATGATTTCTCATATGACTTATTAAACTACTCTTCATAGAAAATTCCTTGCTGCAGATATGACACTTGTGTAGAGTTAATTTACTAGAGTATGGCTTCTCATGCTCAGTAAAATGATAATTAAACTCATACTTTGTACGGAAAGCTTTGTCACATGTATCACACGAGTATGGCTTCTCTCCTGTATGAATCCTCTTATGGGAAGTTAACTCACCATTTGACCGGAAAGCTTTTTCACATGTATCACAAGAGTATGGCTTCTCTCCTGTATGGATCCTCTTATGGTCAGTTAAATGACTTTGACGTGAGAAAGGCTTATCACATGTATTACATTTGAATGGCTTTTCTCCTGTATGGATCCTTTTGTGTCTTAATAAATTACCTTTTTCTGAAAATGCCTTTTCACAAATATCACATTTAAATGGCTTCTCTCCTGTATGAATTCTCATATGTACTGTTAAACAGTCCTTTCTAGAGAATTTCTTGCAGCAGATATGACACTTGTTCATGATGGATTATTAATTGTTCTTGCGCCTAGAATAAATAATATTGAATGTAATACCTGTGTGTAATTGAAAATAATAATTTCAAGCCTTCATATTTTTTAATAATCCTTTTAAATACTGACTTTTGTAAAAACAGCTAGTATATAATTTGTGCAGCTAGTATATAATTAAGATGTGTTCGTGCAGCTGACAATATGTTGGTAAAAGTATTTCATATTTGCTCTATGAAAACTCTATCCTTACATCCATATCTTATTAAGTATAGCTACTCTATATGTAGGGTTTGGTCATCACTATCTAGGTAAAAGTACACCAGATGTACTCTATGAAAACTATCTTCTTGCATCCATATCTTATTTAATATAGCTTTTAATATAGCTACCCTATATGTTGGGTGTGTCAAAGTCCATTAATATGTAAGTAAAAGTAATCAAAATATGCTGTGCTATTTTATTCATTGTTATGGACATATTTATTCTTGTACTTGTTAAAAACTAACTTACTTTAATTTTGTGAACTGAGACTGTGCGTGGTTTGTTTCTTTTTATGTTGACTTCAGTTTCAAATATTATGTCATTTTATTTTTTGTCTGAAAGTAGACAAAATTATTATTTTATAAGTAGATCTGATTGAATTAAAGAAGGTATACACATTTTTGCATTCAAGAGAAGTACAGAAAAATTGTATAGACAGAAACAACATCTACACGATTTAGTGGAAATATCAAAAAAAATTACAATATTATATCAATTAGTATTCCTCAAACTTAGGTTAGGGTTAATTGGGTATATACACTATACTCCTGAAGGGTTAGGACGACACATATTTATGTTTAAACAATAAAGCAAACAAAATATATAAGATACTACCTATTTACACATTTTTACGAATAATATTTTTTCAAAGAATTATGATTTTTTTCTTTAGAATTGATTTTAGAGAAGTAATATCATTTACACATTACATCAAATCTTAAATAAAAATCATAAATATAAAACAAAGCACTTGCTAACAGACATTTACAACAAATTCGCAAACAAGGTTCATTCATTTATCAAACATTTTTATGTTTACCTACTTAATCAGATTCTTCACTCTCGATTCCTTCTTCCTCCTTTATTTCCTCTTTTATAATTACTTCCACACTCTCAGCCTCTATCTTTATAGATATAGGATCCTCATCAAGAGTTTCTTCTTCTTTCTTCTCTAGTTTGATATTAGCTTCATCAAAATCAACGGTTAAAGCAGAAGTTGGAACTGTATTTTTAGTAGATTCTAAATTCTTGAAATGTCCAGCGGATTTATTATGTGTTGTCAGGTTTGAACTGGAGTAAAAAGATTTCTGACATAATTCACAACAGTATGGCTTCTCACTGGTGTGGATTCTTTTATGTAAAGTTAATAAACTTGATCGTGAGAAAGCTTTTTCACACAAATTACATTTGAATGGCTTATCACCTGTATGGATCCTCATATGACTTACCAAATGTTGTTGTAGTGTAAATGCATTTTCACAAAAATCACATTTGAATGGCTTCTCTCCTGTATGAATTCTCAGGTGTCTTGTTAAACTACTCTTTGTAGAGAATTCCTTGCAGCAGATATGACACTTGTGTAGAGTTAATGGCTCACCATGCTCAGTAAAATGATAATTCAAATAATACTTTGTACGGAAAGCTTTTTCACATATATCACACGAGTATGGCTTCTCTCCTGTATGAATTCTTTCATGCTTAGTTAAGTTACCACTTTCTGAAAATGTCTTTTCACAAATATCACATTTAAATGGCTTCTCTCCTGTATGAATTCTCATGTGTCTTATTAAACTACTGTTTGTAGAGAATTCCTTGCAGCAGATATGACACTTGTTCATGATGGATTATTAATTGATCTTGCACCTGGAATAAACAATATTTATAGTAATACCAGTTTACATTTAAAGATAATAATTCCAAGGGCCCCCCCCGGAAGTTCTGACACATTTGCGTAAACGGTGATCATTGGCTTTATCTTTGGACTGAGAGGATAGGTTATTAGGGATAAAATCATTCTTATATGATGAATTTCCCCCAGATTTAAGATTTTTTGGATAGGCCTCCAGGTTCCGGAGCTCCAGGCCTCCAGGTGGTCTCTGGACAGGTAAAAAAATAAAAAAAATTCTTATTTGAACAGTTAGAGGTAAGTTTATAAAACAACATAAGCTTCTTTTTATATATTATTTATATATTTGAAGAAAAAATTACAATCGGCCTCCAGGTTCAGGTGCTGCAGGCCTCCAGGTGGCCTCTGGACAGGTAAAAAATCAAAATTTCTTATTTGAACAGTTAGAGGAAAGTTTATAAAACAGCATAAGCTTCTTTATATATATTATTCATATATTTGAAGAAAAAGTTACATTCGGCCTCCAGGTTCAGATGCTGCAGGCCTCCAGGTGGCCTCTGGACAGGTATAAAATCAAAATTTCTTATTTGAACAGTTAGAGGTAAGTTTATAAAACAACATAAGCTTCTTTTTATATATTATTTACATATTTAAAGAAAAAATTTCAATCGGCCTCCAGGTTTAGGTGCTGCAGGCCTCCAGGTGGCCTCTGGACAGGTATAAAATCCAAATTTCTTATTTGAACAGTTAAGGTAAGTTTATAAAACAACATTAGCTTCTTTATATATATTATTCATATATTTGAAGAAAAAATTACATCCGGCCTCCAGGTTCAGGTGCTGCAGGCCTCCAGGTGGCCTCTGGACAGGTATAAAATCCAAATTTCTTATTTGAACAGTTAGAGGTAAGTTTATAAAACAACATAAGCTTCTTTTACTATATTATTTACATATTTGAAGAAAAAATTACATTCGGCCTCCAGGTTCAGGTGCTGCAGGCCTCCAGGTGGCCTCTTGACAGGTAAAAAAAAAATTTCTTATTTGAACAGTTAGAGGTAAGTTTATAAAACAACATAAGCTTCTTTTTATATATTATTTATATATTTGAGGAAAAATTTACAACCGCCTCCAGGTTCAAGTGCTGCAGGCCTCCAGTTGGCCTCTGGACAGGTAAAAAATCCAAATTTCTTATGTAAACAGTTAGAGGTAAGTTTATAAAACAACATAAGCTTCTTTTAATATATTATTTATATATTAGAAGAAAAAATTACAATCGGTCTCCAGGTTCAGGTGCTGCAGGCCTCCAAGTGGTCTCTGGGCAGCTAATAAAATCAAAAAAATCTTATTTGAACAGTTAAAGGTAAAGTTTACATAAAAAACAAAATGAGCTTATTTTTAGATGCTTTAAAGATATTTGAAGAATAATTTACAATTAGCCTATAGGTTTAGATGATGCAGGCCTCCAGGTGAACTCTGGACAGGTAAAATATCAATATTTCTTATTTCAACAGATGGCGGTAAACTTATAAAAAAAATTAGCTTATATGTTATTTATATATTTGAAGACAATATTACAAATGGCCTCCAAAATAATATTATAATAAGTATAATTTTAAATTACAATTGGCCTCCAGGCTCAGGAGCTTCGGGCTTTGAACAGGTAAAAATAAAAAAAAGATAATGTCATTAAATTCTACAATTTAAACCTTTGAAGTCTCAATGTGTAGGACCTAATGAAATTATATGTTGGCCTTATCCTCTTAAAATTTTTTTTTCAATTTTGAAAATTTTGCTATCCCCCGACTAAACTATAAAACCTGGCAGCGGCACTTTTTTACAAATAGGTTTGGTTAGATTATAGGCTAGAAGCTGAGTACCCATGGCTAGGCAGGTCAGAAGGCCGAGATCCGCGGCCAGGTTCTATTGTACTCAAAATTTTAAATTGGAGAAAAATAAATCCTAAGAGGATAATACCTAAATGTTTAATTTCAGATAATCTAGGATGGGGTGCAAATTTTTTTTTACATAATTTTCATATAAACATTTACTGGCAGTTTAGACTACTTAACAAGATCTGAAATAATGGACACACCGTTAATAGATTCACCTTCTAGGCAAGTAGTTTTTAATATATAAGAAGAGGCTTATGTTGTTTTATAAACTTACCTCTAACTGTTCAAATAAGAAATTTTGATTTTTTACCTGTCCAGAGGCCACCTGGAGGCCTGCAGCACCTGAACCTGGAGGCGGATTGTAATTTTTTCTTCAAATATATAAATAATATATAAAAAGAAGATTATGTTGTTTTATAAACTTACCTCTAACTGTTCAAATAAGAAAATTTGGATTTTATACCTGTAGGCCTGCAACAACTGAACCTGGAGGCAGATTGTAATTTTTTCTTCTAATATATAAATAATATATTAAAATACGCTTATGTTGTTTTATAAACTTACCTCTAACTGTTTAAATAAGAAATTTTGATTTTTTACCTGTCTAGAGGCCACCTGGAGGCCTGCAGCACCTAAACCTGGAGGCCGAATGTAAGTTTTTCTTCAAATATATTAATAATATATATTAAGAAGCTTATGTTGTTTTATAAACTTACCTTAACTGTTCAAACAAGAAATTTTGATTTTTACCTGTCCAGAGGCCACCTGGAGGCCTGCAGCACCTGAACCTGGAGGCCGAATGTAATTTTTTCTTCAAATATGTAAATAATATAGTAAAAGAAGCTTATGTTGTTTTATAAACTTACCTCTAACTGTTCAAATAAGAAATTTGGATTTTATACATGACCAGAGGCCACCTGGAGGCCTGCAGCACCTAAACCTGGAGGCCGAATGTAATTTTTTCTTCAAATATATGAATAATATATAAAAAGAAGCTTATGTTGTTTTATAAACTTACCTTAACTGTTCAAACAAGAAATTTTGATTTTTTACCTGTCCAGAGGCCACCTGGAGGCCTGCAGCACCTGAACCTGGAGGCCGATTGTAATTTTTTCTTCAAATATGTAAATAATATATATTAAGAAGCTTATGTTGTTTTATAAACTTACCTTAACTGTTCAAACAAGAAATTTTGATTTTTTACCTGTCCAGAGGCCACCTGGAGGCCTGAAGCACCTGAACCTGGAGGCCGATTGTAATTTTTTCTTCAAATATGTAAATAATATAGTAAAAGAAGCTTATGTTGTTTTATAAACTTACCTCTAACTGTTCAAATAAGAAATTTGGATTTTATACCTGTCCATAGGCCACCTGGAGGCCTGCAGCACCTGAACCTGGAGGCCGATTGTAATTTTTTCTTCAAATATATAAATAATATATAAAAAGAAGCTTATGTTGTTTTATTAACTTACCTCTAACTGTTCAAATAAGAATTTTTTTATTTTTTTACCTGTCCAGAGACCACCTGGAGGCCTGGAGCTCCGGAACCTGGAGGCCTATCCAAAAAATCTTAAATCTGGGGGAAATTCAGCATATAAGAATGATTTTATCCCTAATAACCTATCCTCTCAGTCCAAAGATAAAGCCAATAATCACCGTTTACGCAAATGTGTCAGAACTTCCCCCCCCCCCCTTATTTATCATCAGTTTTAAAACATTTCATTTTTATTAATTTAAGATTTATTTAAGATTATGTCTGAAGGCCCTTCAACACGTAGGAAATAGTATTTTATGAAAACTTTCTCCTTATATCAATATCTTAACTAGCATAGTAACTCTATAATTGTTACCAGTATTTCTGTACATAAAAAAATCAAAATATGTTGATTTTTTACTCATATGATTTTTTAATGATAATTCCTAGGACAACGATGTAGATTGTTGTAAGCAAAGCATCCCCATTATCAAGTACTAAAAATGTAACTTTATCCCTAAAACTTTTTCATCTGTTCAAGAAATTTTTGTATGTCCAACAATCTGATATTAATATATTAATATACATTGCTTTTATGGATGTTTTCAAACTTTTTTTTATATATAAAAAAGCTAACTTACTTTGATTTGCTAAACTCAATTTACTTGTCTTTTCTTTATCTTTATGTTTCTACTGACTTTAGTTTTATAATCTTTATATATAGTCTTGATTCATTTTACATTTAGTCTGAAAATAAATTAAACGAGATATTTACTAACACAATCTTTACCATAAATGAATAATTATATCCCAAGATATTATATGAACAAGAGATAGATCATCAAAAATAACAAGGATATTTTTTGGCATAGATTAGATCTTAAGCTTTTAACTGGACAGATGGACAGACAGTGTTCTACTTTGGATTAAAGATTAGCTTCCTATTTTTAGGAGATGTCAAACATAAATAACATTTGAATAGCTACACATCTGTATGGATCTGCTTTTTTATAATAATTTAATGCCTACAATCATCAAATGCCGCTCCCGCAAAAAATCGCCGTTTCCAGCCTATTTTTTTTGCCTTTATTCGCCAAATTAGACAATTTTCAATCATCTGGGCTAAACTTTTGTTTTCATAAGAATTTCCCTAATAGTACTTAACACTTGTAATGTTTCAAACAAGTCAATATTTGAATATTTACTATTGTAATTATAGAAACTACTTTTAGAAGCTGGCTGGGAAAAGTAGAGATAAACCTGTGGTTGTGAATGTAAATTGCAACTTTTTTATACTATTAGATAAATAGCCTACACCCCTTGAGATTTTTACAGCTTCACTGAAAAGTATAATAATTTTGAACATTAATTTTCAAGATATTTAGATTCAGACAAAAAAGCCTTACTACTGTTTATTATAGGATTAAGAAGACATAAAATTGGATAAGCTGTACTCCATGTATTTAAACAAAAAAAAATATTACCTAGGTACCTATTCTCAAAAAGTCATTATTCAGTAAAATATTTGAGGCTAAATGGCCAAATGGTCGAGATATCTTTAATTGGTTAGAGGAGGAAACCAGAGAATGTTGTCATCTTACAACTACATCCACACTTCCCTAAACTAAAAAGAAGGCACACTCCCCTAACAATATTTTACCCTAAAAGAAAAGTTATAATGTACTAATTCAGACTACCCAGCTACAGATAATATATATATGATATTTGCTGTATGCATATATATACAAAAAGGGCGTAGGTACCTAACTAATTAAACTTCTGAGATTGAGAATGTATTGAAGTTGGTTAAACTTTTTTAATTAGAACATTTATTAGCTTTCAAAATATCCTGTTTTACACCACCCTCCCCCCCCCTTAAATGCAGGTCTGTCCTACATTTTCAAAAGGATTATATATGATTGAGATATAAGATTGGTAAAAGCCTGTGCACCCAACTTAAAAAGTTGTCTTGCTATACCATTTCTGACCAAATTATGCTTTGTTTCTTATTATTCAAATAATTGTTTCATAACTAAATATAATATCTTTGGTCTTATTTAAGATAAATTTTTATGGCCTCGTTTATTGTTTTTTATAGAAAAAAATTAATATTTAAATTTTTTAGGGCAATTGGAAGTACTTAAATATAAGGTATTTTTGAGCGGTTACTATTAGCCCAAAAATAGTGCTACCATTATACGCAGCAAAACGCGGCAACAAGACATGCTTAATAATGAGTGTGCAAAATCTCATTAGATTTTATCCATGGGAAGTTCACCCCATCTCACCCCGTATGAGGCATACTTTTTCTTACTGTTTCGTTTTTTCCCCCCTGGCGGCTTGGGGGTGGGCAATATTTTTAAAATTTAAACCAAATGTTTTAGACATTTTTAAGACCTTTCCAAAACATATTTTAGATTTCTTGTAACTCAGGTATTACTTGCACTTCAAATTTTCAAATTTTTTAGCAATGTGTCTGAATTTCTCCCTCCCTGCGTTGAGTAAAACAATACGATTTTTTCATCAAAAATTTGCATATCTTGGTAAAACAACAGTAGAATAGATGAAATAATTTATATTTTTAAATTTTCCTATCAAAATACATGCAATCCCATTTCGAAAAAGGAAAAAATTAAGTCATAACTCCTAAAAATAAAAAAGTTATGACAGTTTCAACTGTTAAGGTCAAGATTTTTAAGCCAAAGATACGCTAAGGCCACTGTGTATTCATTGTTAAATATTATTTGTATTTGCTGAACTTAATAAGCCATTTCACTATAAGTTTCCAATTTAAAAAAAAAACTTTTAAAACTTAAAATTTTATTTATTTTAAAAGCATTTTTTATCTTTTTGCTGCTTATCATATATGTTATTTTCATTGATTTATTTGTGAACAATAACAGTTAATAGTAATTCAAAATATTTGTTTATAAACAATGCTCAAATGCCGCACTTTATGCCATTTTTTAAATGTCGTCTTTGATTACATATAAAACTATGTTAAAAATTCCTTTTGCATTTTTAAAATAAAAGAATAATAAATCCAAATATCATTTATAATTTGATTTTAAAATTGTATTTTAACTATATACATAGCAAATTAAATTTATTTGTCTAAAGAAATTAAGAAAAATTTATCAAAAAAGATATAATGTTTTGTGGGAAAACATGTCATAGAATATTTCGACCAAACGTTTTTTTAAAGACGACATTTAATACAAAATAGAGAGTGCGGCATTTGTACGAAGAAAATAAACAGAGCATTTTTCAAAACAATTTAAATAACAAAACAAATGTATAATTGTAGAATATGCTTATTTTTGTGACGAATTAATTATAATTTATGGTTAGACAAATATAACAGGAAGGAATATCTAATTTTAGATTATTTCAACATCACAAATGTTTATTTTTTTAAAAAAATTTTAATTATTATCATTATAATTTTTAAATATTTAATTTCTTATTCATTTTAATTCTTAATATAAAGCAAAACTTACAGATAAAGAAACATTCACATCAGTTTACTGAAATAATTAAGAGGGGGGTTTATTGTATGTATAATTGAAAGAAAAATATTAGAGAAAGAAATGTATGTTTTTCTGGTAACAAACCATTGATAATGTAAAAAATTGCTGCTAATTATTACAAAATGATCTTGTTAAGACATACATTCAGGGACAGTGATTCTGACAAATAATTCTTAGTAAAAATTTCACCACGACCCACTTCTTTCTCCCCTCTCCCTCCCTCCTTCTTACCCACTTCCCTTTAGTTACAGGGCAAAACAAATTTTGATTAATTTCATATGGATTTTATTTGCTGAATCATGACCCTTGCATATATACTTAATACCTAGGTAAGTAAATAAGTAAAGAGATTTAAATATGTTCTTATTATCAAAAGGGACATTTGCAATAATTACATTGGATATAGATTAGTAAACACAATATTTCTAATATTTCATATGTGTTTATAGAGCATATAAATAAGTTAATTGAAATTTTTACCATGTTGTTTTTATAACACCAAGTGATATATGCATCTTTTAAATATGTAACATTTTCCTCAAAACAGCTTGACAAATTCTTTAGTGCCGCCTATATTTTTTTATTATTTTTTTACCTATGAAATACTAATGTATGACAGTTTTCTGGTGATTATGCTTGCAATTATTTTTCTAAAATGGCAACCTAAACAACCACAAATTAGTCTTATAAATCTTTAGATTCATATTTTGAAAACTTCCATATGATGATTAGTCCTAATTCTCTTGTGTTTGGATTAAGATATACAGTAATATTGGCAAGCACAGATGTTACTTGTGGAAGCCACTAAATTATTACATCACCCTGGACTTATTGAGTATGGCAGGTGTTCCATTTTGAATAGAACACTTTTAGGAATAAAGAGCAGAGATGAGGAAAATCCCTTATTTTTCATACACCTCTCCATCCATATTCTCAATGTTTTATTAGCTTGGTACCTGTATTTGTATAGACACCTCTCAAACCTCAATTTTAATATTATTATTAGCTACCTAGGTAACCCTAAGACTTTAATAGACTATAGTTTTCATAATGTTTTTCATTAGGTCCTTTTGGCTAGCTCAAGCTCCATGTTTATGCACATAAGTTCTTTATATGTTTTCATACAGCTCCTTACTATTACCTCACCTTTCTGAGTATGGCAGGTGTCCCAAATTAAATCACTAATAAATTATGATCTTTGCAGAGAAGCTAAGGCCAATGTTTTTTTTACATGCCTATTGATCAAAAATAGGTACTCATTAACCAACCAAGGGTATGTAGATGCAGCTGATGCATGCATGAGCCATGAAGAAATCTTCCAGTCAGTCCCTTGAGTCACAAGCCTCAAATACACCTTTTAATAATAATATTGTTTTTCAGACAGAATATAAAATGAAATTAGACTCAAGATTGCAAAGCTAAAGTCAATTGAAACATAAGGAGGAAAAAATCTTCAATTTTGCGTTAAAAAAAAAGTAGGTAAGTTAGTTTATACCTAACAAGTACAATGATAAATTTGAGTAAGTGTTTGAAATTTGTTATGTATTATCAAAATACTATACTTGTACATTAATTGTACATTGTGACGAATAAGTGACCATATATAAATAAGATATGGATATAAGGAGTAGAGTTTTGATACTTTTTCTACAAAGTCATAATATTGAAAAGTTCTTGAAATACCCTAGACTCTCATCTGGGGTAGGGTTGGGCCGGATACTTTTTTGGCCGGATACCGGATATCCGGCTGATTTCAAACGCCGGATATCCGGTAACCGGCCGGATAACCGGCCAAATTACCAGATACTAAAGTAGCAAAAAAAATTTCTTCAGAAATCTTATATAAATTTACATAAAGTTAAACTTGTTCAGAAAACATGTTCTTCTAGCTTCAATAATAAGAAAATTATAGCCATTTAAAATTTTAAAAAGCAGAGATTTTTGGTGTAAAGTATAAAAAATTATAGAGCCGGATATCTGGCTGGATAGTTTCAATATCCGGTATCCGGCCGGATATCCGGCCACACCGGATATCAGGCCCAACCCTAATCTGGGGTATATTTTCTTTTTACATAAATTGTTTTTATTGAGAGTTAATATTATTCCAGAATTCCAGAATTATTCCACCATGAACAATTGTCATATCTGCTGCAAGTAATTCTCTCAAAAGAGCTATTTAAAAATACATATGAGAATACATAAAGGACACCATTTAAATGTAAATTATGTGAAAAAGCATTTACAAAAAGCAGTGATTTAACAATGCACATGAGAATTCATACAGGCGATAAGCCATTCAAATGTTATTTGTGTGAAAAAGCTTTCACACGACCAAGTACATTTACTTTACATGGAAGGATCCATACAGGAGAAAGGCCTTTCCAATGTAATACATGTGAAAAAGCTTTCCATACAAATAGTGAGTTAACTGTCCATAAAAGAATCCACACAGGTGATAAGCCATACTCATGTGATTTATGCTAGAAATCTTATTACTCAAACTCAGAACTGACACAACATAAAAAATCAGCTGGACATCTTCTTAATTTAGAATTAACAGTTCCACCATCTGCTTCTACCAGTTTTGTTGATTGTGTTGAAACTGATGTAAAACTTGAGATAAAAAAAAGAAGAAACTCCTGATGAGGATCCTCGGTGTATCAACATAGAGGCTGAGAGTGTGGAAGTAATTATAAAAGAGGAAGAAGGAATTGAGAGTAAAGAATTTGTTTAATTAGATAAAAATAAAAATGTTTGATAAATTAATGAACCAAGTTTGTGAATTTGTTGTAAATGTCTTTTAACAAGTGCTTAATTATGTTTTTATTTAAGATTTGAAAAATGTGTATATAATATTACTTCTCCAAAAACAAATTTAAAGTTAATTAAAATCATATGTATTGAGGCTTAAGATCATAAAACTGAATTCAATAGAAACATAAAAGGAAAAAGAAAACTAAAGTAAGTTTTATCTTAGCAAATTGAAGTAAGTAAATGTCTGTCTGTCCATATAAAAGACTTTGCTAACCACTGAGAATAATTCAGTTATCTTTTAATGAATCTCAATATAAGTCTAGGTATATATTTTTTACTTTTAATTGGAGTGTAGTATCGATCTTTAATGGTAAAAGGCCACAAGAAAATATACGATTCTTATTCTTTTTATTTAAGAAAATAAAGGTTTCCATGAAGTGTCAAATTGATATCAGACCCCCCCCCCCCTCTTCTTTATTGTGTGGATGTTTTTATGTGTTTGTGTTTTACTTTGGGTTAGGCTAGGTTATATTGGGTACAGGGTAGCATGATTCAAGAAAAAAACTCAATATCTCGTAATTTTTTTAAAAAGTAGATGGGAGTTTCAGAGTGCAAAATAAGAATTAATTTGATTGATCATTCAAAGATACAATAATAAAGATTTATTATATTCCTTCAACTCAAGAATTGACTAAAATAAATGTTTATTTCAGGTGCAAGAACAAATAAAAATCCATCATGAACAAGTGTCATATCTGCTACAAGGAATTCTCTACAAAGGGTAATTTAACATTGCACATGAGGATCCATACAGGAGAAAAACCATATTCTTGTGATATATGCGAAAAAGCTTTCCGTACGAATGGACATTTAACTGGTCATAAGATGATCCATACAGGAGAAAAGCCATACTCTTGTGATACATGTAATAAGGCTTTCTCAAAACAAAGTGTATTAGCTGAACATAAGAGGATTCATACAGGAGAGAAACCATACTCCTGTGAATTATGCAAGAAATCTTTTAATGATAGATCGAACTTGACAAGACACCTTAAATCTGCTGGACATCTCAATAAGTTAAAATCTACTATGAATTTAGTTCCACCTTCTTCATCTAACAGTTTTGTTGATTGTGGTGAAGCTAACATCAAACTAGAGAAGGAAGTAGAAGAAACTCTTGATGAAGATCTTATCTTTATAAAGATAGAGGCTGAAAGTGTGGAAGTAATTATAGAAGAGGAAGAATTTGGATAAACATTTGTTATAAATGTCTTTTAGCAAGTGCTTTGTTAAAAATTTATTTTTTTAGGATTTGATAAATGTGTAAAGGAGTAGATGCACGAAATGCATTTAACTTGAATTTATTAAACCACATATTTTTTCCTGTTTAATTGTTTAAACTTTCCTTATAGGGCATATATTTAAAAAATTTCAATTACCAACCACTAGTTTTAAAAAAAATCAAGACTGAAATAGTGATTTTTACTTACACAAATTAGAGATTTAGGAAAGTATCTCAATTCTGCCTGGTAATTTATTTTATTTCAAATATCTTCATAGTTAACCAGTGTATATATCTCCTATTTTACAAAAACATTTAGAGGTTCACTACTTTAAGGAGGAACTCGTTAAATGCACTTCGTGCAACTGTCCCTTATATTACTTTTCTAAAAATGATTTTTAACAAAAAATCCTGATACTGCAAAAAAATGTTATTGGCACCTAGATAACCCCTAAAAATTTTAAAATGTTTAAATAAGAAGACTAGTATCATATATACTTTGTTTCCTTTATTGTTTAAACATAAATCTGCGTTGCCATAACCCTGCGCCCCTGTACAAAACCAATTTACCCTAACCTAAGTTTAAGGAATATTGATTGATAAAAAATTGTAAAAATTAATTTTATTTCAACAAAATCATTTAGATACTGTTTCAGTTTATACATTTTTCTGTTCTTTAGTGCAAAAGTTTGTCTACCTACTTTAATTTTTAAATTTTCTTATATTCAATTAGTCGGATCTCATTATTAGAATTATCTTACATGTAAAATTATAATTATATTTATTTTTAGACTAAATTTAAAATGAATTGAGACTCTGAGATTATGCAAAGAAAGAAAACGCGGGTGATTTGAGTTTATAAAGTAAAGTAAGTTAGTTTTCCATAAAACGAATATTATATGTAGCAGAATCTTTGGAATCTTAGTATTAATGATGTAGGATGTCTGTCTGTCTGTGATAGAATTGATTTAGTTTTCTGTAATCAAAATATTCAAACAGTTGGGGTTTGGGATGGTTTTTTTTATAGTATGTGTTTTAAATAAAATCTAAAGATGGACATTGAATAAAACATCAAAAGTAGATCAATTAATAATGCTATAGTCATGTACATGTGAGTAGATAGAAGAGAAAGTGGGATAAGAATAAGTGTGAGAGGGGAGTTTTCATACAGAAGGTATATCAGATTCTAGAATTCTAGTATTTGAAATGATTATTGAAAATTAAAAATGCTTTAAAATTATTTTTCCAATTCTACACAATTATAACATTAAATATAATTTATTTCAGGTGCAAGAACAATTAAGAAACCATCATGAACAATTGTCATATCTGTTGCAAGAAATTCTCTAAAAAGAGTGAATTGACAAGACATGTGAGAATACATACAGGAGAGAAGCCATTCAAATGTGATTTTTGTAAAAAAGCTTTTTCACGACAAGGTACATTAACTGCCCATAAGAGGATTCATACAGGTGAGAAGCCCTACTCTTGTGATACATGCAAAAAAGATTTCCGTACATATGGTGAGTTAAGTCTCCACAGGAGAATCCATACAGGAGAGAAGCCATACACTTGTGATACATGTGGAAAGACCTTTACACAACGAGGTAGTTTAACTGAACATAAGAGGATCCATACAGGAGAGAAGCCATACTCTTGTGATACATGTGAAAAGACTTTCTCAAAACAAGATTATTTAACTGACCATAAGAGGATCCATACAGGAGAGAAGCCATACTCTTGTGATACATGTAAAAAGTCTTTCTCACAACAAAGTTCATTGGTTGATCATAAGAGAATCCATACAGGAGAGAAGCCATACTCTTGTCATACATGTCATAAGGCTTTCTCGCATCAAAGTGCATTAATTGTACACAAGAGGATTCATACAGGAGAGAAACCATACTCTTGTGAATTATGCCAGAAATATTATAAATCAAATTCAGAATTTTCCAAACATAATAAATCAGCAGGACATCTCAAGAAGTTAGAATCTACTAAGAATACTATTCCAGCTGTAGCTTCTACCAGTTTTGTTAATTGTGGTGAAGCTGATATTAAACTAGAAATAAAAGAAGAAGAAACTCTTGATGAAGATCCTCTGTCTATCAACATGGAGACTGAGAATGTAAAAGAAGCTATAAAACAGGAAATAGATGGAGAAATTCAGGATAAAGATTCTCTTCCTTGTGAACAGAATCCTAATTATATAAATAATATTGAAATTGTGGAACATAAAATTGAATATGATTGAAAGATCTAATTTTAGTAAATTAAATTGTTGTAAATAAAGAGACAATACATTACTTACCTAATACATTATTTTATTTCTTTGTTATATAACCAAGAACTTTTGTCAATTTATATTTATTTTCTTACATATTTTTAATTGATTAAATAAGAATTTTAAAGTTATCTCTTTGTGTAAATCTGTAATTCTTGTTTGTTTTCTGTACATATCATATTTTATTTCTTGATTATTTTTTTTATATTTCAGAACACAAAAATGAAATTTGATTATATGGAATTATAGAAATATCTCAAATAAAAACAGGTATTTAAACACTCCTTATTTATTAGGTTAGACATTAAAGTGAGGCCATAGGTTATTAGAGATAAAAGATTCCTCTAAAGTTTGTATTTAGGATATAATTCATATATATAAAGAAGTAAGATTTTTTTTTGTCTGTAGCGAAGAATCCCTCTAATAACCGATAAGATATGGGTATCCTTTACAGCCAAGCTACTTTTAAGTATAGGGAATGTTTTTAACTATTTTTGCGGATGGTACCTCCATTATTTGAGGAAATCTTAGATCCAATGGGATAAGTAAATGATGATAATTTTTGTTTGTTCAGCTTAAGTTCTTATTTGCACAATGTGGAAAATTCAATTTCTGTAATTCTTAGGAAATGTGAGGCTAGAGAAAACTCATGTAAAATCAGACTCAGTATTCATAAGATCTTCTATTTTTAGGAATTTAATTATAAGTCAAGTCATTTTGTTGAAGCAATTAAAGAAAAATATCTTTCCATTTTCTGTAAAAAATAGTCAATCTATATAAGGTTTGTATGTATGTAGCCTTATTCTCTAAAGTTAGGATTCAGATGCACGAGGTTTCAAAAGTGCTATTCTAAGTTTAATATTAATATAAATGTAATGTAGATAATTTTACCTCTTTAATAACTATTTTTAAATTTGTTTAATTTTAAGGTTGACTAATCTGTACTGACAATGAATTCTCTCCAGACAGATGGAAAACCATTCAAATGTGAAATATGTAATATGACATTCTCACACTATGATAGCTTTACCAGTCATGTTGATATTCATTCTTTACCAAGGATTCCCACAGGTGAGAACCAATTCCAATGTGATTTTTGTGAAAAGTATTTTTCAAAAAACAGTGCATTAACAAGCCACAGAAGGATCCACACTGGTGAGAAACCATACTCTTGTGATACATGTGGAAAATCATTTTGTACAAATAGTGCGTTAACTGTACATAAAAGGGCCCACACTGGTGAGAAGCCATTCTCTTGTAAGTTATGTCAGAAATCCTATAAATCCACTTCTAGCCTGACTAAACATAAAAAAACAGGTGAACATCTTAAGAAGTTAGAATCTACTAAAAAAACAATTCCACCTTCTGTTCCATACGCTTGTGAATTATGCCAGAAATATTTTAAATTAAGATCAGAACTGTCATTCCATAATGTAACAGCTGAACATCTAAAGAAGTTAGTACCTGCTAAGAATACAGTTTCACCTTCTGCTTCTACCAGTTTTGTTGATTGTGGTGAAGCTGATGATAAACTTGAGATAAAAGAAGAAGAAACTAATGATGAAGATCCTCTCTCTATCAACATGGAGGCTGAGAATGTTGAAGAAAATTTAAAACAGGAAATAGAAGAAGAAGAAATTGAGGATAAAGATTGTATTGATATCGTAAAAAATAAAATTGAAATATGATGAACCATGAGTTTGTAAATATTGTAATATTCTTAATGTAATATTAATAACTCTATTTTTATATTTAAGATGATGTATGTAGCTATTCAAAAGATTCTTCTAACCTAATGTCCTCAGTATTTTTGATGATCTATCTCTTGTTCATGTAATATCTTGGGATGTAAATATCCATTTATGGTAAAGATTGTGTTAGTAAATAACTCATTTAATTTATTTTCAGACTGAATGTAAAATGAAATAAAACTCCAGATTATAAAACTAAAATCAGTAGAAACATAAAGATAAAGAAAAGACAAGTAAATTGAGTTTAGCAAATCAAAGTAAGTTATTTTTTTTATGCATATATAAAAACAAGTTTGAAAAAAAATTTAATATCAATTTAATATCAGATTGTTGGATATACTAAAATTTCTTGAATAGATGAAATAGTTTTAAGAATAAACTTACATTTTTAATACTTGATAATAGGGATGCTTTGCTTACAACAATCTACATCATTGTCCTAGGAATTATAATTTAAAAAATCATATGAATAGTTAAAAATCAACATATTCTAAATTTTTGATGTACAGAAATACTGGTAACGATTATAGAGTTGCTATGGTAGTTAAGATATTGATATAAGGAGAAAGTTTTCAAAGTTTTCCTAAGTGTTGAAAGGCCTTTGGACATGATCTTAAATAAATCTTAAATTCATTAAAAATGAAATGCTTCAAAAATAATGATAAATAATTGGAATAATTATCTTTAAATCTACATTAGTATTACATTAAATATTATATTTTCCAGGTGCAAGAACAATTAATAATCCATCATGAACCATTGTCATATCTGCTGCAAAGAATTCTCTTACAAGAACGATTTAACAAAACACATGAGAATTCATACAGGAGAGAAGCCATTCAAATGTGATTTATGTGAAAAATCATTTACACTGAGACAGAATTTAACAACACATAAGAGGACCCACACAGGAGAGAAGCCATTTAAATGTGTTAGATGTGAAAAGTCTTTCTCACAACAAATTCAATTAAGTGAACATATAAGGATCCATACAGGAGAGAAGCCTTACTCTTGTGATACATGTGATAAGGCTTTTACAACGAATGGTCAGTTAACTGTTCATAAGAGGATCCATACAGGAGAGAAGCCATACTCTTGTGATACATGTGAAATGGCGTTTTCAAACAGTACTGGATTGAGACATCACAGAAGAATCCATACAGTTGAGAAACCATTCAAATGTGATACATGCGAAAAATCTTTCTCACAACAAAGTGCATTAACTCTTCATAAGAGGATCCATACAGGAGAGAAGCCATACTCTTGTAATACATGTAAAATTGCCTTCTCACAACAAAATGGATTAATTGTACATCAGAGGATCCATACAGGAGAGAAGCCATACTCTTGTAAATTATGCCAGAAATCTTATTACACTAGTTTTGACAGCTGGACATCTGAAAAAGTTAGAAACTATTAAGAATGCAGTTCCACCTTCTGCTTCTACCAGTTTTGTTGATTGTGGAGAAGCTAATATTAAACTAGAAATAAAAGAAGAAGAAATTCTTGATGAAGATCCTCTCTCTGTCAACTTAAAGGCTGAGAATGTTTTAGAAACTATAAAACAGGAAATAGAAGGAGAAGAAATTGAGGATAAAGATTCTATTGATATCGTAGAACATAAAATTGAAATATGATGAACAATTTGTTTTCTTATGTGAAATACCAAATTTTGTAAATATTGTTTTGTTGTTAATGTAAATATTAAAGGGAGGGGAGTTTTGCCACTTTTACTTACCCCATCATTATTAGACTTGATATTAAAGCCAGGACATAGGTTATTCTGGATAAAACTTTATCTTTCGGTTATATTGTCTAACATTAATACCTAGCCTAATAATCACGGAGTAAGTAAAACTGGCAAAACTCCCCCCCCCCCCCGAATCCTTACTTTATTTTTATAAAATCGGTATGTATTATTTTTCTACTCTTGCTGGTTATTTAAGATTATTTGGTTAAAAATATTTTTTTTCTATTTTGTAAATCAAAACTTATCATTTTTTGTACCTTTTAATTTTTTTCAGATAATGGATAACAATGAAATTAAAGTAGAGTAGAATTATTCCAGCCTTTATTAGAATAAAAAGCTAAGATAAATCAGGTAAATGTGATTACTTTCATTAATTGTGCCAGAATTTGTTTTCATCATTGATCTCAGAATCAGACAATTTGGAATCTTTTTAGATTTTCCAATTACAACTAACCCCTTCGAGACAAGCTAATTCTTAATTTTATTAGTGAGCTACTCACTTCACTTTAAGATATTTGAACAAAATATCTCTTTTTGCTGACTCAATATTTCTCTTTTTTGTAGTGCAACTATCTTTATAAGCTACAGAGTTTGTCTCGCAGTAGTCAAAGAGTTCCAACAGGATTTAGTTACAAGGAGAAAAATTATTGAGAAAAAATCAAATTTTTAAATTATTACAAAGGGGGACGTAGTTTGTGCTAAAAGGTTTGAGTTTTAAGGCTTAAAAACAGTAGTAGAACGATAAAATTTTTGTAAAAAAAAATTTTCTCTATAGATCTTTTCAATAAGGAATACACATATTTAGTGAATATTATCGTTCTTCTACTGTTTTAAGCTTTAAAACTCACTTTTTTACGGAATATTAGCACAACATACCTTTTTAAAAGCGAATTTTTATGTGATCTAATTATCCGTTTCATCTGATTTTTGGTCTATTGATTCCTGGGACAACAAAGAACAATAGTATAAGCGAAGCAACTCTATAATCAAGTCCGAAAAATGTATGTATGTCCATAAACATTATCATGTATCAAGCAGTTTTTCAACTAATTTACTTACAATTTTGCTTCGACTCTTTCGATACTTTTATATTCTGATTATTCAGTTCAGACACTATACAAGTGTCAATGTCCGTTTGCCCTACCGTTTCAGTGCTTCGCTTTTATGGATGTTGTCATCCTTGTTTTAATTACATTAATGAGAAACAAATTCCATGCTGTTTGTGTGAAAGATTCCTATTACAAACTTAAATACTTACTCAAGAAATTTTTCAATCTTAAAAATTAAATGTCCAAATGTCTTCTGGTTTTTACTTTAACCAAAACATTTAATTAATTTTTACTGTTTGAGAAAAGGTTATCACAATATATGAAGTATAGGAAATCCAATGTACTTTATAAATGTGTTGGAGTAGTTTTAAGCTATTTTTTTAACCCCCCTCCACCATCCACTAATGGCTAGGGGCGAAGCAGCTGGTTGTTACTAAACAGTACTAATAAAGTTTAACATCCAGGGATCTTAAGGGATAAGACAATGGACGATAAATTGAAATACATCCCCAATAAAGAAAATGAACCCTTCTGTATATTATTGGTTGAAAAGTTTGGGTACTACAAACAAAAGAAAATTCAATAAATGTAGGACGGCGTTTTAATTATTTTTTGTTTTTGGCAATTTCTCTGGGGAGGATTGTTGCTCTCCAAAAATAGCAATAAACCTTCCCAGGACCTATGAGAAGGTGTAAAGAAGAATCACATCGGTTTAGCGGTTAGCGAGATCCTTTGGAACTGACAGACAAATAGACATCCTGTTACTTTATTATAAGGATGTAAGGGACAAGGGTATCTTGTTTTAATTTCATATCATATTCTATGCCGACCGCCAGTTTGAGGCTGGCAGCTACCAAGAACTGCTGCCCCCGCCAAAATTTATGTTTTGAGATTTCTAATATAAAATTTACATAAAGATAAACATATTCAGAAAAAAATTGTTCTTATAGCTTCAATAATAAGAATATTACAGCCATTTATTATAAAAAAAAACATAAATTTTTGTTGTAAAATATTATATTGCCGGATATCCAGCTGGATAGTTTCAATATCCGGTGTCCGGCCGGATATTGAAAATGGCCGGATATCCAGCCTCACCGGATATCCTGCCCAACCCTACTAATCGGAATGTATTTATAGTCCCCAAAGTTGATGGTCAAACGAAAAAGAAAACGTAATTATAAAGCTTGGGGACTAGTGTAATAATCATCTCAATGTCTCCTCCTCCCTGAATTTGCCGCCATTATCTTTATTGAAAATAACACCATATCATATTTGCTTGTCCAGTTTCTGATTAAAAGTGGGAGGAGTCCGCGTTGAGCATCATATTTAAGTAAATGGGCGGAGATTTTGTTAATTTTAATGAATAATACTATTGTTTATGATTTAGGTTGATAATTGTATCATTGTCAGTCAGTAATTAACATTCACAGTGAACAGAGAGATATCCAATCCATTATACAGATCTACTTTATATCATAAGGTATTTGTATATTTATTATTTAACTGCAAAGATTTTCTATATTTATGGTCCTCCCGTCAGTCCGTAACGGTCAGCTCTTTTCATTAGTTTAGTCATGTTAGAATTGTCCTTTCAATTTCAAACTTGGTGTATTTAGGTACGATTCAGAAAGCGTAGCAACTGTATAATCATGTCTGTACGTCCATTTAAAGCATGTTGATTTTTAACCTTTCTGATATAAAAATTTTATGTGTTACACTTATCCTATTCATCTGATTTTTGGAATACAGATTTCTATTACAGCAAGGTACAATATTATAAGAAATCATCTTTATAATCAAATCCTAAAATTGTAAGTATGTCCTTTAAACAGTATACTGTAATTTTTCAGTTAAAGTAGGAGGAGTTGCTAAATATTCTTAAATTATAAAAACGAAAACTTGAGGATGATGGGAGAGGTTAATATAACCTGAAGATGGGGGGGGGGGGATAATAAGACCAATCAACCTATGTTTGTCAGATTTGCTTTTATAAATGTTAACATCCTTGTTTATTACTTTCCTTCTACTTTTGTCTGTATGTCTATAACAATAGATCTTATAGTAAATTAAGGCATATCAGAATTATATATGACTTTGTTTAGTTTGAATATATCAATTTTGTGTTTGAATATATAAAGGGGGGGGGGGCGAAAGTGACACTTTTTGAAACCAAAACTGAAAGTCAACAAAGGAACTCAACTAAAAAAAGAGTTACAGGTCTGAGATTTTGCATGGCAGTTGCTTTATAGGGGTACAATATGGAACTGTGAAGAAACGGCGGCGCAACCGCCGAAAACCGCCGTTTCCCGCCGAATTTTTTTTTGCCTTTTCTCGGCGGTTTTCGGCGGTTGCGCCGCCGTTTCTTCACAGTTCCATATTGTACCCCTATAAAGCAACTGCCATGCAAAATCTCAGACCTGTAACTCTTTTTTTAGTTGAGTTCCTTTGACTTTTAGTTTTGGTTTCAAAAAGTGTCACTTTCGCCCCCCCCCTTTTATTTAGTAGATTGAGAGAGGATATACCAGAATGAATGCCTGTGATATTTGTGATAATATGAGGGTTCATACAGGTGAGAAACCATTTTCATGTGATCAATGTGAAAAGACATTTTCTAGTAATAGTAATTTGACCAAACATAAAAGAGTTCATACAGGAGAGAAACCATTCTCATGTGATCAATGTGAAAAGACATTTTCACAAAATATTGAATTGACTGTCCATAAAAGGATCCATACAGGTGAAAAACCATTCTCATGTAGTCAATGTGAAAAGACATTTGCAACTAGTAGTGATTTGACTAAACATAAAAGGATCCACACTGGTGAGAAGCCATACTCATGTGATCAATGTGAAAAAACATTTTCTCACAATGGTGATTTGACTAAACACAAAAGGATCCACACAGGTGAGAAGCCATACTCGTGTAAACTTTGTAACAAAGATTTTACCACTAATTCAGATTTAAAAAGACATTTTAAAACCACTAAACATTTAGAAATGATGAAAACCTGTAATGATACAGTTCCAACTTCTGTATCTATTGATTTAATTAAATGTGAAGAAGTTTATATCAAGGAAGAAATTAAAGAAGAAGAAATATTTGATGAAGATCCTCTTTCTATCCAGATGAGAGCTGACAATATTGAAGAAAATATTAAACAAGAAATAGAAGATCCTCTTTCTTTAGAACAAAATTATGATGAAGATAGAATTGATACTATTGATATTGTTCATCATAAAATAGAAATATAAACCTTTAATTGCCATAGGATGAAAATATTTATTTAGAGAGACAAGATTAATGGTCAATTCAAATAAAAATCTTAATCTTATTTTTCACATTAAAAATCTGCATTTTATCTTTATTTGTTGCAATTTTTTATTCATTTATAAATAGGTAGCTATTGTGTTTATTTCAATTAATATGTGAATATTAGATTATTTTATGGTGTGTCTAAATTATAAATATACTTACTTTTCACTTGATTTTACAGGATCTCCACATTAATCCTGTCTCCATTTTATTTCACATACAACTTGCTGTTTAAATGTTTTTAATTTACATAAATGATTTTATTGTTTTCCAGTATAAAGAAAATCATTTTTTTGTTTATTTATCTTGTAGTGTAAATAAAATAATTGTCTAATGTAAATATATTATTTTCAGATTTATTTATAACAAATAAAAATGCACAGAGTATAGATATCGATAAGAAAGAAGTTTTCTACTATTTTTGTTTACAAACACACAGGTTGTAAATTTTTGAATTTTTTTTACTAAAGAGTAACAACTCCCTTCACCTTCGTAAGAGCTTAAAAGCGATATTTTTTTCTTATTTTTGGTCAATGCTAAACTTCCCCAATTATTGTAGCTGTTTACGAGATCTTTGTCTATAATAATATTCAGCCAAGTAGGGGCTGTAAATTCTTGCAGATTTAAATGCTTGTCAAGGACGTCCAAGATTTTTTAAGAGGGGGTAATTTAAAATTGGTTGGGGTAAATGGCACATAAAAAAGTTTTAGACCTAGGGTAAACTGGAGGGTGGGGGGGATTACCTTCTAATTTTTGTGACGGGTTACAACCCGCATTTTAAAAGGGATATTGTACCTACTTATTTGCTAAAGCCAAGGGCTTCTTACCAAGGTGAGAAGTGCCAGCAAATGTTTTTGAGGGATTTTAAAGGGGGGGGGGGAAGGTATAATCTAATATAATTCCAAACATATAATGCTTTTTTGAGGGGGTGGGCAGAGTTTTACTCCTTAACAATCTTACCTAAATATAAAAGTTTAACAATAATTTGCCGCCAGAATTTTCTTTAAAATAACTCCACACCCTTTATAAAAAAAAAACATTTGCTTGTCCTGTTTCTGATTGAAAAATTTACAGTGAACAGAGAGAAATCTGCAGAGGAATTTTGATTGTGGAGTGTAATAAACTCATGAAAGGTACTTTAATTTCTTATTATATTTTATGTGCGAAGCCTTTCTCCAATTTTGACCATCTGTCCGTAATAAGTTCACATTTGTTCTGTTTGAGCCGCTAAATTACTTTTATATTATATAATGACAAAATGATGTAAATATGTACAGTACAATATTCATTTTTAAAACATGTAATAAACATGATAAAAAATGATTTGCTGCAAGAATCTTTATTCTCTCTAATAATTGCTTGTCCAGTTTCTGATGATTAAAAATGGGAGGAGTTCGTGTTGAGCATCATATTTAAGTAAGTGGGCGGAGATTTTGTTAATTTCAATGAATATAACGATTGTTTATGATTTAGGTTGATAATTGTAGCATTGTCAGTTAGCAACTAACAATCAAAGTGAACAGATCTAATTTATATTATAAGGTATGTATTTATATATAACTGCAAAGATTTTCTATATTTACGGTCAATCCGTCCGTCCGTAATGGTAAGCTCTTTTCATTAATTTAGTCATGTTACAATTGTCCTTTCAATTTCAAACTTGGTATGGTGATTCCTGTAGTAGTTAGGTACGATTAGGTATGATGATTCCTATAACAGTGAGATACAATTGAGAAAGCTTAGCACTTAAATTTTCAAAATTGAAAAAAAAATGTCTACCCCTCTCTTTTTTTAAAAAGTTAAAATAAAATTTTATCATACTACTTCTGTTTTTAACTTGAAACACACAACCTTTACGGATTTTACCCGCAACCTACTTTTCCCTTTACTTACAATATGTTTATTCTGTTAATGTTCGTTTGTCCTACTGAATCAGAGCTTCACTTTTATGGATGTTGTCATCCTTGTTTGTAAATAATTTGCTGTCAATTTCCTAATTTCGCACCTACTTTACATATCACTTGATGTATTGGTCTGTCTGTACTGCTCTGTTTCAAATTCAAATAAGAAATATACCTATCCACAGTTTTTATCAAAGATAGATTGCAGATTTTTCTCAGAGAGAAAGAGGACAATGAGTTGTTTTATAACAATAGTCCCCAAAGTTTTATAATAACGTTTTCTTATTCAATTGCTTAGCAACTTTGGGGACAATAGTGAATTTTGATTCATTAAGTTGAGTGTTCAATCGTTTCAACCACCAATATTAATCTACAGAAGGGGTAATTATGGGCATCATCATATGGAATGCACATCAATTTATTGGCCATTGTCCCTTTAGAAACCTGGATTTTTCTGCTAGTTTGGTTTATTTGAGCTTGGCTTTTATAGATGTTGTCATCAATGTTTTTCTTCTAAATATAATAACAATTTATTTCCAGTTCTATATGAATGCATTTTTTATATTTACCAGTACCTCCCTAACTCATATACGTCCTGGGATGGGGGTAAAGGGGTGCTTTCCCCAAACTTTGAAATCCCTCATTTTACTCCCCTGCCTCAAATATTAAATTCTAACTTCACCCATTTATCATTACTTTAGAACAATTTATTTTACCTTTTTTTCTCGATTTGTGTAAATAATTTTTTACCTAGAAATATCTGTACAACAATATTTTATGTTTTAATACTGATCCATAAAAATATTTTAGGATATTGAGAGAGGATAAACCAGCATGAATACCTGTCATATTTGTTACAAGAATTTTACACTGAGAGGTAATTTGGTTGTCCATAAAAGAGTTCATACTGGTGAAAAACCATTCTCATGTGATCAATGTGAAAAGTCATTTACGACTAGCAGTCACTTGAACAGACATAAAAGAATTCATACTAGTGAGAAGCCATACTCGTGTGATCAGTGTGAAAAGACATTTTCTCAAAATTGTGATTTGACTAGACACAAAAGGATCCATACAGGAGAGAAAATATTCTCATGTGATCAGTGTGGAAAGACATTTTCTCAAATTAGCCATTTGACTCGGCACAAAAGGATCCATACTGGCGAAAAGCCATACTCATGTGATCAATGCAAAAAGACATTTAAATCTGGTTGGGAATTGGCTCTCCATGAAAGGGTTCATACAGGTGAGAAACCATATTCTTGTGATTTATGTGAAAAAGCTTTTAAGGATAGAAGTCATTTGACTAGACACAAAAGGATCCATACAGGTGAGAAGCCATACTCGTGTGGTCAGTGTGAAAAGTCATTTTCTCAGAATAGTGATTTGACTGTGCATAAAAGAATTCATACTGGTGAGAAACCATACTCATGTGATCAATGTGAAAAGACATTCAATCAAAGTGGTGAATTAACTCTCCATAAAAGAGTTCATACTAATGAGAAACCATACTCATGTGATCAATGTGAAAAAAGATTTCTTCGAAATAGTGATTTGTCGGTCCATAAAAGGATCCACACTGGAGAGAAACCATACTCATGTGATCAATGTGAAAAATCATTTAAAACAAGTAGCCAATTGACTGTTCACAAAAGATTTCATACGGGTGAGAAGCCATACTCATGTGATCAATGTGGAAAGACCTTTGCAACTAGTGGTAAATTGACTCTCCATGAAAGAATCCATACTGGAGAGAAACCATACTCATGTAAACTTTGTGACAAACATTTTGTCTCTAGTTCAGATTTATCAAAACACAAAAAATCTGTTAAACATTTAAAAATGATAAAAAGACGTATTAATACAGTTCCAACTCCTGTATCAATCAATTTCATTGAATGTGAAGAAGTTTATATCAAGGAAGAAATATCTGAAGAGAACCCTCTCTCTATTCAGATGAGCGCTGACAATATTGATCCTCTCTCCATTGAAATGTAAATGTGAATGAGAGTGTTGTAAATAATTTTATGAGATAATTATAAATATCATTGTACTTTCTGATATAAAAAATCCAAACATACAACATAATTTATTATCGAATTTAATAAATATCCCTTTTATCCAGCCGTTTATGAGATAGTATTGACCATGTATACATACATAAAGAATGACATCCTATTAGTGTATATATTATAAAAGAGAGGGGTAGGTTTCTGGTAAAATCCGTAAAGGTGTGTGTTTTAAGCTTTAAAAATAGTAGTCGGACGATAATATTCTCTAAATATGTGTATTTCTTATTGAAAAGAAATATAGACAATATTTTTTTTTTTAAGTTAACATAAATCTTAATCGTTCTACTACTGTTTTTAATTTATAGCACATAACCTTTACAGATTTTACAAGAAACCTACCCCTCTCTTTGTATTTGAAATGACAGATATTTTGTTTTATTTTGACGACATGTTTCTTTAATGTACAATAAATATTGTAAAAATAAGTAACATTTGTTTTTTTTATCAAAGCTTTTCTATAACTAGGTTCTGTATGTCTGTACGCACATCACGGTTAGCTCTTTTCATTATTTAGTCCTTTTAGAATTGTCCGGTCGATACCAAACTTTAGGTAATGAATCTCCTGTAACAGTTTGGAACGATTTCAAAAGAATAGCAACTTTATAATCTGTGATATAGACAGACTTACATAAGTTAATGATAGAGTAGACTTAATGTTCAATTCAAAATGCAAACAGATTTTTAAGTATTTATTATATTGGATTAAATGCAGTTTTTGAGTAAATAAGATTATATATTGATACTATATTTAGAAATGATTAAATATGTTAATAAGTCAAAACTACTGATTATTCAAAGCTGGATAGTTCTGAAGTAGCAGGATGTCTGTCTGTATATCAGGACACCAAACAACAGGATGACTGTCTGTTTAATTAATACAATGTATTAATTAACTATGCACTTTGAAGGGGTAGAATATCTGCCTATGCAAACTATCTAAAGTAGTAGGATGTCTGTAAATAGCTGTATTGGTCTTAATAAAGACTCGAACCCAAACCAGATAATGTTCTGTGTTAGGACTCTCAATATCAACTGACTTAAATATATTTTCTCTTTATTCTTTCTGAGAGCAATTAAAGAGCAATTAAGAGTAACAATTATCATATGGTCTGCAAGCTTAAATATATGACATCACAACATAAATATATGACATTTACCCCCTTCTGAAACCATCCAGCTAAGCATGGTTTCACCATCCATCAGGTTGATCCAATAAACTAGGATCAATGTCTTCACTGGGTGAACCTACATCGAAATTAACCCCGGCCTCCAGTCCTTCCTCTCCTTCACCCACTGGAGGAGGAGTGTTCAGCGCCCCTCCACCAACCTCAGCCGAAACGCCCACTGTTGCCGCTATGACAGCATTACTCGCTGCAGCAGTTACAGGCCCTCCTACAGCCACCATCACAGCATCATTTACCGCTGAGGCGGTATCATTCGCAACAGCCACCTCTGCAGCAACCGCTGGCCCATCTGCCGACATTGCCACCTCCATCTCAACGCCACCAGTGACCTGAACACCTCCCGAGACCATCATCACTCCGTTGCTAGCCCCAGCACCGTCAGAAGTTCCAGCCTGCTGCAACTGCCAATATGACGCCGCCGGTAAGTCATTGTTTATTCTGCGCCGGATCTCGCTAAGCTCACTAAAAATATTGGACAGGTGCCTTTGCACTTCAGCCTCTTTTTTCGCCATCTCAGAAATAGCCTCTTGAACCTTAGTTCCCTGTCCTGCCAAAACACTTTCCACCTGTTGGCTCACCTGCTGTCCCAACTTGGCTGAACTACTTTCCCAATTATCAGTCATTGCCGTCTGTACACTTTGTACCATATAAGAAGTCTTTTGCTGTGCAGTAGTAGCCACCATTTGCTGCATCTCTGTATCTACCTTCCTTATACAGTCCATTAGATCCCTCTTATGCGAGGCCAACATATCTTTAATCCGATTATGACTGTCCGTCTGCCAAAGTTTCTGTGCAGTGTTCAAACTTTTGACTGATTCTCTTACAGCTTCACGAATTTTTTCCTCAATCATAGGCTTTAGAGTCACAGCAACAGAATTACTGATTTTACCTATATCTTCATCACTGAGCGGCGCCAAGCCACGTTTGTCATTCTTGCGCTCAGCCTTATTTCTCTCAACCTCAGCACGTAAATCTGGTAACTCCCTCTTTTGTTTAGGCCCAAGAGAATCTGCCCCAGCAGGCCGCTTGACCACGCCCCTTCTGGAAGTACCTTCCCCAGCATCATTATAAGCATTGCTGGCTCCCCTTCTGGAAGTACCTTCTCCAGCATCATCATAAGCCTTACTGGCTCCCTTAGACCTGACCGACCCAGCAGCCTGATTTGGCACAAACTTACCAAATCTGCGCCGTCCCTCACCAGAACCAGTATCTGCCACCTTTTCAGGCTTGTCCGTAGTAGGCTCAGTCCAACTGTCTATCTCCGAACCACTCTGTTCACTGGGCAGACGATCCCTGGAATCAAGCTCAACTTCAAGACTCACGTTGCCAACATCGTCCTCATCATCATATCCAGGCTCATACCTGGGGGATTCTACATCATACTGCCTCCTGTCATCTCTTCTATACACAACATGCCGCCGATTAGATCTACCAGCTTCCAACATCTCAACAGACGGTTCACGCTCCTCCCGCCGACCAGACGGCCGCTGATACCGCCTTTCGTTTCCATCTCCATTTCCTGATAATAATCAATAATTAAATATTAACACTTTAATATTTTAATATTTTAACATTTTTCATATATAAGACGACATTCAAAACGAAATACTTTACATAAATTATATTTATCAGGGATGCCAAATTTTAATTACTGTTTTCCCGATAACGCGAAAATTTGACGCAGTTACACAGTCTGCCTAGACAACCAACACACAGCAATCCAATAACCACCCCAGCAGCCCCCATCACAGCCATAACAAAATGCTGCCAACTATTAGTCAACCAATCAATTGAGGAATTATACAAATGTACAAACCAATCTTCTGTCACCTCTACAACAAACGCATTTGAATTAGCAGCCAATTCCGAAAGTTTAGCCTCTTCCACAGACTCCAACACCTGTCCTTTCTCTCCCTTATCCAGCAGATGCTCAAAATTCAATGGTACCTTTCCACTTGATGATAGGAAGAAGTTAACTGTAATAATAAAGCACCATCCTCCTCTTTTTTTCGCATCCAAGGAAAGAAATTCTTTTTAGCAGTTGTAATCCACAAAAATACATCAGGAACGTTGGTATGAAAATAATGCAAATCAGTCAGAAAGTCAGAAAACTCCACTTTTTTCCCCAGTTCTAATCCCAACGAAAACTGTGGAGAAATCGCCAACCAACTTTGGCCACCCTGATTATTAGCATCATCCGCCATATTAGAAAATGTAAACAAAGTTAAATTTACAATTTCAACAGTCCGAAAATAACTAAAATAACGTCTATCTTCCTGTGATCTATTGTGAACTATCACTCGATCAAGCCCAAGCCGCAGATCAGACTCCAGACAGTGTGCCCCAATGAACTGGTCCTCAAGAAAACAACTGTTATCAGGTAACATTGAAATTTGTATATTTTTCAAATAACTTGTAATCTGAACTTCTTGAAAAGTATTAGGCACAAAGGTATTATTTAAATAAATACCATCTCCTCTGCACTGAGGGTCAATCCCATACGTCATCATATCATCATACAGGATGGTACCATTTATGAAATAAGTCAGTGACCGGTCATAAAACGCTACAGGCAACCGTCGTCCATCTATGTCTAACACCCTCTGTTCCTCCATCCTTTTACAATCTTCACTAGAAATTAACTCATCACTACTAACAACAGCTGGTGCCCCTAAATGTAGATGGCTATATTTGCCGCAATACCAGGTGTGAACCGTTCTGTCGACGTGACATTGTACCGCGGGCAAAAATCTCACTCCAACTTTTTTTAACAGATGACCGCTGACTGTTCCATTAAACTCATGCTGACCAAATACTGTACATTCTGAAGCCCTCAACTCAGGACCGTCGCCAACACACTCCTTTACTAGCACAGGTATCACATCAGCACCACAGGGTAACAAACACAATCCCCAAATTAAAAAATATTTACCTGATTTGAATTTATTATTATGACCAGACATTATTAGCTGATAACTGTTCACCAATTCACCCGCAAATATCAACTGATTTAGCCTTTCATTGCAGGGCAACTTTCTACCTACTAGCTTTGTCAGCACATATTTGTTATTAAAATAATCAAATAACAATTCATGAACTCTTATTATAATATATTTTTTTTTAAATATTTATATGTATTTTAATAATTATTTTTTTTTTCTCAAAAATAATTATTATCAGCTCTCCTTTCCCTACTTTCTCCGTCCTCGAGTTCCTATCTGAACATGTACCACAGGACCCCCTACCTGAGATCTTAACCTCCTCCCAGTGTCCCATAAATATTTCGCCACCCGTGATCCGCTTTTCTTAATTGTAACTAATCTTTCAGGTGAAGATTGCGGCGGCGCCGTAGTCAAAAACGACTGTTCCGATGGAAGCTCAACCTCGTCAAAATTACCCTCAGCTACAGGCGCAGGCACCACAGATTCATCTGTCACTCCCACCTCTACTCCTTCACCTACAGGTATAATTTCTCTATTCTCATTCTCTGAAACTCTGTCATTATCAACCTCAACCTCACTCTCCTTCTCCTGAATCTCGTCACTCTGTCTTTCCTCTGCCAACTCAAAACCATCATTTTCAGATGACAAATACACAACATCTTCACTCTCTCTCTCCTCTACAGTTTCTTTCTCCACAGGCATATTGTCAACCTCCAAAAATATCTCATCGGACGGACAAATTTCAGGTAAAGGAAAAACGTTAAAATTAACCTCCTCCCCTAGAACTTCCGTTCGAGCATGAATTTTCCGAATTTTATCCCTAGCTACAACCTGATTTTTCTTGATGGGATTATTCCCAAAAGGTGCCAACTCATACAATGCATCCGAAAATTTCTTAACTACAATAAAAGGCCCTCCATAGAAAGACTGTAATTTCTTGGACACGTCAGTTTTTACAATATTAAAGAAAGCATAACAAACATCTGTAACTCTTAATGCTTCCCTCTGTACTCTGTGTTTATTTTGAACCTCTAAATATAACTTGGATTTTGTAGAAATTCTCTTAATTACATCCTCAATATTTTTCAGAAATTCCAAATACGACCGCGAGGATGAAGATTCAACAGACGGGACTGGTGATAGAAAATCGAGAGGAATACGTGGCTGCCGACCAAAAACTAGAAAAAATGGAGAATATCCAGTTCTAGTACTCTTGGAACAGTTAATCACCAACGTGGCCAAAGGTAATTTTTTAGCCCAGTCCTTTGTTCCATGATTTTCATCTACTTTCAAAGCAGCATACAAACTTTGATTTTGCCTCTCTACAGGATTCGAATTTGGATTCCTGGGGGGAATTAGGACAGTATCCACCCCCAATCCTTTCATCACGCCTTTAAACACACTGCTTGTAAAATTTGTACCTCTATCCGATCTCAAAGCTCTAAATAAACCATAGGTAGGTACAAAATTTTCCAATATAGCCTTTACAGTTGTTTCAGTTTTAGCATCAACCAACGGACATGTAAAAACATATCTAGAAAATAGACAAACCATGATTAAGACAAATTTAACCGTCTGTCCCTGATGATAACATGGAGTCCAAGGTCCAACCAGATCTACGGACATATTAGCAAAAACTTCACTACTTTGAACAGAATGAGTTATAAGTGAAACATGTTTAGGATTACTTCCAGCCTTTTTCAAACATGTAATACAACTTCGTATTCTCGATTCCACAAACTTGTTCACGCCAGGCATAAAAAATCTCTCATTTATCTTACGTATTGTCTCCTGCACACCTCTATGTCCAGAACCATATCCACCATGAGCTGAATCAAATATATCATTGTATAAAGAAAGAGGCACTACAGGCCTCTCGACGAAACCCCCTTCGGCCAAAGGCTGTCTGAAAATTACAACCCCCTCTAGCACATACATATGGCCAATAAAATTGTACAATAGTTCTTTTCTGCCCGATAACTCCGCCCTCTCATAAGACGACAACTGTCTCCTTTCCAATATCCATAACCTTATTTCATTTAGGATCTCGTCCTGCTGAAGACTACTTTGCCAGACAAACTCAACATCCGCCTCATCCTCTGCAGAATGTACCTGCATAATAGAATAGATTTGATCCAGAAATGGTGAATCATCCAGGTAAGGATCCAAAATTTTATTATCTGTCTCTCTACACTCCTGACAATCCTTCAGTCGATGATCCTTACAATCTAACTCAGTTCTCGACAAATAATCTACGTTCACATGCTTAGTCCCCTGTCGATGGATAACTGTAAAGTCAAAACTTTGCAAGAAAGTTATCCATCGATAGGTGACACCGTTTATTGATCCTTTAGCCCAACGTTTATAATGCACTAGTGAAATACTGTCTGTCCGAACCAAAAATTCACGAAACCTACAAAAGTGTAAAAAATTCTTTAATGCATATACTAATGCACCTAATTCTCCTTTATAGGAAGGATAATTTTGTTCTGCAGCATTACACTTTTTACTACAGACACCAAACACTCTCTCTACACCATCCTGTTCTTGCGAAATAATCCCTGCAAAATACTGAGAACTATAATCTACATCCACAATAAAAAGATTAGGATTATCCCATTGAGGATAGCCTTTACACATTTCAGTCTTGAACATTTCCATAAATTCAGTCCATACTCTGTTCAACTCTTCTGTCCACTTTATTATAGTGTCATTCCTGTGACTATCCAACATGCACGACCTCTTGGCATAATCAGCAAAATATCCTCTGTAATAATTAGTAAATCCCAAAAATTTCTGCAACTCCTTCCCTGTTCTAGGCTTGCCCCAATCCTTAATCCGTTCCAGATATGCAGGATTCATTTTCAATCCATCGGCACTAATAATATGTCCCAAATAATGGCATTCTCTAGTCAATAAATCACACTTATCTAAATTTAATTTCAGGTTGACCTGCCGAAGAACTTGAAACAGTGCCTGCAGATGCTCTACATGTTCCTCTGGATTTGATGAAAACACGATCAGATCGTCCAAGTAGCTGATACAGAATCCATACATACCTGGCAGGATAGACAGCACCTTATCCATCAGAGCACAGAACAGGCTGGGTGCATTACACAACCCAAATGGCAACCTGTTAAACAAATACATCCTGTTTGCTGCACTAAAAGCTGTCAACGGTTTAGAGTCTTCATCCATAGTCATCGAATGGTAGGCAGCTGTCAAATCAAGAGTACTGAACACCTTGCCAGAACCCAGCTTCGTCAGATTATCCGAGATCAGTGGCAGCGGCCACGCCACCCGCTTAGTCACGTTGTTGAGGTTGCGGAAATCGATGACAAACCTCAACTTAGCCTCTGCTCCAGGTGCAGCCTTCTTTTTCACAGCAAAGATAGGACTGGACCAATCCGAGAAACCCTCCTCAATAATGCCAGCATCCAGCCATTTGGTCAACTGTTCCTTCAATTTAGCATCGTACTCTGGATTCAAAGGAATATTTCTGGCCTTCACAGGTTTAGCTCCAGGTAACAATTCTATATTATATGTCATTAATCTACAATCACCAATATCTGAATCATTCATTGAAAAGATATCAAAATTTTCCAAACAAATTTTAATAATCCTGGGTTTCAATTCTGGATTTTCCTTAATCATCTGGTTTTCATCTAACTTCAATTTTTGAATAATAAACTGTACCCGTTCATGCATCTTTTGCCCCGACAACTTTTCTGGCTTATCCAATTCATTAATTGTTTTATTACAGGTAACATCTTGATTATCCATGATGAAACAATGCCCCATCTTCACATTTCTCAGCAAGGTAATAGGTTTTATTGACGCATTAACCACATTAACCACACAGGACCCATCTTTCCGTGGCTGATACACCCCCTCAATAATCATAATCCCATTGCCACTTGTCATCTTAGAAGAATTAGGGGACACGTACCAAAGCCCATCATTCTTTAATCCAGTCACATGCACCACAGCGGTAGATCCTCCAGGATAAAAAATAGTTTTATCCAGCAACTTCACATTATACTTCGTTGAATATAACTCTCCAAACCCACCCCCCTCCTTTATCCCTGGCAAGGTAGGTTTAGATGGAATTTCAGAATTCATTCGTCCGGACAAAATAGGAATTTTCTGTATCTCTGCCACCACCTGTTTCTGTAAACAGGAATTAATAGGAACAGATTCCCCACAAAATTCAAACTTATCTTCATCCAAACAAATATTAATTTTATTCTTTTTCAGGAAATCAGATCCAAGATTTACCAACCTACTCGTCACCTCAGGTACATAAAATATCTCCGTAAACACAGCTTGAGTTCCAGCAAATCTAAATTTCAACTCAACATATCCAATAATATTAACTTTCTTTAAATCTACTGAATATGCTGATAATTTAGCAGGACAAAACTCAACTCCATGTTTATCAAGAATTTCTCTAGATATCAAAGAATTAAAATTATTTCCTGTATCAATAATTCCTAACTCCTTCACCGAAATATCAGCCCCAGGCACAAGAAATTCTAAATCCGCACAAATAGGCATTTTCGTTATCTTCAAAAACTTCACAATCTCTTGAAAACACTAGTCATTATAATTAATATATCCACATATTTTAGATATACATCATTCCACTACACAGCAGTCAGCCCCTCATCTGTCACCAGCCGCCAACATACTGTTCAATTTATGAAATCCTGTACATCTCCCAGACTACCAGCATCACACAGCTACACTCCAAGCCTTTTTTTTTTATACAGGTAAGTACCTCTCGAAGTATTCAACCTTGCATAGGTACTTATCAAAATATAATATATAGTAGATATATATATATATATATAAATATATATATATAATGTTTTCATTAACACGATCACACCTTGACTGAAGAATAAACAAGACAATAATGCTTTATAAAGTTGAAAGCAATAATGTAAATACAAAACAGCAAAATTAACTATTTACAGTACTATAGCCTATATAATGAATATGAATAAAAGAACGATCTATAAATTTCATCCTAGAATGAGATTTATACATCAAATCAATCATATCCATTACATAGGATATTGCTGGAAATTGTTTCTGGCTATGTCAGCAATCATAGCCTCATACTGTTTCTCATCTCTGCTCTTTTCAGAATCCACAACAGGCCCCACCTGATTGCCCCACCTATCCACAACAGGCCCCACCTGATTGACTGTCTTCTTCAGAAACTGCTCAGGTATTACCCTATTATTAGGCACTCCAGGACCCTCTTTCTTTTCGCTACCGGCTGAGAAAAACTTAGCTTTGGTCTTTCCTATGCGAGAATCAGGAGCTGGCGGCTTGCCATCTCTCTTCTGCCAGCAACTAGCCACTACATGACCTTTTTTCCCACAATACCAACAAATCATAGTTTTAGCCTTCGAATTCAGAGCCCCAATCACGTTCTCAACCTGATCCCAAGGAATATCATCATCCCCTTCAATCCACGCATTATTATCGCCAATCTCAGTCCTGCCCTCCATATCAGATACATGCACTTCACTGATTACAGGCCTAGCTTTCACCTCCCTAGAATCCTCTAGCCTCAACCCTTCCATAGCCTGAGAATAACAGGACGTTACATTTTCAGGTGATACGTGTCCAGAACGAGCCCAGCTTATATAATGCTGACCTCTGCGAATCAAATAAGTCAAGAAAGCACTGTAATCTTCCAGGTAATGCATAGATTCAATGAAATTAGCCATATCTCTAGCTAAATCAGAAAACAGCAAATTCTTAGCCACATTATTATAAAAATCACGCCAAGATTGTCTAGAAATTTGACCAGGATGCATAAGCCTAAACAGACGCAATTTAGCATTGAAAAACACATCCACATTCTGACCACTCTTTTGTTTCAGGGCGTAAAAGAATTCGGTAACCGACTCTGTATCAGCAAAGGGTATCACCAACCTTCTTATCAACAGGTAATAACCTAAAGCACTTAAGGAAGCATTAGCCTCCGGCGTAATCAACCTCCCCATCTTCTTCCCTTTGCACTCAAAAATCCTATTGTACAGGATGTCCTTGAAAAGCATAGGATCCTCCAACTTTGCGAACCTAGCAACCCTCCATAAGGATAAGAAATAATCCTCAAAATCAATGTTTCCATCCCAAAATGGAGCATCCCGCACAAAATCACTATCCCACTTGACTCCTCTTACAAGACAAAACTCCTTAAACTGCTCCTCCACAGTCTGTTGGCTTACACTACCGCCGGCCACCTTTTTATAGGCCTTAAGCACTTCAGCCCTTTCCTCAATTAAAGGAAATATATCCAACAATTGATTTTCATATTCGGTCAGACAACTCTCACGAACATTCATCCAATTTCCATTCCCAACAGGACCTAAAAACTCAATCTGCGAAAACTTCAAATGTCCAGGAGCACTTTTCCCTCTTTTAGCCTCAAAATTTGTAGAATCCAATTTAGCCTCCACACTCAAACGATTAATGAAAGATGTATTAAACGAATCATCCCCCGTCACCTTGACTGCAGATACACTAGCCCCCATACTTGTCTCATACAAAAAACCGCTAATATCCCCATCCACTGGCAATTGCGCCACCTTTTTCTTAATAGTGGCCAAATCAACATCATAACCTAACTTCTTATGCTCATCAGAGTTCTTAAACTCTTTCACCTTATTCTCCAGCCGTTTATTCGCCGCCGTTAACTTATCCACCTGATCTTTGACAGTCGTATGCTCCTGCAACATTGCCCTAACATATTTTTTTATGCTTTCAGGCACAACGTCATTCTCCACCTCGCCCAACGCCAACTCCACATTCGCATTGGCACCTGCACCAGCATCCTCAGCCGCAGCATCCTCCTCCTCCCAATGTTCGGGAGTTCCATCATCATCCTGACTGTCATTCTCCCGAGGACGTTTAGGCGGCCGTCCACGCTTGCCTTCAGTTTTACCCCGCTCTCCTTTTTCTCCATCAGCCATATCCGAGCACTGGAACTAGATCCGCCGTGAAATTTAGATCAAAAGAGTTAAAGAATGAAATTCCACAGAAACCTGAAATATAAATCAAGTTAGAAATATAAAAATTAAAACAAAACTGTGAAAAATCCGAGATAAAAAAATATCTCAAAAAGTGAGTGACTTCAAATTAAACACCACTTCCCCCACCCTTAACTCAGCAGCAGGTCTAAATAACACGTAGCACAATAAGACTGCGCCAAATGTGATATAGACAGACTTACATAAGTTAATGATAGAGTAGACTTAATGTTCAATTCAAAATGCAAACAGATTTTTAAGTATTTATTATATTGGATTAAATGCAGTTTTTGAGTAAATAAGATTATATATTGATACTATATTTAGAAATGATTAAATATGTTAATAAGTCAAAACTACTGATTATTCAAAGCTGGATAGTTCTGAAGTAGCAGGATGTCTGTCTGTATATCAGGACACCAAACAACAGGATGACTGTCTGTTTAATTAATACAATGTATTAATTAACTATGCACTTTGAAGGGGTAGAATATCTGCCTATGCAAACTATCTAAAGTAGTAGGATGTCTGTAAATAGCTGTATTGGTCTTAATAAAGACTCGAACCCAAACCAGATAATGTTCTGTGTTAGGACTCTCAATATCAACTGACTTAAATATATTTTCTCTTTATTCTTTCTGAGAGCAATTAAAGAGCAATTAAGAGTAACAATTATCATATGGTCTGCAAGCTTAAATATATGACATCACAACATAAATATATGACAAATCGTTACAAGAAAGTCTGTATTTTTGACCATGGTGATTTAAACTTTTCTAATAACAACTTTTTATTCAACAAGGTAAATTATCTTAAGCGAATAATTTCTATAATCAAGTCCTAAAATGTAAGAATTTTCTTAAATAGAATCCTGTATATACCCGCGCAGTTAAGCATCAAATTTATATGCAGTTCTAGCGGCTACGCCACTTTAAGTATCTAGGGAGCTAATTTTTAAATAATATTTGTTGGTGTTAGAAGGTATTTTTTTCTTCTGAAACTTGTGTAAACCATCACTAGCCATATCGGTCAAGCAGTACTTGAGATTTTTCGGTACAAGCAGACATAACATATTTTTTTTTTTTTGGGGGGGGGGGTTGATAGATTTGTTTCCAGGGGCTATTTCTCTTCGGATGGTGATGATTATTAACCTTTCCTGGACTTTTGAGAAGCTTCTTTGTAAAGGAGATCCATATCAGTCCAGTGGTTAAGCAAGATCCTTTGGAACAAACTAACATGATGTTACTATATAATATTTAGATCATAGTGACGCCCCTCAATAACGAAAATAAAGACAGTTTTGAGAAAAAAAAGAATATTAATCAAACATTTTTTATATTAATTGGTTAAGTTTTACTTTTCAAAATGTTAGACAGACTGTTAGATTTTCAAAATTTACATATACATAGTTGCTGTGCATATAACAAGGATCATAACATCCTTAAAGGAAGGCTGTAAATATAAAACATTTATCATTCAAAGGTTGCATAGCTAACAAATTCTCTTATTAAGGTATGTATGACTAAATATATATAGTAACAAAGCATAGTTACATAACAGACAGACAGACAGTGTTATAGAGTAAATGCTTATATTATTTACTAATAGATATACAAATTATACTATACTATTTCACGATAGTTTCACGAAGTGCATTTAAAAAAAAATAGTGAACTGTAAGTTTTTTCTATTTTAAATAACGTAGTAGTGCATAATATAAAGTTATTGATTAAAATTAAGAGATTTCACCAGGGATTTTCCTTAAAAAATGAGTTTTTCATTTTTATTTTCAACTTCGTTGCGTGTTATATATGGCAAAAACTTTTTTGTCATAAGTACAACTTTAGATAGCATTTACTAGTTAATAGAACTTTAAACTTTTTATACAACAAAATACACATAACAACAAAGAATGACCAATAAAATATTCAGTATGGTACTTAGAGTAGTGATCTTTTTATATGTCTTAGTAGAATATATTAGGCATTTGATAGATATGATTGTGATAAAGAATTTTAACATTGACCTGACCAAACTTTTTTTATTTGACAATATCTAAAAGAGTTAGTGATTTGCAACATAAATTACATGAGAATGGTCTTTTTATATATATATATGTTGTATGGTTAGTTGGTATTTCCGCGTGAGATAATGTGTATATTGTAGATAAACCGGACGGTTTTCTTTATTTTTTTAAAAAAGAATCTATAGAAAACCTGTCCTATAGTGAACCGGACGTTATTTTTTATGTTTTTTAAGTAACTTGTCCCAAGGGGAACCCCTGTTCAATTTTTTTATAACTCTTGTGAAATATATGGAAAAAGATTATCTAAAATTAGTGTTTTGGCTATACATATTTGGAAAAAAATAGAACATTGTAATTTATGTGGCAAATCTCTTTAACTTTTTTCGATATTGTCAAATAAAAAAGTTTGGTCTGGTCAATGTTAAAAATTCTTTAACATATAATCATATCTATCCAATGCCTAATATATTCTACTAAGACATATAAAAGTTCACTACTCTAAGTACCTTAACTCTTTAAATACACTTCATAGAACTATCCCTTTAGCATGGTTACATAACAAACAGACAGACAGTGTGAGTTATAGAGTAGATGCTAATAAATTCTCTTATTAAGGTATGTATGACTAAATATAGACATTTACAAAGATGATCTATAAGTAGCAAAGCATGGTTACATAACAGACAGACAGACAGTGTGAGTTATAGAGTAGATGCTTATTTACTTATAGATATACAAATTATACTTTACTATTATATATTTAGCATGGTTACACAACAGACATGAAAAGAAGGAGAATAATTTTGCAGGTGTATTGGTTAATTCTTATATTTCTTCCTCCTAATTCAAGAAACTAGAAATGTATAAAATTTTATACTGTTTTCATTTCCTCTGAAATTAATAGTATTGTTTAAAATGTATGTAAGAAGTTGTTTTCTCACAAGTTTCAAGTCTTGCATTTAATGTAAACTATGTTTCTCGTATCATGCTTTCACCTGAAATATATACATACTAGCGGCTTCGCCGCTTGCCTTTAGGGGTTTTGCCCCAAGAGGTAATATAAAAATAAAAAAAAATTGGAGATGCAACCACTTATTTCAAACATATTTTGGTGCTGCGAACCATAAATTTATATGTTTCCCAAAATGCTTTTTTAAAATCTTTTAATAATTTTTTTTTTTGGGGAGGGGGTGTCCAACCCTCCAAGAAAATAGCCTAAAACCACCACATGACCAGTAGGTATCTTTCCTGAAGAGCAGAATCCGATTGGTTCAGTTGTTACCGAGATCAGAGGGACAGACGGAAGGACAGACAGACAGACATTGTTCTACTTTGTATTATAGATTAATCAAATAATTAAAGTGTCCAAATTTAAATCAACATGTTAATGGCAATTGTAATAAAAATATTTAATAAGGAAACCTTTGCAAATATCCAATGATAATATCTTAGTGTTAACAGCATTCAACTTGAATTCTTTAACCTGAGAAAAAAGTTAGATAATGGGTCATTACATGCAAAAAGTTATTTTATAACCCAACAGGTATTTTTATTGTTTCAATTAATAAGCAGTAGGACAGAAAATTTACTTACCAGTGGATTAAATACACAGGGTAGCATAAATACCTAATAAATCATAATCATATGAAAAAGGACACCAAAATTAATCTATTAATAATTTAAGCACAATTTGAAAAGCAAAATTGAATTATTTACATAAACTAAAGTTAGGTAATGAATTATCAGTTAATTATTACCAATTTGGGATCTTCATATCTCAGAAAAAAGTATGCATCCTTAACAATTATTAATTAACCTGATATATTAAAAAAACTTTTAAATTTTTAAAAATTTGATTTAGATTAGTAAAATATGAAAATCATTGACACATATTATTGTTCCCTAGGATCAAGTATACATAATTTATAAAAATGAACCTGATCCCCAAGTGGAGCATAACCATATTTAGTCTTTAATTTAGAAAAGTGTTGAGGAGAAAATAAATTTGGCCGCTTTCTCACTTCCACCAGATTCATCAATACTACAGCTGAATTAAGTGTCTAAACATTATTTATTATAATAAAAGTCTTAAGTAATACTTAACTCTTAACCCTATGGTTTTTTCAATGTCATTTTTTTGTTGGTAAGATTGAAAACTGTTACTTCATGACTATTTAAGTTTTTTATGCAATCTTTGTTTTTAGGTATTTCTTTTCTTAAATGTTAACCCTTAACGGTGGGGGGGGGCGTTAAACGCCCCCCCATCCGGTTTTTTCTATCTCATTTTCTGTGTGTGAAAGATAAAGAGCCCAAACTGCTTGACTTTTTAAGTATGGGTATGACACATAACTGAGAGTTGGAATTTTTTAAATATCTCCATCCTGGCGGGCACAGGATGCCAGCAAACCTGGCAGGGTCATCCAGGTAAAGAGCAAAAATATTTTTTTGACTAAAACAAAGCATTTTATCATACTAAAATACAAAAAAATCCTCTAGTAGTACATCCTTATATAAAATACAGGTGTTCAAGTCACTTTCAGGTTCCAGGTATGATCCTGCAGGTCCTGATCCTCCAGGTCTCTAGAAATCTTTAAAAGGCTCCTGTGGCCGCAATTTTTGACTTAGAGACTTCAAATTTTAAACTTAGGCTTTTCTTACATGTCTACATAACGTATTAAAATTTCATGAAGATCCGCCGCCGTTTTCCCGCCGACCGCCGACTGCGGCGGCTGGCAGCTGCCAAGTACAGCTGCGGCCGCTGAAATTTATATTTTGATATTTCTAATGTAAAATTTACTCAAAGATAAACATTTTCTGGAAAAAAATTTTACTTCTAGCTTCAAAAATAAGAAAATTAATGCCGTTTGAAATTTTTAAGTAAAAAAAGACCTAAAAACAAAGGTTGTTGAATAAAAGGGCGATGGAAGCGAAAATTGACTTAGACTTGTAAAAGGTCGGAAATTCATTATCAAACAGGGGACTTGCACAAAAAAAATTAGCCCTCTAGCTCTAATAGGAACTGAGATAATAAGGGGGGGCGTTGAACGCCCCCCCTCCCCCCGACTGATTAAGGTGCGGCAAGGGGTTAAAACAGATGTATTTTTGTTTTTTCTATCTAGATAAGCATTCTTTTAGAAAATATTTTTTTAGCTAAAAGAATTTGTAAATGTACAATTTTAGTTAAATTAATACTAAAAATAAGGTCACATGCCTGAAATGTTCCAGGCTCTCCTATTGATGAATGAAGGTCTTTGTCTTTCTGTGCAAATCCTCTTATTTCATTATTTTCAACATTCTTATTCAATCCAACAAGTTCATGTCTAAACAGATACAGTAAACCATTGCATTGCATGTACAAACAGAAAATAGTTTTTAAAATTCATTATTTTTTAACTTATCAATGTGTGCAGATTGAACAAATTTAGGAATGGATAAATATAATAATTTTGAGAACTTATTTCAAGTCATGAGACTAATCATTATCTGTACTTATAAGATTTCATCAAAGATGTCATTATTCAACTTAATTTTCTCTACCTTGCAAGACTTTCAAACTATTAAGAAAGTAAAGCCTCAAAGATTGATAATCATACAAAAGGTAATAAAAGAATAAAATGAAATTTCTACCTATTCATTAACTCAAAGTAATCAAACAGTAACTTTACATCATCTCTACAAAATATAAAGTTATTAAGTTAAAAGGTTAGAATTTGTATAATTAAACTTTATCATTAATATTTATACATATATATATTACAACCATACTCACAGAAAATAAGTATCAACATCCAGTATGATAAGCTTGTCAATAAACATTGGCAACTCTTGGTGGAGTAGAAATTGAATATAAAATAAATCCTAAAAGGTGTTAGTAAAAGGTTAAGACATGATACATAAAAATTCTTGAAATAACTTGAAATAAAATAAAATAATACTTTAGTATACTTATGGAAGCAAATCAATTTGAGGTCATCTAAACCAGTATCTGAACAATGATAGATATTAACGCATTATCAAAATTGTTACATTGTAAGATATTTATAAACATTTGTCATACGAGTAGTCATACGTTCTTTAATTAAAGAAACTAACTTTAACTCTAAAAGATTTAATAATGAAATTAAAGATAATAAATACTAAAATCTTTATATAAAAGTGACAGGATCTGTCTGTCTGTCTGTATCAAAGGATATTGCTAACCGCTGAACCAATATAGCTCTCTTTAAGGTGTAGCTTCTTAGGTCCTTGGAAGGTTTATAGCTACTTTAATGGAGGTTACTATCACCCTTCAAAGAGAAATTGCCAAAAATATGTCTAAAATCTTGCTATGCAGCGCCACTGTATAATTTACTACTATTCAATAAAGTAAGGCATCATTATAAAAAGGTGTCAAAGCCAACTTTAGGTTCCTGTAATAATCCAAAGCCTCCTGTGCACACAAGGACGATTATTTAACACAAAATCATCTTTATATTACTGACTTAAAGCTTTTAAACATAAAATAATGTTATAGAATAAAAAAAATATTTTTTTTGTGGTAAAAATAGATAAACTTACATTCATAACCTCCAAAGTAAACACCAGACACTTTAAAATTCTGAATAAAATCAATTATTTGTCTTTTGGATTTTGCAATTAATTTTTATGAAAAATTTTCACCTTGAGAATTGGAATTATGTCTCCATTTTGATCACAAAGGATTTTGATATACATATCTTAATAGAACATATTCTTAAAAATTAAACATTAGACGATAGGTGTATCTCTATTATTTATTATTATTAGTTATTCCTCTAGCATCTAAAGGGCTCTGTAAAAAAGGGATAGATATAGGACAAAAATAGCCTAAAACCATCCTGAAGATTCAACCTAAGATTAAATTAGCAAAAAAAACGTGGGACCTATGTCAAGCTTCTTTATAAAGGAGAACTTAATCAGTTTCTTTGATTTAATAATAAAAAACTTAGAATACAGCATTTTAAATGACTTGGGTTAAACCAACAAAATCTTTCAAAATGGAATTTATGTAAAGATTACCTAATTCATTTCTATATTTCTTGCTAAAGTAGTTTATTGGGACAAACTGTAGTTTAAATCTATACAAACAATTAGACTTATTAGCGGCTCATTGCTATACAGAAAATATTCAGAGAAAATTTCATTCGTCTATCTCAAAACAAAGGAGAGATAATCATTTTCCATCCTGACAGAATTGCAATACTAGAGTAGCTTCATGTGCTAAATAAAAAATCTTACTTGTTTTCTATTCTTTTTTCTATTTGGTTAATTGGTAAGTTATCAATAATACTTTTAAGTACCAAAACTGTGGTATTCTAAACATAAAGTGGTTATTTAAATTAGGGTTGGGCCGGATACTTTTTTGGCTGGACACCAGATATCCGGCTGATTTCTAATGCTGGATATGCATATTCAGCCGGATATCTGGCCAACGTTCGATATCTGGCAAATTACCAGATATCTGGCATTAGAACTTACCCAGATATCCGGTATCTGGCCAGATATTGAAAATGGCCGTGTATTCAGCCAGATATCTGGCCAATACGGATATCCGGCACAACCCTAATTTAAATATAGATTTACAATACTAAGTAGATATATTCACCAATGTTGTTTATAATAGACATTAAATTAAGTTGCATAATTACTAATAAGGTACACATGTAAATTTTCTAAAACAGGCAGGAAAAATACACTTCTATAGATTCTAACTAGTGAGTGTTTTAAGCTGTTTTCTTGGGGTGGTAGGGCCCTCCTTCCCTATGCAATTACTCCTTTAAATTTGAAAGAGGATATGGCCACACTCCACTTAAACACCCTTTAATTGTTTCACACTCCCTCTTGTGGACTGCTTTTCATTACACTGTATATTTCTTTTGTTCATGTAAAAAATCTTGTAACCCTGTAATGCAAAGCAGGGAGGGAGGGTTTGGACATTGGGCTGTTTATTACACTTGTTTCACAATTATGTTTTACAACAACGTTTTCCTACTTGTTGGTTTAGCAACTTTTAAAGAATTATGATTGGTTTATTCATTTAGTTGAGTGTCCAAACGTTTTAACAACTAATTGTAATCTAGAGAAGGGGTAATTTTGTGTATTGACATTGGGGATGTACATCAATTTATCAGCCATTGTCTTATCCCTTCAGATCCCAGGATGCATTGCCAATATTATCTAGAAACAAAGCTATAAATAAAAAGTTTTGCTCATTTGATTTGGACAAAGCTAAACTGTGGTGAATTCTTGAAAAAACTTTTGCCTCACTAAAATTTTAGTGAGGTAAAATTATCCACTCTAAATTTTTAGTGAGCCTCACTGATTTTAGTGAAGCAAATTTTTTTAAAGAATTTACCTCTGGGTTGATTTGAATTTATTAATTTTAAAAATACTTACTTTACCCAACTCATCCGCAAATAAAATGTAATTAATTGGAGTTTCTTTTATGTGTGTAATGATGGATAAGAAATGAAGGTGCAGATTTTCTTCTAAACTAAAATGATATCAAATTAGTACAATTATAGTTTTCTCACATTTAAAAAAAGTCAGTGGCATTCATATATATGCAGAGGATTAATAATCATTAGTCATTAGCCTAGTTCACAAAAGACATAGGTTGACCGCTGGAAATTTTAGGTCGACCTAAAGAAGCTTTAGGTTGACCGATTTTAGAAAGGCATTTGTTAGTTGTACTTGTTTAGGTTGACCTAGAGAAAAAATCAGTCGACCTCCTAAAGTTGTTTGTGAACTGGGCAATAATCTTTTTCAAAATTCTGGGTTAAATAAACAGGTAATGATGTTAACACTACAAACAGCTTCGCCCCAAGAGGCCTGTAGGGACACATTAGGAGGGGGGGGGTTGAATTCCATAACCCATTTTTTATTTTAGTTTTAAAAAGAGAAAGTAAAAAATATTCCAGGGCTGATTTATAATGTGAGAGTGAAAGTGACCTCCCCCAAATTATTTATAAACCTTTCAGGACCTATAAAATAGAACCCAGTTCAGCGGTTAGTGAGATCCTTTGGTACATACAATATGAATAAATATTATTCCTTTGTACAGATACTAGCGGCTACGCCCCTAGAAGCCTCTAATGGCAATTTAAATGTTTTTTTTTAAAATAACATGATACCTATCTATATTGCTTTCAAGTTTCTACAATACCTAGCTATGTTGCATAGGAGTCTCTATATGTTAAAAAAGTTCTCTTGAGAGGGTGGTGGTACCCTTCCCCAAAATAATAAACCTTTCCAGGACCTATGAGAAGCTACCCTGTTAAGGAGAACCCGATCGGTTCAGCGGTTAGGGAGATCCTTTAATACAAACAAACAGACAGACACATTCTTACTTTATTGTACGGATTAGTGTATATTTGGTTGCAAATTGTTTGTAGCCTGATATTGAAAAATTAGCTTAATTCATAAGGTTAAAACTAAAAAAATAGTGTATAACCTTCGTCTTGATGCAACACCATCACGATCTGATGCATGACCATGACGATCTTGAGAATCTAAGATAACATTTTTAATAGGGTAGGGCCAGAAATCTGGCTGGATACCGGATATTGAAACTATCTGGATACCGGATATCTGGCTTATATCTAATGCCAGATATCCATAATTTTCCGGATATCAGGCCATTTTCAATATCTGGCATTATAAATCAGCTGGATATCTGGTATCTGGCCAAAAAAAGTATCTGGGCCAACCCTAATTTTTAATTAAAAATGGTTATTCTTCTATTAAAAGTTAAATTTTGTTTCATGTAGTTTAACTTCCAAGCAGCTCATTTACTCTTTTTTCTATACACCGCAGTTTCTTTAATTTTTTGGGAGAGACAATTCAAAAAAAAGAAAGAAAAAATTCATTCTCTACTTGGGTAAGGTTAGATTAAGTAAGGAATAGGTTCCTCCAATGAGTACAATCCTTTTTCCAGTTTGGCTTTCAAAAACGATTCATATCTGCTTGATTAGGACCTGTACTAAATTATACTGAAAAATCATGTATTATATTAAGTTTTCTATGAATATAAAAATGTGCAATCTTATAATTGTACATTTTTATATCCATAGAAAGCTGTTTATAGTACAAAAACAAGTGTATTTAGTCAAATATTCATGTGTACCTGAAAGTTTAAACATTCCAGCAAGATGAATAAAGTCTGTTCCAGGATTTACAATATCTGGAGGCATCACCCATTCTAAAAAATGGAGATATTTTGTGGTTTAATAGAAATAAAATTTAAATTGATGACAAATCAAAGTTGTTTCAGTGACATAAAATTTGTAATAATTCCTGGCATGTAGAGAATTATCCATAATACAAAGTAGAATGATGTCTGTCTGTCTGTCCGTCTGTCCCTTAAAATCTCAGTAACCACTGAATAGATCGGAGTCTACTCTTCAGGGAATATACCTACTGGTCCTGTGGTTGTTTTGGGACACCCCCAACAACCCGAAAAAGAAATGATCCCCCCCCCAATTTAAAAAAAATAATTGAAATTAGTGGAGGCAGCTCTAGTAGTACTTAATTTCTTTTCAAATTACCCCTTGGGACAAAGCCCCTAGAGGCTAGGGGCGAAGCCGCTAGTCATCAAATATAGGATTGGAACAACTTAAACGGCTTAAGGTGCGCTGGTCCACAAAGTCTATGACATTAGCCAAAATAAGAAAAATTGCAAAGTTTTTTTAGTCTGTGCCTTTGGCATCTCGGGCTAAAGCTGGTTTTAATCTTACAATTGTACATTCTATATCCGTGTAAAGTTGTTTATAATACGATGCAAGAAATAACTATTATTTACCTTTGTCAACCATGTTATTAAAACAATCTTCTTTAGTTGCTTCCCCTTTACTTTCAAAAACAAAAAGCATTATGAATAAATTAATTATGGCCATCATTTTACTCTAAAATCATGGATGACAACATTCATAAAAGCGAAGCTCTGAAACGGTAGGACAAACGAACATTACTACTGGTAGTGTGTCAGAACTGAAAAATCAGAACATAAATGTATAAATGTTGATTAAATTTGTTGAAAAACTGCTTAATTATAGGTTAATATTTAAGGACATACCTACGTTTTTAGGACTTGATTACAGAGATGCTTCGCTTATAATATTGTACTTTGTTGTCCTAGGAATAAGTATTCCAAAAATCAAATCAATCGGATAATTTTATCGACAAATTTGTTGTTAAAAAAGTTAGAAATCAACATGTTTAAAATCGATAGAACAATTCTAACATGTCTAAATCAACGAAAAAATCTATTCGTTCCAGACTTACGGTTGGACGGACCGACCCTAACCATAGAAAACTTTGGCTTTTAACAATATCTACTTGTGCAGATCAATATTTAGAATTATTAATTACTGATTAAGATAAAACTGATGAAATACAAATATCTAAAGGAATAAGACAATGGCCAATATATTGATGTACTGCACAACCTACAAAACGCCCTTTGTGCCATTTCTCCTTTAGATAGCTAATTTATTACTTTTTAAAGAAAACGTTTTTCTATAATTAGGATTGGTCCATCCGTCCGACACGTATATCTTTTTAAAGCAAGTTAGAATTGTCCTATCGATTTTGCATGTTGATTCCTGTAGTAGTTAGGTACGATTGAGAGGGCATAGCAACTCTATAATTGTTACCCGTACATCCATTTTAAACATGTTGATTTTCAACTTTTAAAGTTTTTTTCTTTTTTACTTTCTTTGTTGCCTTTTATTACCTTAAAACAAACTTATTTTTTTTCAAAACTTAAATTACTTCAAAAATAAGAGGTCTACAAAAAAACCGATTGCATATCTAAATTCTATGGATCATTTTACATCTGCTAATCACTGAAAGCACCGACTAGCTGTTTTGATAAAATATCACAAAAGTTAAAACATAAACATAAACATATTTATTTGGGCATAAAAATTAAACATAGTCATAAAATATAAAAACACAATTTAAATTACTATAACAATAAACAACCTCAATCCTAATCAGTTCTGCCCGGGTAACCATGAATAGATCACTAAGTATCTGTCTACTTTGCCCAAAATAAATTAAACAAGGTATCCTGGATCCCTTTAAACTTAAAAGGACACCTTCTTTAAAAAAAAAATGGGTTTGGGGATGCAACTCCTCCCTCCTCGATCAAGTGGCCGTAGTTGTATATATAATCCGAAGTAACAAAGGTCCCAATGGTGAATTAAACAAGGATGACAACATCCATAAAAGCGAAGCTCTAAAACTTTACAACAAACAAACATTAACACTTGTATAGTGTCAGAACTGACAAATCATAATATTAATGTATAAATTGTAAGTAAATTTGTTAAAAAAACTGCTTGATACAGGATAATGTTTATGGACATACTTACATTTTAGGTTTTGATTATATAGTTGCTTCACTTATAATATTGTTCTTTATTGTTCCAGGAATCAGTATACCAAAAATCAGATCACTCAGATAATTATATCAAATAAAAATTTGTTGTTAAAAAAGTAAAAAATCAACATGTTTAAATTGACGTACGGACATTTTGGAAGTGATTATAGAGTTGCTACGCTTTCTAAATTGTACCTAACTACTACAGGAATTACCATGCAAAGTTTAAAATCGATAGGACAATTCTTTTACTTTTTAATTTAATTTTTTAAATTAACGAAAAAAGCTTTCCGTTCCGGCCAGATGTACGGATGGACCGACCCTAATTATAGAAAGCTTCGCTTTTAAAAACATGTATTTCTCACGAACATTGTGGAGTATTTAAAATTGTGCAGGACTAAATCTGTATAAATAAATACTTGTGTGTCTGACAGTTTCACAGGCCAAACTGGTGGTAGACTTGTAGGGCTTTGACGCGAGTTTTGATGCGTCATTATAATACAGTTTATACACATTGTGAATGCAAAATGTAATGTGACCACAGGATTTGGTCAAGTCAGAGTTCAGCAACATATATTGGAACCCAAAAAGCTGTGCAGCTCTGTTTATTGCCCTATTAAAATGGGGATAGATGTCACTGCTTTTGGCCTACCTATTCTATTGAAAGAAAAGAGAAAGGAAAGGGGGAAAGAAAGTCTCTAGATTAGAGATGAGGTATAGGGTATTTATTGATGTCATCAGAATAGGTATGCCAAAAGCAGTAACATCTATCCTCATATTGCTAGGGCACTATAGACAGCTACAAAAAGTGTAACTTGATGAAGGCACTATGATAACTACATAGGTTTGGTCCTGTTAGTCATTACTCAAAAAGAAATTTAAATCATAAACCCTCTGACAAGACATTCATTTTAAGAGGAAATTATATAGAGTTTTTTTTAATCCTACCTATAATGCAAAGTAGAATGATGTCCGTCTGTCTGTCTATCCGTCTGAAGCTTAGGTAATTGCTAAACCGATTAGGTTCTACTCTTCAGGGAATATACCTAATGGTCTTATGGTGGTTTTAGTGGCACTACTGCTAGTATAATTAATTATAAGTGTCATTTTTAATGTCTCAACTACTTTGGTAAAACAAGTTTTTAAGGTTTAATTTGTTGAAAATCGTTAAATATCTTTTTTTTATATGCATCTCCGCAATCCATGGAAACAATAGAGAAAAAAGAAACATAAAATATCTTATTCAGATTTTTCAAAAATAGACTTTTTGTATTATTTACTGATTTGTGTTTTTTCCTTTACAGGACGATTGAGAGTGAAGACTTTTGTTTTTGAAATATACATTTGGCCTGTACAAAGATGCAAGTTTGATTAAGTAGTCTTGGGTTGACGTTCTAATGATTAATTTGTGATAGGGGTAAGTGGGTTAAATTAGACAATACTTAAATTATTTTTATATAACTGTATGTATTTTCATATAACAGAACTTAAGCGTTCAAACTCTTATAATCAAGATCAATGCTTTGTATTAAGTACAATTTCTTCTTAAAAGCCCTTGAAATTTACCATTTTAATTGTTGCAATAATGGATATAGAATATTTGGATATTGGGACAGGGGAATCAATTTAGATTGCTAATATAGTCCTCAGATGTTAGTCTAGATTAATATCCCACCATATATTAGACAGCTTTCAGTGGATATCATATAAAAATGAAAATCTATAAAAATAATAACCAGTTTTGGTAATCCCGAGGGGCCAAAGGCTAGTTTATAATACGGAATTTGATTGTTTAAGGGCTGATTTCTGTACTCCCCTATGTCCAAAAGCTATGGTACCCCCATCACTAAGTGCACTAAAAAATTGTGTACAGAAATAGCGTCTTGCAAATTTGATGCACTCTCACGCGCAGACAGACCTAAAAAAATTGGTATCATTCCTCTGTGTACAAAAAGTGGGAGAATGCCCACCCCCCCCCCCCCCCCTATGGATGAACCACCCTTCAACCCCCCCCCCCCCTATCAGAGGCCTACACACGCCTTTAATGCAGCCCAGGAGGAAGGTGATAAGCAAAAATTCTCCACAACTGTATAGATATACAGTGTATATCAGTCTGTAAAATTCACTATAGATAATTGTGGTGTATGTGCATCTAATTTTTAATTCCCCTGACAATAAGACATATTTTTTCCATAATTAACATCGAAACATCCTACACAACCACACCATAAAATAACACCCTTCGATTTTAATTTAAAGGAGGCGTCAATTTAAAAAAAAAATAGTAGTGAAATTTTGAGCAATATTTAGAAGGTAAACATTTGCTAGACTTGGTTGTAACTGTGCGACTGTGTAAATGAATAACTCTTAATAGCAAAATCTTAAGATGATTCATGTAACAATTAGGTATATACAAGCAAGGACGTCCAAGCTTTTAAAGATATATATTTTAAACCTAATTAAAGCTTAGGAATTGTGACAAATAAGCTTAGATATAACATTTTCAAATTGATTATAATTATATCACTAAATAAAAACTAGCGGCTCTTGGCCTCTAGGGGCACTTAGGAGGATAGTCAACCAACTCAATATCTTTTTGAATTTTATTGAATTTACAGGACCTACTACAAGCTACATTGTAAAGGAGAACCATATATTTTCAGCGGTTAGCAAGATCCCTGTTTACAAACAGACAGACTCACACCCTGTTACTTTTATATAAGAAAATATATGGATTTTTTTTAAAACCATTTTTTTAATGCTTGGTTTTTACTCAACAGGACAATTCTAACATGATTAATCTTCAGTAATGACATAAATGAACAACAGTACAATATAGATGCAGACAATATTTTCCCAAGACAAACAGACAGTCAGTCAGACAAACATCCTCAACATGTAGACAATAACTATTCAGATAATCTTTGGTCGGGGGGGGGGGGGTCATTGAACGCCACTAACTCATTTTTTCTAACTCATTTTCTGTGTGTGAAAGATAAAGAGCCCAAATTGCGTGACTTTTTAAGTATGGGTATGACACATAACTAAGATTTGGAATTTTTTGAATATCTCCATCTCGGCAGGACCTAAAAAAAAGGTTCTTGGATGAGGACATACTTGTTATTGCTGTAGACAAGGATCCTCAAAGAAATCCGCCAACAAGCATTATTTTCAATATTGACCCAATAGCCAATCAAAATTCTTCCTTCAACGTCATAATCTGTTGGGAACTTTAATCATCTTCATTTCTTTCAGTTAGTTTTGTCTGTTTGGAGAGTAACTTTATAACGGTATTCTCTGCGCTAGGCCTCAAAGTATTTTAAATTAGTTAAAGAAAGAAAAGTCACATTCATTCTAGTACTTAAAGTTCAAGACAGCCAAACAGGGACGTCAAAGGGGGTGGGGGGGTTAAAGGGTTGATTCCTCCCCCCCCCCCTTTAAAAAATGTATTTCATTTTATATTTTTTGTTTGTTTTTTATATTTCAAATATGTATAATTTCTATGTTGCGTTGAAGTCTCTAATAATATTTTAAATTTTTTTCTATTTTTTGTGATTTCTCTTGGAAGGGTGGTGGTACCCTCCCCCAAAATAGTTAAAAAACCTTCCTAGGACCTATGAGAAGCTACCCTGTTAAGGATTATCCGATCAGTTCAGCAGTTAGCGAGATCATTCGATACAAACACATAGACAAACAGACATCCTGTTACTTTATTATAAGGATATTATTTACAACATATAGCTTCTTAGCCTTACCCAATATTTTAATTTACAGGGGGAGTTCAAATCCCCATAACACCCCAATAAGCTCTAGCATCTAGGAGCTCTGTATTTGAAGGGGCATGAAGAGACTTGTAAATTGGCTTAAAATAGCCTTAAACCAACTAGGACCTATATAAGGAATGGCTAAAATAGTTAACCCAATCGGTTCAGTGGTTATTGAGATCCTAAACTTGAGAGAAAAAAAAAGCTTACTTCTTTATATAATAGGGTAGAATATTGATATTGTTTATAAAAATTCTAAAACAAAACGTCAGACACCTCTCTTTCTTTCCTAGCAGATAGAAAAATTCATATTTATTTTCACCATGTACGAATTTCCATACCGACGGACAAAGCAGCTGTTAGCGAGATCTTTTGGCACAGCACAAATGTATACAGCTAGACATCCTGTTGCGTTTAATGTTTATTACAGGATGCATATAAGTCAGGGAGGGAGGAGACATTGTGCTGTTTATTACACTAAACCCCAAAGTTTTAGAAATACGTTTTCTTATTCGTTGGCTTTACAACTTTGGGACTTATATTGAATTTCATTGGTTGGTTCATAAAGTTGAGTGTCCAAGCGTGTCCAAAGGGGTATTTTGTGTATTAACATTAGGGATGTTCATCAATTTATCGGCTTTTGTCTTATCCTTTAGGATCCCTGAAAATAAGTGCGCACATTTTGTCAGGGAGGAAGGGGACATTGGACTGTATATTATACCTCTAGAATTTCTGTTATTTGTAGGCTTAAACTTTTATGATTAGTCAATTTAAAGGAACACTGTCCAAACTTTGCCACCAATGATATAAATATACATAAGGGGTAATCTTGTTTGATCATAGGTGAGGGGGGGGGGAAGTTGATATTTTATTGACTATTGTCTTATCCCTAAAGATCCCCTGCCTTTCTAATTCTGTGTGAAATTATTGGTAATTTTAAACTAATCAATTATTAAATGTGTACTGTGCAACTGTACAGTGTAGTGTCTGGTATTATTTCAAAAGAAGGTGTATCAACTATTTTTTTTATAGCTAGCCGGTTCTTTTAGTAAGTAGTAGATGTAAAATTTTTCATAGAATTCAGATATGCAATCGGTTTTTTTGTAGACCTCTTATTTTTTAAGTAATTTAAGTTTAAAAAAAAAAAATTAAGTCGATTTTAAGGTATTAAAATGCAACAAAAAAAAGAAAGAAAATGGTCATTATGAACAAAAATAGTAAGATCTTTAATTTGACACCTTACTTTTTCAATTCTGTCAGGTAATTATTGAAAAAATCGATTTTTTTAAACCCACGAGAATAAAAACTTTGAACTTAATTTTATTATTTCACAAATAAAAAAATATGGGTTCATATATACCATTAGAATCAGAAAAATATTACGAATCCATTGTAAGCAAAATTGAAAAAAAAAGTTTACAATATAGTATATAAACTACAATAAAAGGAATTATATGAAAATATCATATTATGTTGTACAGGCAACGTCTTAATTCTTCAATTGAGTATAAAAATGGGAAGGGGGTAAAGAGGGGGTAAAGAGGGGGTAAAAAAGGTAAGACAATAGTGTTGTCTGAACAAAAAAAATAATTGGCCATTTCTGTAATTTTTTAATTTTTTAATTTTTTTCAATTTTGCTTACAATGGATTCGTAATATTTTTCTGATTCTAATGGTATATATGAACCCATGTTTTTTATGTCTGTTTGAGAAAATATTTAGGTCTAAAGTTTTTATTATACCGAGGTTAAAAAAATAGATTTTTTCAATAATTACTCAACAGAATTTTAAAAGTAAGGTGTCAAATTAAAGATCTTACTATTTTTGTTCTTACTGACCATTTTCTTCTTTTATTTTGTTGCGTTTTAGTACCTTAAAACCGACTTAATTATTTTTTTTAAAAACTTAAATTACTTAAAAAATAAGAGGTCTACAAAAAAACCGATTGCATATCTGAATTCTATGAAAAATTTTACATCTACTACTTACTAAAAGAACCGGCTAGCTATAAAAAAAAAAGTTGATACAACTTCTTTTGTAAAAAAATAATGATTAATGCTGCATTGGCAGCAATTTTCTCTAAAGATTCCCTGCCTTTCAATTATTATTAAATGTGTACTAGCTGTACAACTGTACAGTGTAGTGTCTGGTATTGTTTCAAAATTTTGCAAAAAAAATAATGATTAATGCTGAATTGGCAGCAATTTTCTCTAAAGATTCCCTGCCTTTCAATTATTATTAAATGTGTACTAGCTGTACAACTGTACAGTGTAGTGTCTGGTATTGTTTCAAAATTTTGCAAAAAAAATAATGATTAATGCTGAATTGGCAGCAATTTTCTCTAAAGATCCCCTGCCTTTCAATTATAATTAAATGTGTCCTGTACAACTGTACAGTGTAGTGTCTGGTATTATTTCAAAATTTTGCAAAAAAATAATGATTAATGTTGCAATTTTCTCTTTCACTAACATATTATTGTTTAAAAGCAAAGCTTTTCTACATTTATTGCCAGTCCTTCTGTCAGTCTTTTACAGATAGCTCTTTCAGTTAATCTAGACATGTTAGAATTGTCCTATAGGTATCAAACATTGCATGAGTAAGATACGCCTTAGGCAGCGCGTGGCAAACTTATAATCCAGAAAATACGAACGTCCATTAAACATGAAACACACAATTTTGAATAGATTTATGTATAAATTTGTTTAGACTAATAGATTAATGTTCTGTTTATAAGGTTAGTGCACTACAACAGTTATTGTTAGTTTTTCCTTCTTTTTTTTTATTTTAGAGCTTTGCATTAAAGGATGTTCTCCACCTTGTTTGTCTAACAGCTAAAGTTTGACTCTTAGAAACCTCATAAAAACAAGGATTTCAACATCCATAAAAGTGAAGCTCGAAAATCAGACTGTAGCTAGGACAAACAGAGTAATAAACAGATTATAAATTTATAAGTCTTTATAAAATTGTATATAATCAAGGATGACAATATCCATAAAACTGAAGCTCTAAAACGGTAGGACAAACCAACTTACTGAACTAAATAAGCAGAATAAAAATGTTTAATTCTAAACAAAATTTTAAGTAAATTTGTTCTAAACTGCTTAATTAAAGATTACTATTTAAGGACATGATGAGATTTTTAAGACTGGATTATAGAGATGCCTTGCTTATGAAATTATACCTTGTTGTAATAGGAATAAATATTACCAAAATCAAATGATTAGGATAAATATATCACATAAAAAGTTTTTTTGTCAAAAAGGTTAAAAATCAACATATTTAAAATGGACGTACGAACATTCTTATACCAATTATAAAGTTGCTACGGTTTATAAATCATACCTGACTTCTACAGAAATTGCCATGCAAAGTTAGATCGTTTTAGGACAATTCTAACACGGTCAAATTAACAATAAGAGCAATCCGTTACGGATGGACAGACGTTCCGATCAGCCCTAATTATATAAAAGTTTTGCTTTTGAACAGTACAAAAACTATACACAAGAATTTCTCTAAAGTAATTTAAAAAGAAAAATTGCAAAATTGTCTGAAACAAAAAATGTTGAATCATTGTTCAATTAAAGTCTATAAAACCAGACAGTAAAACTATGCTATACTATAAGATATGAAATTATATGAAATTTCACGTGGTGCCTCCGCTCATTGTTGTCGGGATGGTGTGAGGTTTGAATCTTGGCCCGACACCGCGTCATGACTAAAGCCGTTAAGAATAGTTCCTAATGATGATATGTCAGGTGTGCAACATACATAGTTAGAGTAGGGAGAATGCCTTGGCCCAAATTAGGCATAACTCATTACAATTTACAGTTAAGACTTCTTGACAAAGTTCTTGCATTCAAAGAGTTGGTGGTCTAATGGGTGTTACCTTACCCAATTCCCTGTGTGATTAAGTGCGTTATATTGCAATTCAATAAATCAATACAATTGGGATTTGTACCTGAAGCGTCACAGGAGTTCATCCAGGCGGTATGAAAGTTTATGTGTAATCAGAACCTCTGACTTTCATTCAAAGCGGCAATCAAGTACTGAAACCAATGCTCATGGAGACATTAGATTTACTCAGTTGCTAAAAGGGTGAAGGAAGCGAAAATTGACTTTGACTTACTTAAGGTCGGAAATTCATTATCTAACAGGGGACTTGTACAAAAATTTTTAGCCCTCTAGCTCTAAGAGGAACTGAGATAATAGGGAGGGGGGGCATTTTTTTAATAATTTAATCATATCTAATCTGTTTTTTAAAGTAACAGGATCTGCCTTAGTGTGTATCTGTCTGTTGTCTATATGTACCAAAAGATCTCGCGAACCACTTTCTCCTTTTGGCTGTTTCTCCTTTCCATTGTAGATTATAAGTATTTTGGGGAAAGGGTACTACCACCTTACAAAGAGAAATGTTATCTGAACTGAAAAGTATACTGAGATATTGTCTTAGATTCAATTTCTAGAATCGTTAGAATGTCCCCAAATATTGTCCTTTTATATCCTTATATAGAAGTAATAAGATCTGTTTATGTCTGTCGTCTTTGTGTACCAAATGATATCGCAAACCCCTAAACCAACATGATTCTCCTTTTGGGTGTAGAATGTAAGTGTTTCAGGGGAGGGTACCACCGCCTTACCGAGAGAAATATTATTTGAACCGATAAGTATACTGATACACTCTCGGATACAATTTATAGAATTATTAGCCTGTCTTGAATTTTAATATTGTCCTAATATTTAATCTGTTTTAAAAAGTAACAGGATCTGTGTTAGTTAGTGTCTGTCTGTCTTTTTGTGTTTACCAAATGATTTCGCTGACCACTGAACCAATATGTTTCTCCTTTCCATAGTAGATTATTCCGTATTTTGGGGGAGGGTACTACGACCTTACCAAGAGCAATGTTATGTAAACTGAAAAGTATACTGTGATATAATAGGATACAATTTCTAGAATAATTTTTTCTTGTACATATCTTGGATCTTGCCATCCGCTTAACCGATAAGGTATTCCTTTACAGTGTAGATTTTCATAAGCCATGCGAAGGTTTATAACTATTTTGGGGGACGGTACCACCTTCCCAAGATAAATATTATGTGAACTTTAGTATACTGTGATATAGTCTCAGATACAATTTCTAGAATTTTTTGCCTGACTAGAATTTTAATAGTGTACTAATATCTAATCTTTTTAAAAAGTAACAGGATCTGTGCTGGTAAGTGTCTGTCCTTTCCATATGTACCAAAGGATCTTGCTAACCATTGAACCGATATGTTTTGATACCTTCCCAAGAGAAATGTCACATGTTTAAATTTTGGGCCAGTCTAACAAACCAATTTTAATACCGGTGACAAACTCCCAGTAATCATAGAATGTATGCAAGGTTTAAAAGAACAATAATTACTTGAATACTTAGAGACGTCCAAGTTTTTTTTATTTAGAGGGGGGTGAAATTAGGGGTTTTAAAGATTTTAGGGGGGGTAATCTAATGTTTTTTTTAATTTTGGGGTTAAACACCTCTTTAAATACTGCTTCTGAAATATAGTATTATCTTTAGGTTTTAAAAATCTCTTGTTTTTACACTGAGTAAGGAAATCTATTTTTAAAACTCACGAAAAAAAACCTACTTAACATATAGTACAAAAAAAGACCCCAAATTAATCTGGCACCATAATTATATAAAAAAACGCAGGAATTTATTGTAATATAGTGCAATATGACCCCCCCCCCCCTCCCCCAATCTGTAAGGGTTAATTATAACCCTTAGACCAATTAGTTTCAATAGCTTTCAAATTTCGTTGGGAATGGTATTAGTAACACTACTCCTTATTTTTAAAAGTGAAGCTTTTCTATAATTAGGGTCGGTCCGTCTGTCTGTACGTCTGTCTGTCCGTACGTCCGTCCGTCCGTCCGTCTGTCCAAGATAGATAGCTTTTATTCGTTAATTTAGTCATGTTAGAATTGTCCTATCAAATTTCAAATTTTGCATGATGATTCCTGTAGTAGTTAGGTACAATTTAGAAACCGTAGCAACTATATAATCATTATCAGAATGTCCGTACGTCCATTTTAAACATGTTGATTTTTCTACTTTTTAAAAGTGAAGCTTTTCTATAATTAGGGTTGGTCTGTCCGTCCGTACGTCCGTCCGTCCGAGATAGTTAGCTTTTATTCGTTAACCCATTACTGCCGAGCGCCACTTTTATGGGCCGATCGAGCTGAAAATCTCAGGGAAGCTTTATAATGGTCAAAACAGAATTCCAATTTTTTTGTTTTGCTCTAGTGGCATGCACAGGAAAGTTGCAAAAAAACCCGGTTCGGCATGGCCATTAATGCACAACTGGTATTTTGACCCGTTTTGGGCGGTTTCCCCAGGGCATTAAAACCCGTTTTTTCTAAATACCCGGTTATTTCGACAAAAAAATGAAAAATGTAATTTTTGAACGCCCAAAGTGAGATGAACACTTTTTAGAACTTTGATACCATCCGTGTTTAAAAACTACACAACCTCATGTAATCTATAGAGCTATAAGTAATATACAAAGCGATTTATTTCAAAAATACCATCCTTTTCGGTTAAAAAAACCCGTTTGTCGAAGTTTTAAAACACACACACTACAAAAAAAGAACATATAAAATTTGGGTGTTACATATAAGAAAAAGAGCATAACAATATTGGGTGACACATATAGAGATTACTAGGGTATACTGATTAGGGTGGCTCAAGAATAATAAATCATAAACAAATATTTAATGGTTAAAAAGTTAAAACCGGGTAATAAAACCAAAACTGAGCAGGGTTTTAAAACTGTCGGGTATTTATGGCCATGCCGAACCGGGTCATAATAGGGCGTAAAAAAACGATAAAAAATTCATATAAAAAATGATAATTTGAATAAAACGAATTCACAAATAGATGTACTTGTCAATAAACTTTAGATTTCACAAAAAAATCAGCAACTTTACTATAAAAACAAAAAAGTTAGAAGGGGTATTTTGAATTCACCTAAATTTTCATAATTGTTGAGCTATACCGGCAAACGGAAGTAAGCAAAACTGCCTGCTCCAGGGGGAAATGAAAGCCAGGGTAGTAGAGGGGGGATTCATACTGAGAATGATGCAATTATGAAGCTGGAAACTGTTTTTTTTTTACATTTTCTGGAACCGGGTTTTAATACCGGGTTCATCACTAATGGGTTAATATAGGCATGTTAGAATTGTCCTATCAATTTCAAATTTTGCATGGTAATTCCTGTAGTAGATAGGTACGATTTAAAAAGCGTAGCAACTCTATAATCGTTACCAGAATGTCCGTACGTCCATTTAAAACATGTTGATTTTTTTACTTTTTTAATAACAATTTTTTATGTGATAAAATCATCCGATTGATCTGATTTTTTGATTATTGATTCCTATTACAATAAGGTACAATATTATGAGCAAAGCATCTCTATAATCAAGTATTAAAATGTCAGTATGTCCTTAAACAGAATTCTGCATTTAATAAGTTTTGCAACAAATTTACGTATAATTTTGTCAAACCTTATATTTTCATATTTTGTATATTCAGTTCTGAAACTCAACAATAGTTAATGTTCGTCTGTCATATCGTTTCAGAGCTTCGCTTTTATGGATGTTGTCATCCTTGTTTAACAACAAATTTTTATGTGATCTAATTATCCGTTTGATCTGATTTTTGGTATATTGATTCCTGGGACAACAAAGAACAATAGTATAAGCGAATCAACTCTATAATCAAGTCCTAAAAATGTAAGTATGTCCATAAACATTATCCTGTATCAAGCAGTTTTCCAGCTAATTTACTTAAATTTTGCTTCGACTCTTTCGATACTTTTATATTCTGATTATTCAGTTCAGACACTATACAAGTGTTAATGTTCGTTTGTCCTACTGTTTCAGTGCTTAGCTTTTATGGATGTTGTCATCCTTGTTTTTTATAGATTTTCATACATTTAAAAAATAGAAAAATACTAATAAACTTAGATAATAAAATACGAGTCCGTTCCCTTTCCATTTTTATAAGCGCAATTTTAATTTTATGACAATGATGATAGTGTGTATTTAATTTTTTTCTTTCCTCGGTTCATAAATTTTAATGCGTTGACGCAATAATATCCTCTAATAAAAATTAAATCCTGTATCCCAATATTAAGTAAAAATTGTTCTAAAGGTTGACGGGATCTTAAAATCGTAATTTTTAAAAATATCTTCTGTAAACTAAGAAAACATTGTGTACATTTTAGTCTAAGAAGATATACCAGTTTTAAAGAACGATTATTATGTATATATTTTTAAGATAATGATGTAGTCTTAATTTTCTTAAATAAGTTTTAAAAATTAATAATAAAGTAACGTGTATAATGTTTTTGTAATGTATAAAAAATATTATATTTACCAACAAAATCCAATAAAATAGTTTTAGTTAATCATGAATAAACGATGATTAATCCTTAAAAGTTCCTTTTCCATAAAGACAAATTTACTATACATTATGCTTCTTGTCTTATAATTCTATTCCCACAGAAAGTGTTTATATTTAGAAATTATAAATAATTGCATAGACAATGACTTGCAAATTTAATTTGGTCTAGCTCGGCATATTTTATTGCTAGATGAGTCACTCAACTCTTCCCTTTCCAGTCAATAAAGGGAGAAGGGGAGAGGGGGCTAATTTATTATTGTGTACAGTATACGTGTACAGTATAAATGTAAAATTTCCGAATGTGTGCAAAGTTTTCTCGGTGTTTCCTCATCCTATCTCAATATTTACTACTAGCTAAAAAAGCTTCACACTTCCAAAGTGATGAAAATTTGAAAAAATAAAAAATTTTGAATGTATAAATAAAGATACACTTAGTTAACCCTTTCTCCCTGTTTTACTTTAATGATGATACACAAAATAACCCCCAATGTAGATTACAATTAGTTTTTGAAATATTTGGACACTCAGCTTATTTAAACAAAAAATCTAAATTCAATAATAGTACCAAAAAGTCCCTTACGAATAAGAAACCATTATTATAAAATTTTGGAGACTGGCGTAATAAATAGCCCAAAGTCCTCTCCCTCCCTGCAAGTTATTTAAATTTTAACTATAAGTTGATGGTATTTTAACCAGGGATCATCAGGTATAAGACAAAGGAAGACTTATTTAACTTTTAGTACAGATAGATAAACACTAGGGATCCTGTTACTTTATTACAAGAACCACCCCCCCCCCCTTAGACGTACTTATATCAAAAAGTTGTGCCCATTGGGATGTTAAAAAAACACAGTTTCAACTTAAATGCTGTGTAAAAAAGACTTAAAGAATTGTTGTCAAAAAGCTGAAAATCAACATGATTTAAATGAACGTACGGAAATTCTGGCAACGACTATAGAGTTGCTACGCTTTTAAAATCATACCTAACTGGAATCATCTTACAAAGTTTAAAATTGATAGGACAATCATAACATGTCTAAATAAATGAGCTAAATGCTACATATAGCTTTTTTCGTAAATTTAGGCATGTTAGAATTATCCTATCGATTTCAAACTTTGCATGCTGATTCCTGTAGTAGTTAGGTAAGATTAAGAAAGGGTAGCAACTCTATAATCGTTACAAGAATGTACAAAGAACATTGTTGTAAACAAGCATATCTATAATCAAGTCCTAAAAATATAAGTATGTCCTTGAATAGTATTCTGTTTTGAAACCGATTTACTCACAATTTTGTTTAGACTTATGCATTTTACTCTACAAGCTTTAATGTTCGTTTGTCCTACCATTTTAAAGCTTTGCTTTTATGAATGTTGTCATCACATTGTTTCCTTTCATTCCATTAACTAATATCAAAGAGGGAGTGAACATTGGACTGTAAATTATATCATTCTGCAAGGGTGCCGAAATTTTGTGTTATTAAAACTGAAATAGTTTTCCCCACCTCACGGGCCCTAGAGGATCCTAACGGACGCAGCTGCTAATATATTGATATAATGACTGTACAATTCATTTTCTAGAATTTCTTCGCTTTGCCAAAGTAATAAGCCAAAACATTTTGCTGTATGGGTTGCAATAATACTTTCTAAATATCTATCTATTTAGATAAAAGTAATAAATTCTATAAAAACAGAATGACAACATCCATGAAAACAAAGCTTTAAAATGAGATGGGAGGGCAAACGAATATTAACTCTTGTATAGTGTCAGAACTCAGTATGCAGAAAATTTATTTTTAAGTCTGAACAAAATTATACATATATATATATATGTATAATATATATAATATATATATTGGTTGTAAAATTGCTAAAATACAGGATGCAGTAAAAGAACATACATTAATTTTATGATATGATTATAAAGATGCCTCGCTTCATAATATTGTACCTTGATTTACTAGGAATCATTAAACCAAAAATTAGATGAATAGGATAACAATAAATGGCAAAAGTTCAAAATCAGCATGTTTTAACAAGACGTATGGACTTTCTTGCAGAGAGTTGCGTCGCTTCGTAAATCATACTTGACTGTTTTTATAATAGACACAACTAGGTGCTGTTTCTCACGTAAACTGTACACAAACAAGGATGCAGCATCCATAAATAGTGAAGCTCAAAAATTTTAAATGGATATCACGAAAAATTTACCATAGAGCAGTGTCATACAATAATCATAAAATAGGGAAATTACGAAGCATTTAAAATTACGCAACCTTTGAATCAGGAAAACTTAAAAATATAGGAAACGATCTAGCACCATAATTAATAGACAAATCTTAATGAAACTTGATGGAAACATGTAGAATAAAAGCCTATTCAATCCTTGATAAATTCAGCCGTTAATCCTGAATAGGAATAGAGAAATTCACGAAAATCTAAAAAATTAGGTATTGATTTAGCACCCCAATTAATACACAAATCTTAGTAAAACTTAGTTAAAATATTTTGAATGTAAAACAAATTAAACTCTGAAAGTTTTAGCCTTCTATCTTGAATAGTAATTAGGAACATCACAAAAACATGAAAATTTAGGAATCGACCTAGCACCCCAAGTAACAGACAGATAGAAATCATATATAATTATAATTATTGTGCTTCGAGGTAATAGGAATAAGTATTTAAAAAGTTAGATGAATATGATAATTATAACATACAAAAATTTGTTAAAAAGTAAAGTATCAGCATGTCTTAAATAGACGTTCTAAATTTCTGCAACGAAGAAAGAGTTGCTACGCTTCCTAAATCATACCTAGTTGTTATAGGAATCATAATGCAAAATTATAATCCATAGACAAACAGACCGACAGACCAACCCTATTAGGCCAGTCACGAGTATAAATAAAGAAATTGCACATCCACTTAGCGGACCAGAGAGCGCACAAGGAAGTGCACCAATTTATTCTTTTCAGCGCGCTGGTGCGTATTAAATTTTTGCAATTCACTATATATCTTTGTGCAAATAATTTCTAAATTTAAACATAGGATGCCATAGCTATGGGTCACAGGCAAATAAAATAACCAGCACTTAAAGTTTTATATTATTATAGACAAATTGTTAGTAAAAATAGCATATAACAATTTTAAAAAATAGAGAAAAAATATATTTTTAAGAGGATATTACCCTTACTTTTAATTTAGGAACAAAAAAAAACAATTCAATTACCACTTAAATATTCATCAAAGGGTCACCACTCACACTGCGTTCAAAGGTGCTAGAGTCAGAACCTAAATTGGGACATAGTGCATTTCATTACAATTGGTTAGGTAACTTCATTTAAATTTCAAATAAAATCTAAAATGCAGCCGTTTTTGAGAAAATTATATTTGAAACTTTCATTTTCAATTTTCACTCACTTATCACATAACCATGACAAGAAAAGCAAAGATTATTTATTTAAAACTTTGAACAACTTTGCCTTTATAAAGTTCTTCATAAAACCACTCCTGAAGTGAGTTGATTCATGGCCATTTTTAGCAGTTGCTTTGCTAAGTTCACGGAAATTCAGCCTTAAATAACTCAAATATATAGAGGTTTTATGACAGTCTTTATAGAAGCAAAGTTGTTCAAATTTTAAATAAATAATCTTTGCTTTTCTTGTCATGATTATGCGGTAAATCCTAGTGGATGAAAATTGAACTTGAAATTTTCAAATCTAATTTTCTCAAAAACGGCTGCATTTTAGATTTTATTAAAAAGTAAAATAAAGTTACCTAACCTAGGGTAATGAATTAAATGCACTATGTCCCAATTTAGGCTCTGACACAAAAGTCAAAGCATCTTAATACGCACTGTGTGCTATAATTTTTTTGTAATATGATAAACCTACGCAGTAAGTATGATGCTTTCATCAAGTTACATTGTTTAGTCCTATACATGCTCCTGTTTACTAAATACTAACTTGACCAAATCCTGTGGTCACAGAAATTAGTAGCAGTTTTCAATATGAAATCTTCGCAAGCCTATCAGTCGGCTTGTGAAACTGTAAGAGTATATACATTCTTAAGTAAACTATTTATTTTCCTACACATTGACCTCGTTTAAACATGGATACCCCTTCCCCCCACCCTTATCAAAAAAATATAAATGGGGGGATGTAGGGTTAGGGGTATAGGCCCCCCAAAGCTACATATAAAAATATATAAACACAACATTTCACTATAAAAAAAAAACATTATTCTTAAAAAGTTACCTTTATAGAGAATTTTTGCGTTTGAAAAATATTTTTGGAATAAAACTAGTTTTTATGAAAACCGATGCCTTTTGGAAATAAGAAAGAATTCTGTACAATTATATAAAGACAAATTTTAAGCAAACAGGATTATAGTTAGGTAAAATGCACTTAAGCCCTGTGGGCAACCCAGCTAGCCCGCTGGGGTTAGCTTCAGATTATTCTAATGCTTATTTTACCTTTGAATTTGAGTTCTTTGACCTAAAAAACATATCATTTGATGTATCACATCATATATATTGTAAAAATGCACTTAACCCCTGCAGGCCACCCACCTAGCCCGCTGGGGTCGGTCCCCGACTTGCTGGATCATCTTAAATAAAGTCCTCATTAATAGACACAGTTTATCCAAGAAAAAAACCTGTAAAAATATAAGTAAGTTTCTAGGTTAGGTTAGGTAAATGCTCTTAAGCCCTGCAGAAAACCAACCTAGCCCGGGGGGGTTAGCTTCAGGTCAGTCTAATGCTAATTTTCGCTCAGAATTTGAGTTTCTTGACCTAAAAAACCTATAGTTTGATATATGACAAGATATATATTAGAATAAATGCACTTAACCCCTGCGGGCCACCAACCTAGCCCGCTGGGGCTAGCTTCAGATTAGTCTAATGCTTATTTTAGCTCTGAATTTGAGTTCCTTGACCTAAAAAACCTATAATTTGATGTATCACAACAAATATATTGGGAAAAAAGAACTTAACCCCTGCGGGCCACCCACCTAGCCCCCTGGGGTCGGTCCCCGACTTGCTGAATCATCTTAAATAATGTCCATATGAATAGATACAGTGTATTTAAGTTAAAACCCTAAGAAAAAACAATTTAAGACAAGTTTCCACATCAAAATAGATCAAAAAAAGCCTAAAAACCCCATTTCCGCAGGGTTTTTCTTACCTAACCTAACCTAAAAATAAAATTTTTTGGATTTTTTTGCCATTTAGATGTAATACCTATAGGACTAGGCTTATATACCAAGTTTGAAGGGTCTAGCTCAATATTTAGACCATTTTGCTCACGGTTTAAGAGCTTATGTCATTACGCACCCCCCCCTTTGTATAAATATGGTAAGATAATATAGTTCATAATTATAGTGTTATAATTATAGTTAAAATTTCAACTGGAACAAAACCGATTGGACGCACAAAAAAATTATGTCACATGAAATGTAGCCAATTAAATTTGCAAAAGAAAAGTATTTAATAATCATTTTGATTGGAGGACTCCTTTCCCTACAAAATTGCCATTGAAACCTCATGAACAGCAAAATCGCCGAAAATCGCGATTTTGGCGGCAAATAAAAGCCAAACAGTTTTCCAGAGGCTCATAATGCATAAGTAAAGAAATTTCCGCCTCAAAAAGTTGAACATTATTGAAGAAGTGTCCTTAGTCGCTAAATCGACTCCGTCATCCCCTAAAGGGAGCAAAAAACCAAAAAATTTTGTAAAAATCATGCCTTTGGCGGTGTGTATCGGCCAAATGGTTCACCCGTGGTGGTCCGTGGATAATGCGTAAGTAAAGAAATGTCCGCCCCAAAAAGTTGTATTAACTTGCTTTTGTATGTCAATCCCACAAAAACAACTCCCTGCATGAGTTTTTGCCAAAAAACCGAAAATCGCTACTTTGTACAGTTGATAACCATTAAATCTGGCTTTTAGTTGGCCACCTGTTAAAAGCTTTCTGGCCAGCCGACAAGCCTTAATGATATATCCCTGGAACCGACAGGTTATGTAGAATTTTGGTTAAGAAAAACATTTAGACTTTCTCATTGCAATTTTGTTGGATATGGCTTGTCTTAAAGACCAAAGTCAACCTAAATTCTGAAATGTATGTATAAATCCGTCAAATTTTTAGGATTTACCAACATTTTTCAAATTGACATAAGTTTGTCAATTTTCAACCTTTTTTTACATTTTAAGTTGCTAAAATTATCTTCATTACCTAAGGTTTTGTTTTTTGAAAAATTATTAGTGAAAAATGGAATTTAAAGCATATTTTTTAAAATTTTAGATGAAATTTTGATTTTTAAAATTTTTTTCTGGGCCGGAAATGGCCGGAAACCGGTCAAAAGACCGGATTTTAACCATTTTTTCAACTCTAGGGGTCATATCCAGTGTTGAGGAATTCAGATCAGACCTTAAAGCAAAAATCTATATTGGGGCGTACCCAGGAGGGGGCTTGATTTACAGATACCCCCTAAAAACCGGAAAAAAACGGTTTTTTATAAAAATCCCGGCCGGTTTTGGCCGGATCCGGCTCAAATTTTGCATGGAGTCTTCCTTTGGTATTCCCCACAGTTGATACTTGATCTGGCAAGATCCCAGAAAAGTGTGGTATATCTAGGGCGAGGGTATATGACTATAAAGAACTATTGCAAAGACATACTGACACAATTACATTCCTCGGAAAAATTTGACAGCCTAGACCCAAAAATGGATCTTGGACAAAGTAGCTTCAGACAAAGTAGCTTCGGACAAAGTAGCTTCATTACAAAGTAGCTTCAGGACATTTACTTAAGAAAAGTAGCTTTTACTATTAATAAAGGTCATGGCCGCAGCGCTCGGCCCCCTGGCCTGCCTAGCCGCAGGCGCTCGGCCCCCTAGCCTATAACCTATCCTAACCGAACCAAAAAAATTGTAAAAACATTATTAAAAATTGTAAAAACATTATTAAAAATTGTAAAAACATTATCAAAAATTGTAAAAACATTATTAAAAATTGTAAAAATCTATCAACCACTTTTTGCAAAATCCACAAAATTCTAAACCACCTATGTATTATCAGTTGATGATATTTTCTTAAATAAATGTTCTGAGACTAACATAGGTTATGTTAGGTTAGGTTACAGGCTATGGGGCTGAGCGCCCGCAGCTAGACAGGCCAGGGGGCCGAGTGCTGCGGCCATATTGGAGACTATTTTTCTTATGAAGCTACTTTTCTTAAGTAAATGTCCAAAGATACTTTGTCTGAAGCTACTTTGTCCAAGATCCTTAAAAATAGCCTAGTTTTATACAGGGTTTTTCAATTTAAGAAACAATGCCCTAACCATAAAATTAATCAGGTATTTGTGTGTGTCCTTTATAAATAATGCATATATCTCAAAATTAATAAAGTAAACCAAAAATTTTGGCTTTGTCAAAAAATAATAAAAATCTGGACTTTCTGAAAAATATTTTCATTGGAAGCTGTGTTGGATACAATCATTTCGGAAAGTAGATATCATTACCAATTTTTAAAAATAGCAATATTAAGGTTCAAATTAAAAGTAATATAGGATTAATTGAAAAAAATATATAAATTGTGTTTTCGGGGTGCTTTTAAATGTTTATTTTAAGACTAGATATATTTTATATGTTTTTTCTAAGTAGCAAAGCTACTCTATAATTTACTTTGTCTTTCCATCAGTCAGTCCTGAATTTCTTGCAATAAATTTGTAATTAAAATTATTCTGTATTTGCCTTTTATAAAAAGGTTTTATATACAAATAAAAATATGTAGATCATTTAAAATTTTAGCTCTTTTATGACTATTTACAAGTCTTACTCAGCTTTTTACTAAAGCAACAAAATAAAATAAAATTTTTCCATTCCCGAAAGAAGGTGTCCTAACTTTTTTGATTTTTATTTAAAATAGCTAATTGGTGTTTTTAGTATATAGTAATGGTCAATAAAGTTTAAATATGCAATAGTTTTTTTGTAGACCTCTTATCTATAATACAAAGTAGCTTGATGTCTGTCCGTCTGTCCGTCTGTCTGTCTGTCCCTTAAGATCTCGGTAACCACTGAACCGATCGGATTCTACTCTTCAGGGAATATACCTACTGGTCATGTGGTGGTTTTAGGCTATTTTCTTGGGGGGTGTGACACCCCCAACCCCCCCAAAAATTAAAAAACACCCCCAAAATTTTTTTTTTACATTTTTTGTAAAATCTCAGTAACTGCTGATCAAATTGGGCTCTACCCTTCTGGGAATATACCTACTGGTCCTCTGGTGGTTTTAAGCTATTTTCTTGGGGGGGTGGGACACCCCAACCCCCCAAAAAATAAAAAAATCCCAACTTCCAAAATTTTTAATTTTTAAAAATTTTTGTAAACAAAAACCAGTAATTGGGGTGGGGGAACCCCACTGCAACATGGGGCGAAGCCCCCATGAATCCCTCCCCCCCCAAAAAAAATAAATTTTTTTAATTTTAATTTTTGTGTATGCGAACAACCTAGGTTTAATCTTTACGAATTGAAATTTTTTTGTACAAATGAAAATTTTTGTGCATAAACCGCACAACCTGGGTTTAATTTTACCACAAAGTAATTAAACAAAGAATAATTAAGGAGGGTTGACTTCCCATAACTTCATAGGGCGAAGCCCCTAGAGGCTTGGGGCGAAGCCGCTAGTTTTTATATAAACTATGTATCCCTTATTTCAGATTACAATGTACAAGAAAATTACTTTGAAGAATATTTTCCTAATTTTTATCATATGTTTGTTTTTCTCTGGTTGTATTATATTTAACCCTAATGATAAGGACAAAAACAAATGTCTTGAAGATTATTTACACAATTCTCTTGATGATTTAAATCCACCAAAAAAATACAAGTAATTTTTTGATTATTTGATTATTATAAGTTCACTTTCATTATATTTTTAACTGAAGCAAAAATAAATCTTATTGTTTTTAGTTTACCACATATGGACCTGTTATCTATTAAATTATTTTGTTCAACTCTTAATAAGGATATATCAGTTCTGGAATGGGGTTGTGGAGGTTCTACTTTATTTTTTTCAAGGTAAATATATTTCATTCTGGTTTTCAAAGTTAGCTTCTTACTTACTTACAGATTGGGCCCCAATTCGCACCTAAATAGATTGGAGGGAGGAGGTGGGGGGGGGGCTTGGCTCTTGGAGCCCTTCCCCCACTCTATTTTGGCTCCAGTTACAGATAAAGACATGTTTTTCATGTGCATTTTTAGAGAAAATTACTTTTTCTAGCCATAGTAGTCAGACCACTTCTTTGCTGCTTTTTAGCAACTTGCTGCTAAATATTAAAACAGCTGTAAAGCGGCCAATTTTAAAGACAGGATCACCAAATTTTAAGTGGAATTTTTATTTCTCATAACAAAAAAAATACTTTTTATGACTGTTGGTAAATAACAGAAACCGTTATTTTCGGCGGTTGGAGGCGCCAATTAATATTTCTATCTGTTCTTTTTAAATTAAATTGAAAAAACTAGAGAGGGGGGGATGATTTAGCCCCCACCCCGATTTGTAAGGGTTAATCTAATTTATACACTCAAATATTAAGATTCACAAAGAAATGGGTGTGTGTAGAACACAAAGAAGAATGGGCAACTTTTCTTCAAAATGAAATTAATAGCAGAAATGGAAGGTAATTTATAAGTGGATCATAAAATTAATATTTTTTTTGCAAATTTAAAAAGTTTAATAGTTTTATTTGTTTAGATATAATACATATGTGAATTTCATTGGAAATAATGAAGATTATGATATTTTAACATCTGATGGAACTTATGAAAATTTTAGGTAATAAAAATTTGTTTCAATATCTAGGATCATGTTGGGTTAACTAAGCCCTTTAGTCTAAAAACATATTGAATCAAAAGTGCTGATTTGTGTGGCCCTTTGAAGTAAAGGTCTTATAATAATCACTGTTTAAATTTATTTATTTTAAGAGGTGAGTTCATTAAGATTTGAAATTACTGCAAACTTCTATTCCTAAGGGCTTCTTCTACATCTTACTAGATTTATAATTGTAATTTAAGTTGAATAAGTAAATTTTTTACACTTTAGGGATTATATAGAATTTCCAAAGAGCCTAAATGAAAAATTTGATGTAATCCTTGTTGATGGAAGAGCAAGGGTTGAGGCTGCATTGTCAGTTTTGAGGTAAATTATTTCTTTACAAGTTTTAAAGTTTTATATATTCCTCTTAAGCCAATGTAGTAAAGTATTTCATTTCTTAATAATCAGTTATAAATTGTAGATTGTAGAAAAACCTTGTTATTTTAATAGGAACAAATTACTAAATAAGTCTGGAGTTGTTATTGTGCATGACTGGCAAAGGCCAGAATACAAAGTTTTATTAGAACAAGGTAACATTCTTTCTTCACCTTTTATAATATATGCCATCCATAGATTTATTCATGCAATTTCACATGATTGATTAAATTTATCAAAATTATAAATTTCCTTATTGTGTATTTTTAAAAACTAAAAACTATGCTTTTTTTTATTTAGGTTTTGAAATTTTTAAAGAGGACAGAAAGCATAAGGATGCAGAATTAGTAATTCTGAAGCCGATTAGTTAATAAGCAGAAGGGGGTGGATATCCAGACTAAAATGGGTTTGGAAATTTCTCCCTATGCTAACACCCATGTAGATCCTTCATGTCAAGGGTTAAATTTGAAAATACTTTGAAAAAAACATTGGAAAGAATTTAAAATTATAAATTTAGTTATTAAGTAAAATTATTAGACAAATTATGTATCCCCTATTTCAGATTACAATGTACGAGAAAATTACTTTGAAGAATGTTTTCATAATTTTTATTACATGTTTGTTTTTCTGTAGTTGTATCATATTAAACCCTAAAGATACTGACAACAACATATGTCTTGAGGTAAAAACAAATATAAAATTGTCAGACAGTAATTTTGAGCTGAACTGTAGAAATCTACCTGCTGAGAATTTATGGAATGAAAGTTTACAGTTTTCAGATCCTTCAAAGTTAGAACTTCCAGGAGAAGAATTTATTCCTCTGTTATTTGTTTTTGTTAATAATAATTATACAATGACTGAAGGAAATTTCCAAATTAACACTCCAAGGTAAAACCTTTTTATGGTCAATTAAATTATGACAATCAATATTTTTTTTATAAAAATTAAATTTATATACTTCTTTTTGTTGAGAGTTACCAAAAATACATGGAATTCAGTGTAGTAAATTTTGGTTAAAAATTGTTCATGGTTATTAGTCTAAGTATAAAATCATTTTGTTCAATTCAATTCAGGTATGTGACATACTTGCACAGGATGTTGCATTCATTATTTTCTGAAAGTTCTGGTTCACCTCTTTATCTCATTTTCATAACTGATGAAACAAGCAAGGTATAAATGATTAGATATTATAGTTTAATAGATTTCCAACCAGAAAATTTAGATACAAAATTTATAGTCTGTTTTTTAAGGACGTTTTGCTAAATGTTTTATCAAATGAAGTTGGCAAAGTTATAACTGAAAAGTTTCTTTTGAAGAAGAGCAAGGAAAACAAAATATTGATTTTTCCCAGGTATTTATTTTATTCTGGCTTCTCATTTTTATATTCAAATATCAAAACTTCAGTTAGGGCTCTTCTAGGTTGTTAATAATAAGAAAAGTGGGAATGTTTTTTCTTACTTATTTTCTAGGCTAGGAGATGAATTGAATCTTTAAGATATAATATTGCTAGTCCAGATCCTTCTGATATTTAGCAATCTTAAAATGGCTCCTGTGCCTGCTATTTTAACCCATTAGTGCCGAACCGGGCATTAAAACCCGGTTCCAGAAAATGAAGAAAAAAAATGGTTTTCGGCTTCATAATTGCATCATTCTAGGTATGAATCCCCCCTCTACTACCCTGGCTTTCATTTCCCCCTGGAGCAGGCAGTTTTGCTTACTTCCGTTTGCTGGTATAGCTCAACAAAGTTTGAAAATCATGAAAATTCAAAATACCCCATCTTACCTTTTTTTTTTTATAGTAAAGTCGCTGATTTTTTTCGTTAAATCTAAAGTTTATTGACAAGTACATCTATTTGTGAATTCGGTTTATTTAAATTATTATTTTTTATATGATTTTTTTATCATTTTTTTACGCCCTATATAAGCCCGGTTCGGCATTTCCATTTGGAGTCTGAAATTTTTATTACCCGGTTTTACTAATAGATCTTTTTTGACAACAACAACAAAACTGGGTTTTTTTACCCTAAAATGGCGGCACCTATAGCCGAAACACTAAATTTGAAATAAATCGCTTCGTATATTACTTGTAGCTCTATAGATTACATGAGGTTATGTAGTTTTCAATTACGGATCATATCAAAGTTCTAAAAAGTGTTCATCTCACTTTGGCCGTTCAAAAAATACATTTTTCAATTTTTGGTCCAAATAACCGGGTTTTTACAGCAAAACCGGGTTTTAACGCCGGCGGAAACTGCCCAAAATGGGTAATAATGCCTGGTTGGTATTTATGGCCGAGCCGTACCAGGTTTTTTGGCAACTTTCATGTGCACGCCATTAGAGCAAAACAAAAAAATACGTTTTCCGTTTTTACCATTATAAAGCTTCCCTGAGATTTTCAGCTCGATAGGCCCATAAAAGTGGCGCTCGGCACTATTGGGTTAAGCTTGTGATATGTGGTTACGTCACAAATTAATGTTTTTTGATACTTTGCTAAAATATTTTTGCCTACTTTTGGTGGCTGCCTTTGACCACAGACAAAAAAAATAATTTTTGAAAATTACAAAAATAAGTTTATACATTTGTCTTTTCCAGTTCTCTTCCTATCTTCCTGGCTATTTAACACTTTTTTTCAACTCAAGAGTTAAAGGCTTATTAAATTCATTTAACAACCAAATATAAAGAGAGAACATTTTTATTTCTGTAAAAAAATAGATAACATGAACTTTTAATTGATTAGAGACTTGAAGCTAAAATTATGTAAGCATTCCAGGAAATTTGCTTTAGAATATCAAACATCAAAATAGGACTTCTTTCTTTTTTTCAGATTTAGAGTGAGTTTGCTGGATATAAAGTATTTTAAATCTAATTTCAAAGAAGAAATAGGTGAATGAAGAATAATTTGATACAATAAAGTATTTGCATAGATCAAAATAATGTTAAAAAAAATAAATCAATATTTTTAGATGACTACAGAGACACACTTTGTATTGATGAGTATAGTTCAATAGCTATGGTATGTTTATAGAAATTAAAAATATAAACAATTCAACAAATAAAAAGATAATACTATTTCTTAAGTTAATCAATTAATTAAGTTAATTGATTTGAAGGATTTTTTTGATCCTAATCCAGAAGAAACAACAACTTCTGTAGGTTTCAACAACAGGCTGACAGAAGAGTGCAGAAAGGTAAACAAAAAGTAGAATATTAAGGTGTAGTCCCTTTCGTTACAATGCCTCTTAAAGGCCGATTTGTCATACTTTCACAATAGCTTTTGGTTATTTTAGGTTAGGTTAGGTGATAGCCCTGCAGGGTTAGACAATTGGACCCACAGGGGATAGAAATAGGAGGAAAGCTACTGTGAAAATATGATGAAATAATCCTTAAGAGTCATCTCGAAAAGGAATATAACCAATTAATCAAAAATCCAAATATTTCTTAGATCTTAAAATAATGCATTTATGGAAGAAAGAAACAAGTATCATTAAAGTAATTAATAAATGTCTTTCTTCAGTTAATCATATTCCTTTGAAACTAAAGGTTGTTTTGTTTTAGTTTTTATATAACACAGTATATTGTAAAAATTAATTTCCTAGGAATATAAATGGGTTCAATTTCTTTTACCTGGCATACTTTCTCCAAGCTTTAAGAGAATCATAATTTTAGATATTGATCTTAGATTAAGGTAAGTTTATCATTAAAAATGATCAGATGGAAGTCAATATTTTTGGTAGCTACTCTGTGTAATTCACTTTGTTTGTCAGTTTATCAATCTGTCTGTATTGCAAAGGGGAAAATGTTATTTTCTCTGCTGCTATTAAGCTTAAATTTTTAGTGCAGATTTCCTGTATAAATGAGCATCAAATATAATTTCCTTTGTCTGTCCTTCTGATGGTCACTCAAAAAAAGAAATTAACAATATTTCTTATTAATATTTCAAAAAGGTTAATAATTTCTAAGAATTATTGCACATTTATCAACTGAAAATCTTCTCTATATTTCATTTAGTCTGTTTATACTTCCATTAATTTTTAGTGTTTATCTACTTATTGATTTTGTCATCCTTGTTTTTTTCATTACTAATCTTGTAATACTTATTTTATATCCCAAAATAAGAATTTTAACACATTTTGAAGGAATAAATCAAAAGACCTAATTTTACTTAATAGTAATATACTGTATTTATGAAGCAAAACACTCAAATTAACTTAATTTGCTTTAGCAATTTTTTATAAATATAGAGAAAAAACAAATATATACAAATTAATATTTGAAATCTAGATGTGATATTGCAGACCTGTATAAGTATTTTGATCATATGAACAGGTAATTACAAGATAATGAAGTTTATTGATCAATTTGCTTAATTTGTAAATTCCACAACAATAATATTTCCATTCTATGAGAAACTAAATCATTATTAGTTTGTTTGAATTTTTTTTTACCATATAATCATTGATCCTCATATTGCTGACTTAATTTCTCTTATATAAAACAAGCCTAAAAATTTCCCATCAGGAATTCAAATATTTTAAATCTTTGGCCAATATATCCAGATATTTTAGAGCTTTTAGTTTATACACATTAATAGAAAAACATTTGTATTCAGATGAAGTCTTATTGAATAATCTTAGGGAACAAGCCCTTGGACTTGGAAAAGATTGGGGTGATGTATCTTACGAAACTGCTTGGTACAGAGGAAGGACATTGACTGGTCTACAAATAGGAGAACCATTTCCATTTTTACAGGTATGAAAATAAACAAATTTACATGGTGCCTTAAAAATTGGCTTTCTTTGGCTAATATTAATTAATCAATTATAAAGATTAAGTTTATTTACAAATGATCTAATTAAAATTTAGAATTTAAATTCTGGTATTGTTCTGATGGACCTGGAGAAATTAAGAAGAAAAAATAAATACACAACTTTATTTTCCCCATTAAAAATAAAATCTTATATCAAAGAATTCAATATTCCTACTTGGGGAGATCAGGTAGCAATGTTTCCAGAATGGCTCTGAAATTAATTAATTACAAAAAATTAAATATCCACAGTAAGCTGTCTAAAATACTCTTTAATATATAACAATACAAATATTTTTTCTGACACAAATTTTAGTTAGTTAATAAATGGTCTTTCAGATAGTTTACTCATTGATCAGATGGAAAGAAATTCATCAGGTTATTTGGATACTTTTTATTTGGTATTAATTTAATTTAAATTTCAACATTGCAGACTCAGACTCATTCAATATATTGAAATTTTGTCCACTCCCTCAAATGTTTGATATAATGTTTTGTTAAACTTTTAAGTCCTTTATTTTTAAATCATATTAAAAAAAGATAGGGGTGTGTAATTGTTTTTTTCCTTCTATGTATAAACCCTGTATGGGGCCTCACCCTACAGGGACTATACCTGCGATGCCTAACCCATGGAATTAACCAGTACACACTATAATCTGAACTAATCTGACCTAATGTAATAAACAATCAAAGAGGCACGACACCTTACTTTACTTTCTTATTATTAAAAAAAATGCGGGGAGGGGGGAGGGAGTTTATAAGGTCTAACTAATCTACTTGTTATGTGAAAGCATTATCTTAATAAATGTAATATTTAGATATATCTACTTCCATGCTTGTTTAACTATCAGGTAACTTTTTATAAAAGTTTTAACTTTTAATATTGCCTAAAGCTTTCAATATCTTCAAAATTATAATGTAATGGTGGCTAGATTTACACCTTAAATATGTTAGATTGACACAATCATTGTACATTTGTATGTACCTATAAAGGATCTTGGACAAAGTAGCTGCAGACAAAGTAACTTTGAACAAAGTAGCTTCCAGACAAAGTAGCTTCAGGACAAAGTAGCTTTCAGACAAAGTAGCCTCCAGATATTTACCTAAGAAAAGTAGCCTCCTAAGGAAAGTAGCCTCCACTGTTAATGAAAGTTTATGGTTGCAGTGCTGCCCCCTAACCTAAAAATTGTAAAAACATTATTAAAATTTGTAAAAACAGTATTGAAAATTGTAAATAAAATATTAAAAATTTTAAAAAATTGACCAACCACTTTTTTGAAAATACACGAAATTCGAAACCACCTATGTATTAACAGTTGAGGATATTTTTCTTAAATAAATGTCATGAGGCTAACATCAGTTAGGTTAGGTTAGGTTATAGTCTAGGGGGCAGAGCGCTTGCGGCTAGGCAGGACAGGGGGCCAAGCGCTGTGGCCATGACCTCTATTAACAGTGGAGACTACTTTCCTTAAGTAAATGTCCGGAAACTACTTTGTCCTGAAGCTACTTTGTTTGAAGCTACTTTGTCCTAGGCTACTTTGTCCAAGATTTCCTAAAAAAATATAAAGTTTAAATTAAAAATTTTAGTATAACCTTTTTTGCTTGTAAATATGAGAAAGATTGAAAAAATACAACCTGCATGTAAATGAAGAAAAATAATTTTAAGGGTAACCCTATGAAAACTACTATTTTTGGTTTTGGGAAACAACCAGTAGGGATATCAAAAATATTTATAGATTTATATTCTCTGTAAAAATATACATAAAATTTAAGATGATTTGATATATCATAAAATAAAAATTCACTCTAAAGCTTAAAAAGGTCAAAATTATACTTCAATTTGGTAAGATTTTGTGATTTATATTTAACCAGCAGCTACGCCCCAAGAGGACTCTTATGGCTCTTTCAATGTTTTTTTTTATAAAAATAATATGTAACATCTCTATGTTGCATTCAAGCTTCTACATAACATGTCTATGATGCGTTCAAGTCTTAAATCTTTATTAAAAATATTTCAAAATAGTGTTTCACTATAAAAATCTTTATATCATAAACAACAAAATATACTACCAGTTGTCTTGGGGTCACCCTGTATGTTTATTTATCTTATATTATTTTATTTAGAGGCTAGTTCCAAAAATGATTGAAAATGATGAAGATGTTCAAGAATTTCCATTATGTAGACAATGTCATAGCACACAATACTTTTTTTGCAAAGGTAAGATGTTAAACTTTTTCCAAAATAGAAATTATTTATAGCTGCATAAACATAATGTACATACTATGCACAGAACAAGTAGGTTTTTCATTCAAAAGTTTTATTTTTTCTTTAAGGAAAGAGCCAATTCTAAATGATTGGCAATACTTTAAAAGGTTAAATAAAAAAAAAATTTGATATTGTTTAACTTGAGTTAAAACAAAATTGTATGCAATGACATTTACCAACTATAAAAATGGTTTATTCAAACCTTACAACCCCTCCCCCCATGCACTGAATAAGAATTTTTTTTTTGATTCCTCTAATCTAATTTGAATAAATTTTAGGCATTATTATGATAGAGCACACCAACCATGAAAGAGAACTGATTGAAACTTATCCAACATTATATAAATACAACAACATTTTTAAACTGGACACATGGTGTGACAATCCAACCTGGGAACATTGTTACTGAAAAGTTTAGGCTTATATTTGTTTTAAACCCAATATTTTAAGATGGGGGGGGGGGAGAGTTCTCCCCTCTTCTCAATACCCCTATGGTTTTTATATCTCATTTTCTTTTCATAGGGCTAAAATCTATTGACCTCCTAAATGAAACTTACAATTGCTCTTTTCCTACAATTCTTCATACTTTCTATGTAATAAAGTTTCAAATAAAATGAACGTCATCATTTATATATATTCCTGTCATTGGATAATATTGGAGGAATGTTTGGAAAAAAAAGTTTGATTCTTTTTCATTTAGTAATCAGGGTAAGTATTTTTTTACTGTAATCTATAAAATAAAAACTTTTAATGGTAATTTAACCCTTAACAGCATCTGTTTTTTTTCCATCATATTTTCTCTGTGTGAAAGATAAGAGCCAAAACTTTTAAATATGGGAATGACACATAACTGAGAGTTGAAATTTCTTGAATATCTCCATCCTGGGAGGGTAACGCATGTGACTCCAATGAGCTGATTTTCTTCTGTTGTTGATAGAATGCGTGCGATGTGAGATGTATATTGATTGGTGTTGAAAGAATCATATGTGTATGAAGAATTCACCTATAAGACTGTCCTGCTTGCATGGATAGTAATGAATTATTCCATGCATGATGAATATAAGGCCTAATCCCAAATGTTTTAATTTAATAGAGAAAGCAAATCATTTCTTTTTGTTTTGTTTGATAAAATTCCAATTGTAACTATGTATTATGTTAATTATTTTGTATTACGCTTGAATATTCTTCTTGTTATATGAAAATGTATACATTTATATAGAAATAATTTAAGTATGGTCTAATTTAACCCATCTTACCCCTATCACAAAGTAATCATTAGAATGAAAAAAAAAGATATTTAACGCTTTTCAACAAATCAAACCTTAAAAACTTGTTTTACTAAAGTAGTTGAGACTGCCATCAGCCACATTAAAAATGGCACTTTTAAATAATTAGGCAAACGGTAGTGCCCTTAAAACCACCATAGGACCAGTAGGTATATTCCCTGAAAAGTAGAATGTAATCAGTTCAGCAATTACCTAAGCTACAGACAGAGAGACAGACAGACAGACATCATTCTACTTTGTATCATAGGATTTAAAAAACACTATATAATTTCCTCTTTAAATAAGATATCTTGTCAGAGGGTTACTGCTCTAAATTTGTTTTTGAGTAATGACTAACATGACCCAACCTATGCAGTATCATAATGCTTTCATTAAGTTACACTTTTTTGTGGCTGTCTATCTATAGTGCCTTAGCTAAATGGAGTTAGATGTCACTGCATTTGGCCTACATATTCTATTGACGTCGGGAATACCCTTACCCTTACAACAATAGACCAAAAGCGGTGACATCTAAACCCATTATCCTAGGGCACTATACACCAGCTACACACTTCTTTGGTTCCCATATATGCACTTGTTGCTGAACTCTGACTTGACCAAATCCTGTGGTCACAGTACATTTTGCAAAACTCGCCTCCTAGCCCAAAAAGTCTACCTGTCGGCCTGTGAAACTGTCGGACACACATTCACCTGAGTATTTATTATACAAATTTAGTCCTGCACAAAGGAGGTGTGTAGAAACACAATTTTTTAATACTTCAATACGCTTGTGAGATATACATATTTTTTAATTCACCTTTGGGACCTTTGCTATTTCAGATTACATATTATTATATACACGTATTTAAAAGATGTCTATGAGTCTGTCTGTCTGTGTGTCATTACCAACGGATCTTCCTAATCGCTGCACCTGTAGGGTTCTCCTTTGCAATGTAGATTCTTGTTGATCTTGGTGTGGTTTCTAACTATTTTAGTGGAGGGTAGCACAAACCTCCAAATATTGATTGCCCCTGAAAAAAAGAACCCCCCAAAAAATGTTGGCTCTTTTTGAAAGCAAAGCTTTTCTATATTTAGGGTGTGTCCGTCTGTCCGGAACAGATAACTTTTTCGTTAATTTAGGCTTTTTAGAATTGCCCTATTGATTTCAAACTTTGTATGGTGATTCCTGTAGTAGTATGATTTAGTAGCCACTCTATAATTGTTACCAGAACGTCCATTTTAAACATGTATATTTTTATCATTTTTAACAACAATTTTTTATGTGATGTAATAATCTGATTATAATTATGGATTTTGTCATCCTTGTTCCATTGAAAACTAAAATTTAAAATTAGGAGGGGTGCTAAGTGGAATCATTATTTTCTTGTCTTCTATTTAATCTATAAAGCTGAAATGTTTGGTGTAGACTCATAATTTACTTTATTATATCTGTGCTCTGCTAAATGTCATCCTTGTAATAGATTTAGACCTCCTGTTTAAGTTCATATACATTAGTCTGTCTACTAGGGGCACTTGGGGAGGGGAGAAGCAAATTTGATAACCCAAATTATTATTTTAGATTTTTAAAGAAAAAGTAAAACAAAAATTGAGGTTGGGGAATTTTTTATTTGGAATGGGGTGGGGGGGGGGGGGCACTTTTAATTTTAGTTAAAAAATTTTAAACTTTTTTTTTGGGGGGGGGGGATTTTTTCTACGGGTGATTTCTCTTGGAAGGCTGGTGGCAACCTCCCCCAAAATAGTTAATAAACCTTTCCGGGACCTATGAAAATCTACCCTGTTGTGGAGAACCCTCTCAGTTAAGCGGTTACTGAGAGGATTATAAGGATTTTAAGGATTGTAATACTTGATTATGGGATGGGAGACCAGGTAAGTGCACGCCGTCCATCCTGCACCGTGCATCAATGACCCTGGCAGCTACACCAGAAGAGTCCTACTGTGCTGGAAAGGTCCCAGGGTAGATGCCAGACTGAATTCTGGTCACTTCCCCCCAGTCCAGGGGGTTTGGGTGGGGCTAACAATCCCTCCCTAGAAAAAACCTGCTTATGTTCAACCCGCACAAAGTAAAAACCAATTTAACTTTGGGCTCGGGAACGAAGTAGAGGTTGGAAACAACAATATGATGTTTGGCTGGCAAACCGCTAACGGACCAGTCAGGCGGATGATTCTGAATTCCCGCAGACCAGCAAAAATTTGCACCTGGAATGTTCGGACAATGTTTCAGTCAGGCCAGACAGAAAACATTTGCCGAGAAATGCTAAAAGCCAAGGTTGACATCCTGGCTATCACCAAATCAAGGTGGACAAACAATGGAGAGTTTAAACATCATTCTGCCTTGAAAATACTATACTCAGGTCATATGAAAGAGGATCTAGGCCATAATCAAGGGGTGGCTCTTATGCTGACCAAGCAAGCAGAGCAGGCCATGATTAGTTGGCAACCCCATGGTCCTAGAATTAAGGAGGCTTATTTCAAATCCTCAGTTAAAAACATCAAACTGAGAATTATAGTAGCATATGCGCCTACAGAACAAGCAAATACAGAGGTCAAAAACGAATTTTATGACCAGCTTGACTCTGTATTTAAAAATGGTCATAAAGAAAAGGATCTGACCATGCTCCTAGGAGATTTCAATGCTCAAGTGGGGAGTAATAATGAGAATTTAGAAGAAGTTATGGGCAGATATGGCCTAGGCTTAAGTAATGGCAAGGAAAATGACAATGGTGATAGACTTGTAAGTTTTTGTACTGAAAACAAACTTGTCATTGGTGGAACCATCTTTAAACACAAAAAGATTCATACTGCCACCTGGAGATCACCAGATCAAAGAACCTTTAACCAGATAGACCACATATGTATATCTAGACGCTTTAAAGGTTCTCTCCTTGATGTCAGGGTTGAAAGAGGACCTGATGTTAATTCAGACCATTATCTTCTATCTTCTAAAGTTCGGCTTAGATTTAAAAAGCAGGACACAGAGCCTAACCCCAGGAAGAAATATAATTTAACAACCCTCCAAAACTCCGAAAAGTTGCAAGAGTTTAAGCTCACTCTAAAGAATAGATTTGAGTTGCTGACTCTTCAAGAGGAAGATGGAGTGGAAGATATTTGGCAAGGTATCAAAAAAGTTTATAATGATACCAGCCAAGAAAAATTAGGTTTCAAAAAGGATAACCAAAAGCTGTGGATCACTCAAAGATCCATTGATCTCATGGATCAAAGAAGAGAGGTAAGACAAAAGACACTCTCTAGAAACTCTCCAGAAGATAAAGACCTGTATAAGAGGCTCAGCAGGGAAATCCAAAAAAGTGTCAGAATTGACAAAAAAGAACACTTGGAAAACCTTGCCTTGCAAGCAGAAAATGCTGCTAATCAAAATAGAATGAAAGATGTCTATGAGATTACTAAGAGCATTGCAGGCAAAGTACACAAATCAGGATCACACATCAGGGACAAGGATGGTTCACTCCTTAAAACTGATGAGGATATTCTAAATAGATGGGCAGAACATTTCACTGAACTGCTGAATCTTCCAGTTCCAGAGGAAGAAACTGAGATTCCACCCTCAGATGCACTTGACATTGACTGTCGAGCACCAAATCTATTGGAAATCAAAGAGGCCATTAAAAGTTTGAAAAATAACAAGGCCGCAGGACCTGATAACATCCCAGCGGAGGTCATGAAAGCAGACCTAGACACATCTGCTGAGGCATTCCTACCTTTGATCACTAAGATATGGAATGATGAGTTATGCCCAGAGGACTGGAAAAATGGACATATCTCAATACTGGCCAAAAAAGGAGACTTGACCCAATGTGGAAACTACAGAGGGATAATGCTTCTCTCAGTACCTGGCCGTATCTTTAGTAACATTCTTCTTAATAGAATAAAGAAGAAGGTTAATGAAAAGCTAAGACCTAATCAGGCTGGATTTAGACCAAACTGTTCTACTATTGATCAGATAACCTCTCTAAGAATCATCATAGAGCAATCCAAGGAATGGAACTCTGAGCTTTTTGTAAACTTTATTGACTACAAAAAAGCATTTGATTCTTTAGACAGGAAATCACTCTGGAAAATCTGCCGACACTATGGCATTCCAGAAAAGATAATCAATATCATTAAAGCTATCTATCATAAAGGAGGTGGAAATGTTATGTATAAAGGTAAACTATCAACCTTTTTTGAGATTGTAACAGGTGTCAGGCAAGGATGCCTTCTCTCTCCCTTCCTATTCCTCCTTGCCATTGACTGGATCATGAAGAACTGTGAAAGCAATGATCGCATTCGCTGGCAGTTATTTGGCAATCCCAAATATTTGGGAGATCTGGACTTTGCTGATGATATTGCTTTGTTAACAAGCAATAGAAGTCAAATGCAAAGAAGGACTAACATGATAGCTGAAACTTCCAAGAAAGTTGGACTTGAAATAAATGCTCCAAAAACTAAAATACTCAGATTAAATGCAAACTCCCAAGAACCAATAACTATTGGAAACCAAATTCTTGAGGATGTTAACTGCTTTGAGTATCTTGGAAGTAAAATTGATGAAGCTGGAGGCACTTTGACAGATGTTAAAGCTAGAATTAACAAATCTAGAACAGCCTTTGCCAGCTTGAACAAAATTTGGAATTCCAACAACATCTCCATAAAGACCAAGTTAAGACTTTTCAAGTCAAATGTTCTGTCTGTTTTGCTGTATGGGGCCGAAACTTGGTTCCTAAACACAGCAGTGGTCTCCAAGCTTCAGACATATGTCAACAAATGTCTTAGGAGAATCCACAAGATCTTTTGGCCAAACAAGATCACAAATGCTGAGCTTTTAGAGCGCAGTGATATGTCAGACATCAAACTGACAATAAAACAGAGAAAATAGAGATGGTTGGGGCACACTGTAAGGAAAGGGCATGATGATTTAACCTATCAAGCCTTGACTTGGGACCCCTTCACAGGAAAAAGGAAACCAGGTAGACCAAAAACAACCTGGAGGAGGGAATTCCTTGAAGAACTGAGTAAAAAGAATTTTTCATCTTTCAGTGAAGCCTCTACTGAGGCCCAATTCAAAGATAAATGGAGAACCATTGTGCGTGGCCTATGCTCTGGAAAGAAGAGATAAATGGCGATGATGATGATGAATACTTGATTATTGTGGCTGTATGTAAAAACACATATTTCATGTAAGTACACATTATGTAGCTGTATTTTTGCTGTTTTGGACAATATCTTAAAGTTTTTTTTTGGTTAATCTAGGAATTGTTTATTTGTAGAAAGGTGAGAAACAGGTATTGCCCCAAATACCTCTCAATATTTATAATTTTTCTTAACTCCATTATAGAGCAGTAGATATTCTGTTGGTATAATGTATATGTGTATTGTGTATTTCCTCCAAAATCTTGAAAACTGTTAGAATCATTCCTTAGTTTCTGAGAATATTTTTTTGTCACTTCTTAAAATAAATGGCACAATAAAAAAGTTTACCCATGACCAATTTTTTTCTTGAGGAAGTATTTTTTGGGGGGATGGATGTGGTAATCATTACTTTACCCCCTCCCCCTGTCAAGGGTTTAATTATGTGTAGTACTAAAAAATTAAGTTTCAGATAAGATGAAAATGAACATAATTTATTTATTTTGCTGTCATTGGATGATATTGGGGGAATGTTCAGAAGAAAAGTTACATACTGTTTCATCAAGTAATCAGGGTAAATATCAGTTTACTGTTAGATATACAATTGTCAGGAGTTGTTCAAGTCTGGACTACATGGCGTTGTACAAGATATTTTAGAAATGGTATCTACTGCTGCAATGTCAGGCACATGAAATAATGTTAGGGGGAAAGTGCAACTAATTACCATACACAGTTAGGACTTCCAGACAAAGGTTGTGCAATCAATGTGTTGATTGTCTGTTGGATGTTACTTAGATTAATATCCTAAAGTGAGCATTAGAATATGGCATGATGCTCTTGGTTTCCTTAGATGATCACATCAAATCCCACTACAACAAGGTATAAGATATAATTAATTTCTGCCAGGTACTGAAGATATACTTGAACCAAAAGATTTGAAAGATCCAGGACAGGAGTTTGTGCACTTGTTTGTCAAGTTCATTCTTCCCCAAGATGCTGATCAGCAATTAGTTGATAAGTAAATTAAACTATTTTGTTGAAAAAAAACCTAAAATCTATTCTTTTATAAAATTAGTAGGCCATGTGTAATTAGAATTAATAATAATCTCCTTTGCAGTGTAACTCCATATAGGTCCCAATGATTATCTTTCATTTAATAATGTGCATTTATTATTTCTTTATTCTTTCATTTATTATTTAGGCAACAGTCACGCTTACACAGATTTTTATGCTCTATCTTCTCAGAGAGTAAAGGAACTCCTATACATTTTTTTTTTCTCACAGATCTTAGAAGTAAAGTAGGATTTTTATTAATCAAACAGGGACATTTATTTCAAATAGTAGCCAAGTTGTCTAAAGTCATATATAACTTAAACATTTAGAGATTTAAAGAAAACCAGGTCTGAATTTTGGGCATTTCTAAGTCAAAATAGAGCATTGTATGACATTTGGATTTGACAAACATTTACTTTACTATTAAATTAATGAAGGAATAGTTACTTATTGCATCAAATTATAGACAACTGTTTGAAGACATTAAAATTTGAAATCATAAGAATCAATAAAACTATCAAATTATATTGTAATCTAATATTTTATATTATTTAGGATTTTTTAGATGGCACATTTAGAAAAGCTATTGGGATGATCCTTAACAGAAAATTATTCTATAATAAGCAGAGAAATGACAGTAATTCAAGTTCTTGGGTTTTTCCAAGGTGCAATATTTCTCAGTTTATTAATAATTAGTGGCTTCACCTAATGAATATTCTAGTGTAACTTTAAAAAGTTTTCTTTTTGAGTATCTATCTTGAGTAATAATTTGTCTAGGTTACATCAGCTGTTTTTTTTTCTTTCATGTATTCTACGCCACCTAGAAGAACTTAACAATATTTTTAAGGGCAAAAGCATAATGATATTGCTATGGTAGTGAAATTGATTTCAATATTCCTGAATTTTAATAACAGCTTTAAATTCAAGTCTTTGGATGTCTCTCATACTTTCTAATGCCCCCTCCCTCCCACACGGTAGAGATTATTTGAAGCCTCCCTGGAGTAAAGTTAAATACCTTTGTTAGATTTGTGGTTCAATATGTGTCCTACCCCTTCTTTCAGCATAAATACAGAAAAGAACTAGGTAAATAAAAATATCTAAATAGTAAATATAGAAATTAATAATAACTTAATTTAATTTTGAAATTTAGCTAAAATTCCTTTTAAAAATTTTGTGATTCATATAAATACATAAAGTTGTAGAAGTACAATAATATTATTGATATATTTTAGATGAATTTACTTCAATTTTGTGCAGCAACAACTATTACAGTATTCCTGTAGTTGATGTTCAATTTTGGTATGATCTCAATTCAGGTTAAAGTTATTACTCTCTTCATAACTAGTGGCTACTCCCCTACTACAGGCCTCTTGGCTCAAATGATCGGGGGGGGGGGGGGGGGGTGTTTGTGCCCATCACCAAATAGTTACAAACCTGCAATGTACATTAATTTGTACAGACAGACAACGAGATCCTGTTACTTTCTTAAAATTGTAAAATTGTTTTTTTTAGATGTACCAGATATTGAAGAAATAACAAATAAAAATAACAACACTATTTACTACAAGTGTGAAGAAAGATATGCTATGGTAATATTGTTTTTTTGTTTCCCTGCAATTATTTGTTTTGCCATCATTCAGCAGTTTATCAATGATAAACACTTTAATATAGGACTTTATGTATGTTAATTTTCTGTTGGTGCATGAACTACCACCTTTTATTAAGAAGTTAATTCTACTAGATACAGATCTCAGACTTAGGTAATTTAATTAATCCTTAAATGTTGTTATCTTTATTTTCTCTGTGTGTAAGATATGGGATTAAACTAGTAACTTTTTATATATGGTGATTATAGAGTCTCCAGAAATCTTTAAATGGCTCCTGTAACCACAATTTAGAGAATTAAACTTTTTAGAGTTTAAAATTTTTGTTTTAAAAAGGATCTAAAAACAAAGGTTGTTAAATACTAAATGTAGATATTCCTGAGAAACTTCTTAAAATGATATAAAGTATAGTTATAGTTTTCTTTTGTTCATTTTTATACATGAATTTTCCTTATAATCTTGATTTTTTTTCTTTGAAATTACTAAGGTTTATATATTTAGGATAGATATTGGTCAATTATTTGACATCTTTAATCAAATGACTAGGTATGTAAAATACTTTTTAACATCAATTAATTTAAATTCATGTAACTATGCAGCTGCATTTGTTGAAATTACCCAAAATATTTTTAATAGGTTTCATGAAAACATACAATAAAAACTTTTTAAATTAGATAAAATTTGAGTAGTAAAATATTTTTTTAAATTTTGTATCATTTTTGAAAGAAGAATAACTTTTTAAAAAGTTATCAAAACAAAAATAGTAAAAGGAGTGATTTGGTTTTAGATTAATTCATGTTTGTTTGGAGTTAAGTTTAAAGTTATATTCCTTTACACAGGAGATAAACAAAGGCATCATTATATATTGTACTAGCGGCTTTGTCCCTAGTCTCTAGGGGCTTTGCCCCAAGAGGTAATTAAAAAAAATGGAGATGTAACCACTTATTTTGAACATATTTAAAAGACAGACAGATGGATACTTTGTATCATAGATAAATCCCTAGAAACTTAGTATTAAAACAGTATTGCAAACACCTTTTTTAAGCAAGGAGATTTTTGCTTTGGGAAAAGACCTAAATGAATCACATGAAGTTTTAGCATGGAGATATCTACATGAAAATCCTCTTGCAACACTGGGAAAGATTGGACAATTTCAGGTTGAAGATTATGTTTTATAAAATCTTTTTTTTGCTCTAGTTACATCACATTAAATTGATCTAATAGTGGAGGTTGTAGATAATCTTGGAAATTCCATCCTTTTTTTTAGAGAGGATGTAAAATCTTTATATACAATTGTTTTTATAATCCTACCCTCACACAAACCAAAGGAATTCAGGAAGAAAATATGCTCCATTAATTGCAAGGATAAAACTTGATTTTTTTTCATTCTCCAGATTTTTTTCAACCTATATTTTGGTATTCCTAACCAGAAAAAATCTCATATGAATATAAAAGATTCCATGATAATGGATATAATTTCCCATTAAGTAAAATCATGAAAATATCATAGGCATGGAAGATGATATTCATTGTAGGCACTAAATGGTGGAGTTATCTTAATGAATGTTGAGAGATTGAGAGCACAACCAGACCTTGTTTCAGCTAAACACATTGCACAGCTAAAAGAGGAGTTTAAATACGCACCACATACAGACCAGGTATACCACAGGTTGCTAAGTAATATAACAGTAACAGAATGTCTGTTTGTATGTTTGTTCCAGAGGATCTCACTAAACACTGGGAGGGGAGAATATAAAATCCCCCCCCCCCATTACATTCTATCTAAAAGAAAATATCAAGAAACTAAAATAAATATCAAGAAAAACTCAAAAGCAAAGTTTGAGGGAAAAAAATTGCATATGTTGTAATATGTTGTAACCCTATTGTTCACAAAATTAAAATGAGAGATATAAAACTGTAAGTTGGGGTTTTAGCCACCCATCCCTCAAAGAAGGGCTAAAAATAAAGTTATGTGATCTAATATTTTTTTTAAGGGTGCCTTTCATCTTCTTCAATACAAGCATCCGAAACTGGTAAGTTCCAAGAAAGAACCAGTTAGACATTGAAATAAAACTTCATGTGACCATCTAAGTTTTGATGATGTCCTTTGAAAATATTTTAATCTAAAGTTAATGTATTCTAAGGATTGGATTATTTGCAATAAAAATATTACTCCTTAATTTTTCAGTATATTACCTAAAACTAACCAAATTTTATAAAACACTTCACAACTTTAATGTTGAATATCCCCTAATTTCAAATTTAGATAATTTTAAAAGTTTTAAGTGGTTTAACCCTACCCAGAGTTAGTGAAGGTGTATTACTTCCATTACCATCACCTTAGTTTTTTTTTATATATTTCATTTTTAAAGGTTTATGTTCTTCCATGTCAGTACAACCTTTTGGTATGTGTGTTTGTTGTTTCAAATAATTTTTAAAATAAATTTAATTTGTAATTTATTACTTTATATTTAGATTTGTATAACTAATTCTTATTGACAGGTAAAAAGAGCTGAATATGATTACCAACCTAATATTCTGAGCTACAACACATGCCTAACAAAGCCCCTGATAGAGCATCATACTGGATATAACCCTTTCATCTATATTCTAAGGTATATTTGTCCATTATCTGAAATAAAATAAAAATACTTAATTATCCTATCATATTGTAGATAGCTTTTTGGGAATATCAAAATGAAAAATTAAAGAATTTTAACCAGTTTTTTAGCACCAAGGGCTGTTATCAATATCATAATTCCTGGAAAATTATCTGTAATATAATGCTATATTTGACTTTCCAGTATGGCTGAGAATCTGTTCTAATCCTGTGGATATTATTCATTTCAAAGCCATACTGAAAGCATTTTTTATATTAAAAATAGTTAACAGAGGAAATGTGATTTTTTTGGCTGCTATTAAGAGTTGACAGCTGAAATTTTTTATGAAGATTTAATCAATATATTTTTTTGTCTGTCTACCTTCTGGTTGTGCTTTAAAAGATATAAAAGCTTTTCTCGTATTCATTCGAATCCGGTGGATAAGAACCGGTTCTCATCCATACAAAAAAACTATGTCTAGCATCGTATTATATCCAGCTTTCTACGAATATAGAAATGTACAATCATAAGAAAACCAGTTTTTTTAGCCGGTGCCTTCGGCACCTCAGGGCTAAAAAACTAGTTTTAATCTCATAAATGTACTTTCTATATCCGCGGAAAGCCGTTTATAATACGATGTGAGAAATAACTATTACAGTTTTTGTTGGATTTTTGCAAATTATCTTTTTTTTCCAGCTTTATGAGAACTGAACATTTGTTGAAGAACTTACTTTGTCTGTTTGTCCATTCCATGATTTTTTGTGCTTTGCTTCTTATGGATGTTGTCATCCTTGTTTTTAAAAGCGCGGCTTTTCTATAATTAGGGTTGGTTCGCCCGTACGTCCATCCGTACGTCTGTAATGGATAGCTTTTTTCATTAATTTAGGCATGTTAGAATTGTCCTATCGATTTCTAACTTTGCATGGTGATGATTCCTTTAGTAGTGTGGCATCCTGCTTCCATCATCTGAGTTTATACATATCTATCCCTGTCCACATTCCTCTAGTTCTCCAACTGAGCCAGACCTACACTGATGAACCGCCACCGTGTCCCATTCTGTTGTATCCAGAGTGAGTTGATATATATAGGCCTTTGTGTGAACATCTCACCACTTGTCTATATTCGGTAGACTGTAAGCCTATATGCCTAGGTTGTCGACAGTCTTAACTCCTTATCCTTTGTGCACGTGGTTTCTGGCCTGTCCAGAAACGAGACGCCAAAGCTTTTCATTAACCTAATCCTGATCCATATTCTATAAATATATAACCTATTAATTTACCAGTTCTGCCAGATATATGTATAATAAATGTTCTATTTTTTTATGAAAATACCTGTGTTAAATTACTGATATATTATTGCGTCGAAGCTACTCTATACTCATATTCCGGTCTGTCCGTACATCCCCTCATACGTCATTTTGGCGCAGTTCTGTCTACCACTCATTTTTGAGGGGGGAAGGTATAGTGGTAATTATTAACGTACAGACAAAGCCAAATCGCTAAGTAGCTTCGATTGCAAAGTGAAATAAATATTTTCCGAATAGATAAACTAGGTTTATTCACGGAAACAGTTTACAGTAACAATTTGTTACAAAATATTGCTAATAAGTATTTCGTGGCAAGCTGCCAAATAAAGATAAAAAGGAACCCGCCTTTTTCACACTAGTATTATTTTCACATATTTTCTTCCTAAACAGGAAGAAAGGGATACTTCCAAGTTCTTAAAAAGTTCGTGGTAGACAAACAGTGTTAACGAACACTACAGCTCCATCACTATGACCGGTGGTTCGGATGCCAAAAAGGGTGAGTAGGGGGTTGGCGAGAAAACTAAAACAGCTCCGCCCCCTCCGCCTCCTCCGAATGCCTCTAATAACACTCCGCCTCCGCCAGATCCACTTTCCCCTGAAAGAATAAAAGAATTTGTACGGGAAGCGCTAAACAATTCTCTAAACGAATATTCGGCACATTATAGAGATATGATAAAACAAGAATCCGATATTATGAAGCTAGAAATGGAAACAAAATGGGCAGGGTTTCAGGAAACAGAAGCACATCGCAGATTATTGGCCGATACTGATATCATAGATCTAAAGCGTAGAGTATCAAAACTCCCAGCGGACGGAAATTTAGGCCCCTTGTTTGCGGAAAAAACGTTAAATGAAAGTCTTAACATGACCCATCTTAATGCCATAGGGGATGATTCAATTAATGCCACTTTTTATGACCGATTATCGGTCCAACAAAAGGTAAGCGTGACCGAATGGGTTGCCAAAGATAGAATTACAGCTCCAGGTTGTATGGCTTATTCAATTGTAGGCTTTGTAAGCCCAGTAGACAATGACAATTGGATGAATGTAAGGGAAACTTCCCTAACAGAATATGAAAAAAGTCTACTGGAAAAGTTTCCCTTTATCCCTGATAGGATTAAGTCGTTAGAGCCTCTTCGTAGGTCTGCACCCAATGTAGCACCAAGAGTTTCCACCAGAAGCACACCCGGGACGCCGGCAACTAGTAGTGCCGACGATGATTTTATTAAAGAGTGTTTTATCAAGGGACAAAAGTGGGATTCCAATTTTGCGAGAGATGCCCCTAAATGGGACGGTAGAGCTGATTTTGACAACTTCTTTGCTAATTTGTGGAGGGTTGCAAAAACATACAGAATCTGTGACCCAATTCTTTTCAAGGATATTCTGTACCAGCGAATTTTTGATTCTAGAGGGGAACGACTTGGGGATTTAATTACACCTGAGAGAAATCAGGCTCTATCTGCCCTAAGTTATTACCTGATGATCAGAAGGCTGGTTACTCCTTTCTCGGATCCAGAAGAAGCCTCGCAGTATTTCTATAACCTAAAACAGGAGGCTAATCAACCCCTTGACACGTTCTTTGAAAATAAACTTAAGGTATTTAAACTCATGAACCCTGGCATAATCCCCAAAAAGAAGTGGAAGGAATTTTACCTTAATGTTAGCAAAAAACCTATTGTACTCAAACCTTGCCATGGACATGGCAAATTATGTCGAAAGTATGCAATTTTTGTACGACTATAACGGGCTTATTAATCTCGGACAGAGATACGTTAATTGGGACGGGTCTGGCCACATTAGCAAGGAAAACCTTTCGGCCTGCTATTCCCAAGCCATGGAAATGTTCCTACCCAAAAATTCTGCTGAAACGAAAAAACAACCCATAATCAGCATTATCGAAGATAATACCCCCACTAACACGGCAGTGTATCAGGAAGATTTATCCAATGAACCTGATGAGGTTCCCTCTTGGGTAGATCATGAGGATGACCCTATTGCATGGGATCAAATCGAGGGTGTTATAGGAGCCTTTAACGGGAGAAGTAAGAATCTTAAATGTTGGCATTGTAATATCCCTGGTCACGTAGTACAAAAATGTAACAAAAAGAAGGCTGGGGAGCCCCCGCATCCCGATTCCCGCTTTGGGAAAACACGAAATAAATTTACCCCATATAAGGGAACTTCGGGTAATAGCAATAAAATACCTGAACAATATGCGCGTAAAACCATCAACCAGATGGATCAGGAGGTCAGCGATGAAACTGAAATTGAAAAACAGATGCAAGCGCATGTTAAAAATCATGTCCATTATATGTAAAAGAAAAGGGATATAAACCTTGCGATATTAATTGTCCCTATCCCAGAAATATAAAATTAGCTGAATGAGTTTCATATTTTGATACAAAAAGATAAACAAAATATCCCATGTCAAGCTTAGCTTGCAAATTCCTTAATATCAAATATCCCTTGCCAGGCAATGTTTTGGCGCGGGAAAAATAAAACAAATCATTATTATTAAATATGAATAAGCAATGCATAAAATAATTTCTCCCCCTTTTTCTCCATTACCCCTAAGTCAAGGCAGGAAATTGGGGAAGAGAGGGATGCATCCTGGGGAGCATTTCACATGCACTTAAAACTTTCCATCCGTTTCAAAAAATTAATAGTTTTAATAAAGAAGCCCACGAGTGAATACTTATTAATCTAATTAGTAATTTTTAAATTGTTTTAATATCGCATGGTACTATTTAATATGTAAATATCGTATACTTGTATGTACATACTACATGGATTTAAAACATTTTAGTTCAATTTTTAATCGCTAGGGGGAACTTAAGCAAATTTTCTATATATAAGCAATGATTTTTGAAATGAAGCTTCAGTATCAATCTGATCTGAGAATTGTACCAATTTGCTTTTGATCCCTGATTCTTTGTGGCTGAAGTATCTCAGCAATAATGTATAATAACGGATTCATATGGGTTAATATTATTGTATTCTGCATAGTGACAATAATAGAATTATATTTAATTTATTATGTATCCGAAAGATGTCACCTCGAATGCTCTCGCGGTCCATATAAATAGGATTGAAAAATGAAATTTAAGTTAATCTAGATCTTTACTGTTCATTCAACACATCTTTGAAGCCAATACCCTGGCAAATACATATGGAAAGAAAAAAAAGGGGGGGGGGTTTATTTCAAATCTGTATAAATACGAATGAATATTCGAATTTAAATCAGTTGTTTATGGAAAGGCCTTCAGCAAGCTCTTCTCATTTTTTGAGCTGCAAACGCAGCATTAAGACTTAATTACTTGACACGTAATTAAAAAACTTTTAACATTTTAGTTAAATTATTTTCCGCTAGGATCACTAGCAGAATAAAAATATTTTAGTTAAATTAACTTCCGCTAGGATCGCCAACAGAATAAAAGACCACTATATAAAATCGAAAGAATACTGTTAATCAAGGCCAGTCACAAACAAAGCAGTTACCACAAACCACTCCTTATTTTTTGAGGCTGACTTCAGCACTAATTATATTCAAAATATCAAATATATATACATATATATATTACCCCATAATTACCCCTTTATTCAAATTTGGTATAAATACCAAAGAAAATCAAAAAAAAAATCAGTCAGGGTAGATCCTCTTAAGTGTATTTGACATATCTTAATTATTTTGAGCTGTAACACAGCGCTAATCTTAAATCATTTAAATTATGATTTAAATCCTAATTTAATTAACATTATTTTACCCCACGGGGGGGGGGGGGTATCAGTCCTAAATCTGTATAAATACAGATGGAAATCAAGAAGTAACTCAGTCAGTTTTTAAACTCTTGTTATTTACAAGCTGAACATTTAGTTTTAAGCTATTCTTTTTTAGCATTTAAATAATTCAAACTTAGTTCAATTTTATTCCGATAGGTTTCTACACTAATAATTCCATATTATAGTATATAAAGGAGGACCAGTACCAGAATTTAATAGTTTCTTTAGAACTTTCAACATTCTTATACTCTTTTTTAAGAAATTTCTTGAGCTAAATAGTAGCGCTAATAAAAATTAATGAAACCCAGAAAGTTATATAAAATAATTTTAACAATTAATCACATTGTTAAAACCCTGAATGATTTAAAAAGATTTGACACCCAATTATACCTGGAGCATAGAAAATCTCTGTGTGAGGATTATCATTGTTTAATCGCAGGGCTCGGGATCTTGGAAAACATGCATCTTAGGCTCCGTCTAAAAATATAATTAAGAATTTCATAATGCCTATCTGTGCAAAATTAAAAGTTTTTAACCCCACGGGGGGGGAATTCCTGCAACACGCTCTCGTGGATACAGGAAATAATTTTAGGTCCCTTATTTCTAAAGAAATCTTAGATGATAATAAAATCACATTTACCCCGGCCAACCTTAGTGCATTATCTGTAGACTTAAAACCAGTAAATATCATAGGACATGTACATTTAAAATTCAGTTTTAATGGATCGGATCAATTATTTGAGGAAACATTTTATATTCCTGAAATGACGTCTAAAATTATAAATTTAGGCTACGAATTCCTCAAAATTAACCGAATTAATTTGCTCTTAGATAAATTTTCATTTGAGCTCCCCACTGGAGAGCACATCCTAATAGAAAATTCAACAATTAACATAGTTGAGGAAAGTAAAAACATACCCCTAATTCCCACGAATAATGTTCAGTCGAAACAAAATTCCCTTATCCCTGGAATAAATTGGAGTAAAAAGGGGGGTACTGGGACATTAAAACAAAATAAAACATGTGTAAAACTAGCAAAGAAAACAACATTTTTGCCTGGGGGAAACACAGCGGTAATAACGGTACCTAACCTTGAAATAACGGGAAGCTGTACATATCCCCGAATAATTCCAAGATGACAAGCCACAACGGCTTGATGCTCATGGAAGGTATTTATAACATAAATGAGAGGGGGGAGTGTTGGGCAAATTTTGTTAACTTAGCAGGGAAAAATATTACCTTGCTTCAGAATGTCAAAGTTGGATATTGTTTCGAATTTGAAGCAGATCTCCAACATTCCTGTAATATAGATATTAATCAAATAAATGAATTATCAGGAACTACACTTCTTAAAAGAATTAAATTCATTAGGGAAAAATTAAACTTAGAAAATAGTGACTTAATTAAAGACAACCCAGGGATGAAAGAAAAAGTAATAAAATTATGCCTTGATCATTTTGATATATTTTCAGTCGACAATGCTGATATCGGAAATTGCGACCTCTTGCAGTATAAAATAGACTTAATCCCTGGGGCTAAACCTACTAAAGCCAGAAACATTCAATTAAACCCGTTGTATGAAACCAAATTAAAACAACAGATAGAAAATTGGTTAAGGGGGGGCATCATAGAGGAGGGCTACAGCGAGTGGTCCTCCCCCATCTTTGCCGTAAAGAAAAAACCAACGGCTGGGGGGGAAGGTAAACTTAGGTTCGTTATCGATTTTCGTGCACTTAATAGTGTGACGCGAAAAATTAACTGGCCCCTTCCCTTAATTTCTAGTAACCTAGAAAAACTAGGCACAGGTAATGTGTTTAGTACCCTTGATCTTACTAGTGCTTTCCATGCGTTAACCATTTCTAAGGAAAGTAAACATTTAACTGCGTTCACAGCCCTGAATCGGCAGTATCTATTCAAGAAACTGCCGTTCGGACTGTGTAACGCACCAGCAGTGTTCTGCCATTTGATGGACAGAGTCCTTACCCTTATCCCGGGGCTGTACGAATTCATTATTTCTTACCTTGATGATCTTATTGTAATTTCGAAGGATATTGATGAACATCTGAACCATCTCAGAAAACTCTTCGGAGTCCTAAAAATAGCAAAGCTTAAACTAAATCTAGCCAAATGCAAACTTTTTACATCCGAATGTACATACTTAGGTCACATAGTCAGTTCCCAAGGACTTAAAATGAACCCCGCGTATTTAGAACAAATTAAAAATTGGAGCAGGCCAAGGACAGGCAAGGAACTTCAGCGTTTCCTTGGCTTCTCCAATTATTATAGGGCCTATTTCCCATCCTATGCGAAAAATTCTTGTACTCTTGACAAACACAGAAATGACAAAAATATCGAATGGACCGATTCCTTATCAAAAGATTGGGAAAATTTCATAGATATGTTTTCGAATTCTATAAGTAAAGGTTATCCCCAATGGGATAATCCAAACCCCTTTATAGTAGATGTTGATTTTTCAACAAGTTATTTTGCTGGAATTCTCAGCCAAAAACAAGGGGGTGAAGAAAGAATTATTGGGATTTGTTCCAAAAAATGCAATGGGGCAGAGAAAAATTATCCAAGTTATAAAGGAGAGTTAGCATGTTTAGTATTTGTCCTTAAAACATTCCTCCATTACTTAAGATTTAGAAACTTCATTGTTCGAACAGATTCAATTTCCTTAGATCATTACAAAAAATGGCAAAAAGGAACAATAAATGGGGTAACTTTACGTTGGATATTTTTTATCCAAAGTTTTGACTTTACAGTAATTCATAGGAAGGGGAGGGAACACTGCAACGCTGACAATTTGTCTAGAGGCCAATTTTTATGCAAAGAACATAAGGAAACCGATTGCGAAAAATGCACTAGTCCATTTACCTTGGACCCGTATGAACAGGATTGTCCCTATCAAGACCAGATCTTTGAGCTACATGCGGCATCTGAGGTCGGTGTAAACAATGTCTGGCAATCTGAAACACAAAAAGATCAAATATTATTTGACATTCGTAGGTGGATATTCGAAAAAAAGCAGTTGTCAAGCTTTGAGAAAGCAGAACTAACCGGCCGAAAAGAGGTCCTTTTTAAATTAATGGAACATTTATATGTTATGGAGGGACTTCTGATATTTAGACAACCCCTCAGCAATGGGACTTTTATTGAAAGACCCGTCGTACCCATTGGATTATACAATAAAGTTTTCGAATTAGCACATAATAATATTGTAGGTCACAAGGGGGTGAACGAAACCATCCGCAAAATAAATGAAAGATTTTTCCTTATAGGAATCAATAAATTTGTGGAATCACGCATCAAAAACTGTATTACTTGTCTAAGAAAAATAGGACAGGTACCTAAACATAAACAACCTATTACCCATTCGGCCATTAGTCACGAGATTTTTGGCCAGGTATCAGTAGACCTTATTGGTCCCCTAACTCCTAACTATTTTCAAGGACAACATGTCCGCTACATATTTATCCTAGTGGATTTATTCTCTAGGTACGTAATCGCCCATCCCATGGAAAGCATGGTAAAGGTAATCCTCGAACAGGTGGTGCCCACCTATGGCTTATTTAGGTCACTAAGGAGTGACAGGGGAACCAATTTCACCGGGGAAGTCTTTCGAAAGGTTATGGATGAATTAGGCATTGAAACTAAACTTATCCCTCCAAGAAACCCTAATAGTAACCCATGTGAAAGGCATAACCAAAGTATTTACGCAGGATTAAGATCTGATGACCGATTCGAAAGTAAGGACTGGGCAAGAAAACTAGCTTTGACAACTTTTGTGATTAACGCAAGTACGTCAAGAAGAACGGGGTATACGCCATTTTACCTGATGTTCGGCAGGCAACCAACTCTAAATCTCGATTTCTTCTCGCCAATCCTGCAGAATAGGCAGGATATTGATTGCATATCTTACTTGGATTACCTAAAAAATTTGGAAGAAATTATTGCACAAGTTTCCAAGAAATCTAAAATCTATTTAGAATTTCAAAATAAATCGAGAAAGGCTTCGTCACCTATTTTTGTGAATGGTGTATGTTTTGCCTTCTTTAATCTAGTCAAGGTAGGGATTAGCAAGAAATTACAATCTTTTTACGGGGGTCCTTTTATCGTAACCAAGAAATTCTCGGAGGCACTTTTTGAACTCAGTCCCTTTGGGTCAAATCCAATTAAGACCAATCAAGTTGTTAGCCGGGATAAAATACGAAAAATAGATTCTAAAGTAGAATTATTGGGGGAAACACTTTCCTTTAACGTCTTTCCTATCGAAGAAATTGTCCCGTCAGAGGAAATAACCTTAACAATAGATAATACGGGACTAACCGAAATCAACGATAATAAGGGCATGGAAAATAATGATTTTACCTACCTAGACAACGGTGACAATGAATTTACTGGGGAAAACCCTGAACCTAATCAGAACGTACCTCAGGGGGAGGTAGATTGTGAAGGGGGAGGGGAAATAGTGGAAAAAAACTCACCATTTGAACCACAGCCCAAAGACTGGGAACCGCCTGGCACAGATCAGTCACCCGGTCCTAACATCCAGGCTGAAAATAGTTTCTTAGAAGACACTGTCCCATCTGAGGCATCATTCTTTGCGCAGCGACCCAAACAATCCAGCCCTGAAAAAGTCATTAATGTTAACAAACAAAGCGTAGTACCTAAATATATATTAGAAGAAGAAAGAAAGACTAGGTCACAAGGGGGGGATAACCGTATACATGTCCAAATTGGACTACATAACCCAATTAGAAGGAAGAAATAAATGTATATAAAATGAAATTGATAACTGTATATAGCTTTATATATTAATACTATCATGTATGTATATAGATATAACAATAATCTAAACAAATACGTTAAAAACTAACGGATTAACATATTTCAGAGAGGACACCAGGCATAAAAATAAAATTAAAATGCAGCATCATTTGGCAAAAGCACCAGGAACTCGAGGTAATTTTATTTGGGGATTCGTGAGGCTTTTTATTATTTTGGCAAAACCAAATGCGTCCGAAATAATACAAATAGATGCGACCCAATGCATGGCAAACAAAAACCCGCGCCTAAAAATCTCTGAATGCGCTACGTTTCTTAATATCACTAATACCGAACAAAAACGATTTCACCTGCTCCAAAAGGTTGAAAGAAAAATCATACCTGGAATCTGTTGCCACCTCCGAACCAGTACACATTACTGGTATTGTGGCAGGTACAGTCATGTCCATCTTGCAGCGCCAGCGCTGGTGGAGATACCAAGTCTTGTATCTTATGAAGACTGCCATGACATGTCCAATACTAAAATATTTAACTTTGAAGGAAAATCTGTTTCAGTGTATGAACACCAAATGTCATACACGCGTTTCATCGTAAATGGAACGCTTTCTTACCCCAACAACCTCCTTAACGGCGTCGACCCCGCCTGCGAGGGACACGGCGTATTCGTGAATAGCATTTTTATCCCTGGGACATTTGAGGAAAAACAAATAGGAGTTCAGGCTGAACCTGTCGAATTATTACAAACAAATACGGGCTGTTACCTGGGAAGTCATTGGGTGGGAAACAATTGCCTAGACCACAATCTTAGATTAGGTTATGACCGCATTATCTCGGATGATAAATCTGATAACTCACAAAAATTCACTTCTCCTTGGCGAATGGTAGACATCTTTAATATTTCATTGTTTACATTTGAAGGAGAACAGGGTGACCAAAAATATTTAGTGATTGATCCCCAAATTACGCTTGCGTTAGAACTGAAAGATAAAATGCATTTCAAAAACTTAATCCCCGAATTATCCTATTACAAAACTAACATTGATAATCTAATGGTATGGTTCACAAACTCTTTAAAACCTTATTTTCCCCTTTTAAACGCTAAGGAAAAAGATGACATGCTATCATTAGAGATTTTTTATTCTTACCAACAATATAGTAAATTAATTGTCCCAGAAAACCGCTGCTTACAGAACCATTTTCTGTCTAAAAGTAGTATTCAGACCCATCGCAAAAAATTAGTTAGGGCGCATGGCGAACTTGACCTAGTAATACAGTGCGATAATCTTAAAATTAATGTTTCTTTGGGAGAAAATTTACCCTGATTTGTAGATCATTTTTCGGTTTCGATTAATAATAAGACCATGGGGGTGTCACCGTTTTCCCGAAGATTGGTCAACACAACCCATCTGACACCAACCAAATGCTCCAAAAACCCTATTTTTCTACACTTGTACCAAGGGAAATTTATTGGGAATCAAGGACAGGGAATGCAAATATTAAATGCAAACCAATACCTTATGGATAAGCCAACTAGCCTATTCCTTTACCATTCTTGGCAAGGCCTAGAAAAAACTAATTTCTCGGAAAGCGTCGAGGAATTATACCTCAGCCAGTTGGCCGCGGATTCAAATAATTTTGAAGTTAAAATTACAGACTCCTGGTTCATTCGAACGTACCATAAGGTGGTTGACTTTTTATCCAGCACTTGGTACCATATGGTTTTAGTACTGGCGGCCATCCTTACAGGGATAGGGTCGTTACTATGCATCGCTTTTATCATATATATATTAGCCTGCACCAAAATTCACGCGTACAAAGAGGGGGGTACGAGTGAAACACACGAATTACGGGATTTTACAAATAATGAGGAAAACTAATATCCCCAACACGGACGACCATGAATCGGACATATATATACCTATAAGGTCGCCGTTCCTTAAGGTTGTCTTTGTAAAAATATTTCCTTATTCGGTATAAGGAATTAAGATTTTTAATTTTAAGTTTTGTATTTTTATTTTAGGATATCCCAGGCGAAATTTTCAAAGGGGATTCCACCACTCTCAAGGCGCCAGCCACCCTTCATACCGTCGTGGTTATGAAGAGGCTCCCTTCTATCCGGAAGATGACTATTATTATGAGGACAACCAGGGCTACCATCAGGGCCATGACGATGCCTATTATGAGCCTGATGAAAACAGGTACCCCATTCAGCCTCGAGTAAAGCCACGTAACCCTGAGAACCTTACTGACCTTCAATGTGTCAGTAAGGCTATACACGTCTATCGTGTCGCTGGCAAAGCCGTTCCCCCAGGACTCCTTGAGCAGCAGGAAAACCTGCGGCAGGCTAAAAGATTAGAAGCCAGTGAATATTCGGATAAGGCTAGACCTACGGTCAAGCCCTTAATGGAGCAAAATACAATACCCAGGGGAGGGGAACCGCAGAAAAATCGGGTGGAATCACCACCAAAACGTAATGCCTCACCTGAATTAGAGGTAGTCGCCATAAAAACAGCCCCAAAAGCTGTAGATAAAAGGCCGCCAACACCAACAGGCAGCGGCGGCCCAGCAGCCAAGAAGGCTAAGGTGGAAATTCGTCTGCCTCCGTTACCCCCTAAAACAAAAGAAGCATCAGCAGAGGCTGGGAAAAATGAACCTAAAGCTTTTTGGGTGACCGCTGAGGAATGGAAACAAGTCCTATCCTCTACTGTAAAAGAGGCTATGGAGGAAGCCCTCCTTCCTTTCCAGAGAAGTCTGGAATCTAAAATCGCTAGCCACTCCTCATCTATGGAGAAGTCACACATACACCGTGACAAATGACTTATCGAAATTTCCGCCGAAGAGTCGACCGGCGAATTGAAAGCGCGCATGTGCTCTGTTATAGAGTCCACTAGTAGATTGTTAGACCAAAGTTCTGACAAAATTATTAAATATATTAATACTCGTTGTAATATTTTAAATGTACCTGTCGAGCAGAATTCGGCTGACACAGAGGCACCCCATCCCGCCGAGGGCGCACCGCAACCCGATGATGATGGCGTAGAATTGATCTCCCACTATGGGTCAGAATGTTCTGATGAATATAGGCCAACCGATCCACAGGGCAACCCCGTGGTCCTTGACTCTGTGGAAGGCGACGTTCCTGCGCATGAGACCAGTGACCAGGAGTTGGACACCAGGATAAGCAAGCTCTTCCCTGATCTGCCAGCCAATCCCCAGGCAGGCTGCTGCCGTTCCTGAGGGCCAAGTGGCCCAGGCTCCTTGTGAAGGAGTACAGGCTCTTCAGAATGCTGTTGGAGCTCCAGAGCCATCCAATCCCGTGGATTCTAATCCTGTAGACATAGTGCGCAAGGCTATGGCCGAAATCAAGGGACCTGCCCCCACAACAGCCACCCGTCGAAGCCGACGCGCTGGTCAATTGTGAGTTGAACATTTCTTGTTCACTCAAGAGGAGGCGAGTGTGGCATCCTGCTTCCATCATCTGAGTTTATACATATCTATCCCTGTCCACATTCCTCTAGTTCTCCAACTGAGCCAGACCTACACTGATGAACCGCCACCGTGTCCCATCCTGTTGTATCCAGAGTGAGTTGATATATATAGGCCTTTGTGTGAACATCTCACCACTTGTCTATATTCGGTAGACTGTAAGCCTATATGCCTAGGTTGTCGACAGTCTTAACTCCTTATCCTTTGTGCACATGGTTTCTGGCCTGTCCAGAAACGAGACGCCAAAGCTTTTCATTAACCTAATCCTGATCCATATTCTATAAATATATAACCTATTAATTTGCCAGTTCTGCCAGATATATGTATAATAAATGTTCAATTTTTTTATGAAAATACCTGTGTTAAATTACTGATATATTATTGCGTCGAAGCTACTCTATACTCATATTCCGGTCTGTCCGTACATCCCCTCATACGTCAGTAGTTTGGTACGATTTAGAAAGCGTAGCAACTCTATAATCATTACCAGAATGCCCGAACGTTCATTTTAAACATGTAGATTTTTTTACTTTTTTAACAACAAATTTTCATGTGATCCGATTGATCTTATTTTTGGTATGTTGATTCCTGGGACAACAAAGTATAATGTTATAAGCAAAGCAATTCTATAATTAAGTCCTAAAAATGTAAGTTTATCCATAAACATTATCCTGTATCCAGCAGTTTTTCAACAAATTTACTTATAATTTTGGTTCGACTCTTATACATTTATATTCTGATTATTCAGTTCTGACACTATACAAGTATTAATGTCCGTTTGTCCTATCGTTTCAGTGTTTCGCTTTTATGTATGGTGTCATCCTTGTTTTTAAATATTGATTCAACTACATTTTTATTGAAATTTAATAACCTTAAAACTATGCAGGCACAATGATGTTTTGAAACTGTCAGCTTGGTGTTGGAATCCTTCCTGGCAACATTGTTATTAGAGAGATACAAAAATAGAAAAACTGATGATCACCAAGAGCTTGTATTCCTATGTAATATTCTTTAATAAAAAAAGCCTTACTTGTAACACAATGCATTTTGTATGCTCTCCTGCTGTAAATAATTTTTTTTTAAATGGTTTACAAATTTGAAATGTAGTATGAAGTTGTTTTTTTCTATCTTGTTTTATATGTACACTAGCGGCTTCGCCCCTAGCCTCTAGGGGCTATGCCCAAGAGGTAATTTTTTTCTGGTGCTGCTAATTTTATGTGAAGTAGTTTCCCAATAATTTTTTTTGGGGGGGGGAATTTTCATTTTTCAGGGGGTTGGGTGTGTCCCAGACGGACGGACAGACGGACAGACATCAAGCTACTTTGTATTATAGATATATTAGAGATAGAGGGCTACAACTAAATGGCTTTTTAATTAAATAAAAGGCCGAAAAATCCCAACTCACTTATTGCACATTGATTGTAATCCAGGGAGAAAGGGAGGGGACAATGGATTGAATATTCATATTTTAGGAGTCTCAGACTTTGGGGACTGGCTTAAAGGGAATGGCATGAATTTAGCAGTTTCTGACTGACTTTGGGGACTAAAATATGAATGACGTCACGAGAAATCATGCAACATGACGGGGCATTCTTATGCTAACCAGCGCAATAATAAAAATGTAAACAATAAACAAACAGACAGAAAATTTTTACTTTTAATTGTTTTAAAATCATAATGTAAAAATAATTATGGAATATTTGTTTGCAGTTATGATTATAGAAATTATTGTATTTATTTTTTTAAAATTAATAATTAAATTGCTTTTAGATATCTTTCATTAATCAAATTTAAAATAAATGAGTTATAAAGTAGCTACGCTAATAGAATATATTTTCTGCTGTTGATTATAGCTCAGTGTATGGCAATATTAGAAAGAAATACATACACAAACAAGCGTCTCAATATACACACACATTTCTGAATAAAAATTTAGTGACACATGGCGATTTTTGGTTTCCTTTTTCAAATGTTTTATTGACAAGATATAATATAATATTTGTATCCTTTTATATATAGTAATACGTTTTTTGTATGTTGATATAGTTCTCCATTTTAGAGGGCATTACATTACAAAATAAAATTTAGTCTAGTGATGATTTTATACAAATTTTAAAAGCGAAGCTTTTTATAATTTAAGGGTCGGTCTGTCTGTACGTCTGTCCATTACGGTTAGCTCATTTTGCTAAATTAAACAGATTAGAATTGTCCTATCGATTTAAAACTTTACATGATGATTTCTATAACAATTAGGTATGACTTGGAAAACGAAGCAACACTATAAGAATCTTTAATATTTTTCAGGTGAAATCTTGTATAAAATGCAAACAAGCAGAAAATGTGATACTGCCTAGGTTTCCAGGAGAACAACAAAATGGTTACGGTATATATACATTTTTTATCAAAACAAAGCATAGAAATTTAAATATTAAGAAAATATGTTGTAATTAATGGAATTTTAGGAAGGGAAAGACATACAGATTGACATTTTTAATCATACTGTACCTTTGCCACTAATTATTAACAGTTAGAAGATTGCTTTTCGGTTATCATTTCATTCTTATTAGGTACCTAATTTTGAGAAAAGTAAGGGAATAGTGAATAGTCCCTTATGTAACATCGCCCCATATGGGGCTATTCTTTGTATTTTTAAAATGGCTTTTTATAGGTTATTTTAGGTTAGGCTAGGTTAGGTTAGGTTATATTGGGTTAGATGATTGCCCCACAGGGTTAGGTAATGGCCCGTTGGGTTAAAGCCTCCCGCAGAGGCAATAAATAGGAAAAAAGCTACTGTGAAAAATACGAAGAATCGCCCCATATGGTGCGATGTTATGAAAGGGACTATATCCAAAAGTAATTTCCAGTTATGGTTTTTTAACTAGGTAGCAGTAGGTAATAATTTCATTGGTATTTATATTAGTGCCGAATTAATATTTTTGCCTTTCAGTTAAGCCTATAAATACTAAAAAAAATATTTATTTCAGATGACTTACTAAGAGAAAATTAGCTTTCCTGAAAGAAGAAGTTATTGATATGGTGCGAACGTGCAAGAAAGAATTTAAGTTACATCACGGAGTGTATCTGCAGCGTGTAGGGGTGGTCCGTAGTTTGACATTTACATAATTTTACTTTTTTTTTAAAGCGAAGCTTTTCTATGATACTGGTCAGTCCGTCCGTACGTCCTTCCGTACCTCAGTCACAGAGAGTTAGCTCTTTTTGTTAATTTAAACAAGTTAGAATTGTCATATCGATTCCAAACTTTGCATGATGATTCCTGTAATAGTTAGGTACAATTTAGAAAGCGTAGCAACCCTATAATCAATACCAGAATGTCCGTACATCCATTTGAAACATGTCGATTTTTAACTTTTTTGATAACAAATTATCCGATTCTTCAGATTTTTTGAAAACTGATTCCTATTACAACAAGGTACAATGTTATAAGCAAAGCATCTCTATAAACAAGTCCTAAAAATTTAAGTATGTCCTTAAACAGTATTATCTATTTATGCAGTTTTGCAACAAATTTACTTAAAATATTGTTTGTACTGAAGCATTAATATTCTGCTAATTCAGTTCTGACAATCTACAAGTGTTAATATTCGTTTGTCCTTCCATTTCAGAGCTTCGCTTTTATGGATGTTGTCATCCTTGTTTAATTTTATTTAAAAGGGGGTCATTTAGAAGTTTATTTTACTTTTATCAATTTGTTTTATCTGATACTTTCCAAAATATGTTTTATTAAAGAGATCACGAATTAGTTTTTTCAGAATTCATTTTTATTTACCATTCCTTGTTTTTTAAGTAATTTTCGTACAATAATTTCTTAAAAGCTCCAAGAAGTTAGAAAAAAAATTGATTAAAATGTCAAGCTCAATTCCACACGAAGTTAATGTTAAAGTCTGAGCAATAATTAAACTATAAGAAAAAAAGCCATTTCTTCGCTTGCAGATAAAAACAAAAAAATCAATACTTAGGAAATAATTTTGTAATAAATCGCTATTAATATTTGTCTTCAAACTTTCTTTAAAATGTAATGAAAAAGTTTGGTTTATTTTATAAAATCATTAACAGAATTTCGGTATGTCTGAGCCGGTATAAAGACAATAGAAAAATTGTTTAAATTTATAGAAAGAATGATATTTAAGATTTAAATTGTTCAAAAAGTAAAAATTTATTATATTTGCTATATACTTCAGCAAAAAATTCAATCATTTTATTAAAGTTTTTCCATAAAAATAAACATTATTTTTTTATTCCAAAATGAATAGTTATTGCAATTCGTCACACACACACACACGCACACACACACTATCGTAGTATAACACACACACACACGCACACACAAACTATCGTAGTATAACACACACACACTATCGTAGTATAACACACCCGCACACACACACACGCCCACACACACTATCGTAGTATAACACACACACACACTTAACGCCCCACCCGCCCACCCATTGCTACCTAATTAACCAAGGAACTAGAGGCATAAGACAATGGCCGTTAAATTAATGCATATTCACAATGAAAATATACACAAAATTCTATGAAAGTCCCCAAAGTTAATTAGCCAACTAACAAAATGTCATTAACTTTGGGAACTAATGTAATAATAAGTCAAATATCCATTTCCTCCCTGCATACAATCACATACTGAAGGGTGAGTTTTAAATGAAAAGATTTAACAAAAAGGATTCTAAATACAAGGACATATATTTTTTTAACTCTTACTTTATACATCTTAATTGGAACTGATGATCTATTTTTATAGAGAAACATATGTATTCCATCAATAAAGAAAGTTAAAAAATTAAACTGTGTTTATACATATAATAATATTTTATAAAGTTGTAAGCTTTTTTTATCTGTAGAGAAGGATCTCGCTAACCGCTGAAACGATATGGTTCACTTTTACAGTGAAGCTTCTTATGGTTTTTGGGAAAGGTTTTAGGCTATTTTATTTTTGTTAAAAAAGTCGTTTGTTGGTTTTAAGCTATTTTTCTGCCCTTTTATATCCCTTTGAATATCCTTAGATACTAGAGACGCAGTTGCTTGTAGATTAAATAGAAATTAGAAAATATAAATTTAGATTAGAATGACTTGTTATAGATTTGAATGGTTTAATCTTTTTACACTTTAAATAATATTTAATTAACAACTGACCTAGAGGTAGAAATAGCAAAGTGAAAGAAGAGAAACAGAGAGAGAGAGAGAGAGGGAGGGAGAGAGGGAGAGAGAGGGAGAGAGAAAGAGAGAGAGAGAGAGAGAGAGAGAGAGAGAGAGAGAGAGAGAGAGAGAGAGAGAGAGAGAGAGAGAGAGAGAGAGAGAGAGAGAGAGAGAGAGAGAGAGAGAGAGAGAGAGAGGTAACGCAAAAAGCCGGGCCAGTAAATAACATTTCAAGTTTTGATCTGTTACTTTTTTTTTTATTTTGCATTTTTATCATTAAAATGACTGTCTTGTGTGTTACTTTTAAATGACATTTTAAAAAAAAACATAACATTTTAACTATTTTGAATGCAATTATCTATAAATCACTACAATTATTCGTATTTACTGCATTTATTATTCAGTTTTCTTAAAAATGGTGTTCGCGGTAGTGTAAAGTTCAGAAAATTTAAAAATTCTTTTTCATTTAATTGAATAATTGTCATTTTTTAAGGCAATATTTTTAAAAAAATATCTTTAATTGTCAGTTATCTACCTATATATATAACGTTATTTGCAAATTCACAGCCACTTTAAGACTTTATCAATAAAAAGTAAATTTTTTGTAACTAGACCAAATATAATTAAGAATTAGAACCATAAATCTAAATACAAAACTAAAAATATCCTTGAGACATTCTATTCTGCAACCTTTTTTATTCATAAACATTTTTAATCAAGTTATTTTGTTTATACCTAGTGTGTGTAACTGTGTAGGTACGTCTTAAACTGACAATTTTTTTAGATTTTAAAAAGTTAATCTAATTGATTTTATTTTTATTTATTATTTTGTTGTAATTAAATCAGGGTAGCCCCTTTCGTGACAACACCCCTTAAGGGGAGTTTCTTTGTATTTTCACAGTAGCTTTTCTCCTATTTCCAGCCCCAAGCAATTTTGAAAATACGATGAATCGCCCCTTAAGGGGTGTTGCCACGAATGGGACTATACTACTACTTGACCAATCAGGACGTTTGACCCCACTATAAAAAGCTTAGGTAATGACCATTTTGCCCATAAAAATCTTTGGACGATGGAGGACGTGTACGCCGAGCTGGCCGCGCATATGTTCAACAAGGCATGTTCGAATTGCGCAGATAAATTACCGTGGATTTATGACTTGGGCCTACTAAATCTGACCTCAGCCCATCTGCAGGTGAGATGGACTAATGAAACTTGCTGGAGATACTATCAGATACCTAGTGAAAACACTAGAAAAGACTAGAGCTCTCTATCCCAGCTGACTTGGCTCTAGTACTCCGACAAAGTGGATCGTGGTAGATTTTAAGATGTCAAAAACGTCAAAAATCTTGAAAATTTCTCGGTTCTTGACTTCAGGGGCCCATATGGAACTTTGAAACTCGTTTTAGACTATGTATTGCGCTGATAACCCTATCTTAATCTTCGTTCCATTTTTAAAAAGGTATAAAACGTTGTTCTAGCTTAACTGTGGCCCAAATGAGAGCCACCGTGTCAAAGGGTAGCTTTAAAGATGGGTTAATTTGGATCCTGCTGTTACTCACTCCTTAAGGAGATGTGGTCTCCCAGCAGCCCCAATCTTAATCCAATGGACTTTTGGGCCTGGAGCGCCATTAAAGCATGAACCAATAGACGCGCCCATACCAAAAAGACCTCTCTCATTGCTCCTATCATGGAGAACTTCACCTGCTTGAACAGGGACATGGTGACCAGGGTCGGCGGGCGGTTCAGGGGTCGGGTATAGACAGCTGTCCGCGGATATTAAGTTATACAATTAAAACCAGTGTTCTTAACCCCAAGGGAACTTAGGCCCAGTCTAACAAAACTGGTAAAATGAATTTTCAGTATGATATATAATCCAGCAAATTAGTAGCCATACTGGAAAAGGCCTTAATAATATTTAAGTTTATACTAGCAGCTACGCCCCTAGAGGCCTCTTGAGGGCAATTGAGAAAAGGGGAGGAGGGGTGAATACGATATCTCCATTTTTTATTTTAGATTTGAAAAGAAAAATAAAGAAAAAAATTGGGATAGGGTTGATTTCTTACTAAGGGCGATCTCTTGGGAGGATGGTGGTACTCTCCCTCAAAATATTTCTAAAGCTTTCCAGGACCTATGGAAAGCTACCCTGTAACCTATATCATTATAGCTGTTAGCGAGATCCTTCAGTACAAACATAAACAAACAAAGAGACAGACAAACATCCTGCTAATTTATTATAAGGATTAGATTGACTTATTTGACCTATTTGACGTTTCCTTAAAATAAAGAACTCAATCAGTTCAATATCTTTTAAAAATTTAAGCTACAGAGAAAAAAAAATACTTTATTTAATAGGATGTATGTTTGAGAATTAAAATGACCTTAAAATGTGCACTTATAGTTTTGTTATCTTTATATTATAAGTAAACATTTTAACAAAATACTTTTACTCCGGAAATTTTCATTCCATGTGCAATTTATGTTTAAATGGATATATAATATACATGGATATATTGACAGGGGTAAATGTGTCGTCAATTTAGCTTGCTGATATGGATTTCATTTATTAGTCAGTTCGCTCATCCAGTAGGGGGTGGGGATGTGGTAAAGAAGGGTTGATGGGGGGTATTGTATTATTATTTTAGCCAGCTGAGAGCATTGCTTTATCAGAGTACATGAAATATATGGTGCAATATCCATGTAATAATAGATCAATTCAAGTTTTATACACGAAGCAATGCTTTTTTGTTATCTTACACTGGGATTTCTAACTACATTTTATAACTTATAAATATTATGTATTACAAACTAGCGGCTACGCCCCTAGTAGAAATTAAAGTGAGAGGGGGGAAAAGAAAATAGCATAAAACCATCACAGGACCAGTAGGTGTATTCTCTGAAGAGTAGAGCCCAATCGTTTTAGTGGTTACTCAGATCTAAAGATTCAGACAGACAGATGGACAAACGGACAGACAGACAGACAGACATCGTTCTACTTTGTATTATAGATACACGTGGTCACATTAAAGTTTAAGTTTTAGACACGTATCATTTGTTATCTTTGCATAACCTTACTTATTTATTACGATATCTAAATAAGTTTTATAACTAATAAATATTATGTATTACAAGCTAGCGGCTACGACCCTAGAGGAAATTAGGGTGATAAGGGGGAAAAAGAAAATAGTTTAAAACCATCACAGGACCAGTAGGCATATTCCCTAAAGAGTAGAGCCCAATCGTTTTAGTGGTTAAGGAGATGTTAAGATTCAGACAGACAGATGGACAGACAGACAGACATAATCATTCTACTTTGTATTATAGATACACGTGGTCACATTAAAGTTTAAGTTTTAGACACGTATCATTTGTTATCTTTGCATAACCTTACTTATTTATTACGATATCTAAATAAGTTTTATAACTTATAGATATTATGTATTACAAACTAGTGGCTACGCCCCTAGAAGAAATTAAGGTGAGAGGGGGAAAAAGAAAATAGCTTAAAACCATCACAGGCCCAGTAGGTATATGCCCTGATGAGTAGAGCCCCATCGTTTTAGTGGTTACTCAGATCTTAAGATTCAGACAGACAGACGGAAAGACAGACAGACATTCAGACAGATGGACAGACAGACAGACATCATTCTACTTTGTATTATAGATACACGTGGTCAAATTAATGTTCAAGCTTTATCTTTTTTGTTATCTTTGCATAACCTTGCTTATTCATTAGAATTTATATTTACGTTTTAAAACTTCGCACCTAAGGGCTTTGTCCCAAGAGGTTTATTCAACCTATTCTTGTGTTATTTAGATTTTTTTTTAAAATGTAAAAAAAGGGGGGGGGGTATTTTTCATTTTTTTGGGAGGGTTTGGGGTGTCCCACCCCCCAATAAAATAGCTATAAACCTTCACAGGACCAGTAGGTGTATTCTCTGAAGAGTAGAGCCCAATCGTTTTAGTGGTTACTCAGATCTTAAGATTCAGACAGACAGACGAAAGGACAAACGAACAGACGGACAGAACGACAGACATTCTACTTTGTATTATAGATAAACGTGGACACATTAAAGTTCAAGTTTTATACACGTAGCATTTTTTTGTTATCTTTGCATAACCTTGCTTATTCATCAGAATTTTTAATTACGTTTTATAACTAAACTAGCCGGCTTCGCCCCTAGCCTCTAGGGGCTTTGCCCCAAGAAGTTTAAATCAACCTTTTTTGTGTTATTTAGATATTTTTTAAGTAAAAAAAAAATTGGGGGGGGGGGGGGGTATTTTTCATTTTTTTGGGAGGGTTTAGGGTGTCCCACCCTCCAATAAAATAGCTTAAAACCATCCTAGGACCAGTAGGTATATTCCCTGAAGAGTAGAGCCCAATCGGTTTAGTGGTTACTGAGATCTTAAGCTTCAGACAGACAGACAGACATCGTACTACTTTGTATTATAGATTAGTTGCTAGGCCCCTTGAGGACTCTAGGGGCACTTGAAGTGGGTTGACATTCACTAATTTTCAATTAAATTTAAGCAAAAACAAGCTACACTGTGAAGGGGTACTATATAGGTTCAGCGGTTAGGGAGATCCTTTGCTTTAGACAAAATAGTTTACTATTTTATATAACAGGACTAGCAGCTTATAGCCCCCCCCCCCCCCCCCCCAAGCCTCTAATTTGTTTTCTAAATACTAAATTTTTAAAGAGTAGAACCTGATCGGTTCAGCGATTATAAAAGATCTTAAGCTTCAGACAGACAGACAGACATTGTTCTACTTTGTATTATAGATATTGTTTGGAATAATATGGACTTTTCAAAGTAATGATTTAGTGATGATGGGTAAATTTAGAGTCCGTTTTTGTTTTAAGTTTCATTAAAATGTTCAAAACACAGAGATTTTGACATTAAAATATTAAATGAACTTTTAGAGTGTATGTCCAGTAAAGTCTTGTAAACTGCTGGAACGATCAATCCACGCTGTTTAGGGAATTGTGGGTATGGTCATAAGCAGGTTTTAGGCTATTTGGTGTGTGACTGAGGGATGGAGGTTAAGTTGAATTCTGTATAAAAGTATAAAATAGGGTGATTGTTTGTTTGTTTGCATTTAAAACTGCTATTCTAATATGGCTCTGTTTTACAATGAAGCTTCTTACATATCCCAGAATGGTTTTTAACTATTTTTAGGGAGGATACCTTCAAGTTCATGATAGTAATATAAGAAAATTACCCCTCCCCACCCCTACCAAAGAAAAAATCTACTTGAGAGCAAGGAAATAAATCTCAACATTAGAGTAAAATATTAGAGAGAGAAAGGGTTAAATAACTGTATAATAACTCTCAATTAGGTCTTTGAAAATCAACCAAGCGTAACGGGAATATCAACACAGACAAGAAGCAGAAAACAAATTGCTAGCAGACGAAAAAGGTCATCGAAAAAGGGGAGGAGGAAGTAGTTATCTGTATTTACATCTGTACTATCTCAACTTACCCACCCCCTTCCACATACCTTTTTTTAATGTTCCTAGAGGCCTATACGGGCGAAGCCTCTACTGTTGAGGATAAAACAAAACATTGATGAAATTATGCATCCGGCAAAAAAACGTGAACTATGTTACAAAACACGAAGATAAGAAAAGAAAAATTGTACATTAAATATGCAGGGAAGGTCATTTAATATCAAAACAAGGATGTCAACATCCATAAAAGCGAAGCTTTAAAATCAGAAGGAAAATTTAAAAATAGCTCTTGTAGAGTGTTTAAACTTAATAAAAACTTGTACATAAATTTGTTGCATAATTGCAGGATACAGAAAAAGGATGTATTTACATTTTTAGGATTTTATTATCAAGATGCATCGTTTAAAAAATTGTACCTTATAAACCTAGGAATAATTATTCCAAAAATCAAAAAAAAGTTAAAAATCGGCATATTAATTTAAAGGTGCTAAGACAATGGCTGATAAATTGATGCACATCCCCAATGTTAATACACAAAATTACCCATTCTGTAGATAACTATTAGTGGTTGAAATGTATAGACACTTAACTTAATAAACCAACCAATCATAAGTCCCCAAAGTCTCTCTGTCAATAGGCACTTAAAAAGAATACGCCGCCCCACTTTTGGGGGATGTTATCATCCTTGTTTAAAAATAAAGCTTCTCCCTCCAGCTTCCATAATTGATTGTTGATTTGGGTTTGGTAGAATAGTCCTATTGAATCTAACACATTTGTAAAATTACCACTTACTAACAATCTGAAAAAACCGTGGCAACTACACAAAAATCCTTATTAGAATGCCAAAATAGTTATTGTATAAATAATTGGGTTTTTTTTTCAGTCAGAATTTGGTACAATTTTTTTTTTTAACATGAGTTTTATATAGTTTCTACTAAATGTTAATGATTGTTTATCCCATTGAATTGTTTTTTAATATATTTAGCTTCGCTTCTGTGGTTGCTTTTATTCTTAATTTTACTAAATGTATGTACATATACAAAAGATAGAAAAACGTGAGGCCTAAAGTCTCTTTTTTCTGTTATCTCTATCTCTCTCCTTCTTTATGGCGCTCTCTCTCCCTGTCATTTTCTGTATCTCTCTCTCTCTCTCTCTCTCTCTCTCTCTCTCTCTCTCTCTCTCTCTCTCTCTCTCTCTCTCTCTCTCTATCGCGCTCTCTCTCCCTGTCGCTTTCTTAATCTCTATCATTCTCTCACTCACTCTCTCTCTCTCTCTCTTTCTTCTATCGTGCTCTCTCTCCCTGTCACTTTCTGTATCTCTATCACTCACTCTCTCTCTCTCTCTGGCACTTTTTAGCTCTCCTTCTCTCTTTTTCTCTTTATTCTATTATATATAATTCAATAATTATTAAATTCTTCTTTTTAGGAAGCTTTCCATAGGTCTCTAGAAGACTTTGCTATAGCTTTCTCTTACTAACTATAAACGGCTGTAATATTGGCAGCTGTCATTGATTGCATATTTGTCTACCAAAAACTAATCCTAAAGTTGAAAGATAGAGATACAACACCTGAATAAAAACTATTTTGCATTTATTATATTCTGACTTACTGAATAGTAAAGAACAGTAATAACATTGTCCATGACAATTACAGCTTGCGAATATATCAATGGATGCAAAAAAATATGTATTTTCCTCCTAACAATAATCTTCTTTTATCATTTTAATAGGCACAAATTTTGACTAATAAAAAAAGGGATTACATCAATTTTAATTATTTTCTTATCCACGGCCAACTGTCTATGAAACCATGAAACAGATAAATATATTATTGCCTTTTTAAATATATTATTAATATTAATTATCGAACAATTTGCTCTTTTACTTTGTTTGCCTTATTTTGCTTTATCTTACTACCTCTGTAGGATTTTTAAGTATTGAAACTACACTGTGTGTAATTCATTTGTATGAAATTTTAATATAGACAGATTTCCTAACCTTTAAATCTTTACTGGAACAAAGAAAAACTACCCTACAAATTGTTAAAATAATTGGTTCAGCTGTTTTGAGATATCAATGGCTAAATTAAGAGATATAGATATAAGTCGACCCACATTTCCAATTGTATTAAAAAGAAACTTTTGGAGGGTTTGTGGTACCCTCTCCCCAAATTGGTTTTAAACTTCCCAAGACTTATGAAAAGCTACACTGTAAAGGAGAATCATATCGGTTTAGAGATCCTTTTGTACAGACAGGCACAAAAACATACAGAAAGACACAATTCCTTTTACTTTTATATCCTGATAATAAAGTAAAAGGATCTGTGTGTGTGTACAAAAGTATCTTAAAAAACCGCTGAACCATAATGTTCTTCTTCAAATCTAGCTTCACATTGGTCCTGGGAAGGTTTATGACTATTTTTGGAGAGGGTTACACCCCTACAAAAGAATTATTCCCCCCAAAAAAATTGTAATTTTACTTTTACTTTTTAAAATTGAAATAAAAAATTAGATAGGTCATTTCAATCCCCCCCCCCCCTCAAGTTACATTATAAGCCTCTAGGGGCGCTGCCGCTAGTAAGAATAAACAGGACTTAGCTTGACATGATGACGTCAATGGAAAATTCTAGAATGTAATGATAAGAAATATGTAATTGTTTACTTATTAAAAATTATAAAACTAAAAGTGTACATTCATTTTATGTAATAAAAAGGACAATATTTAGTAGCTGAGCTACTCTACAAGTTTTGGAAATTTTTTTATAATTTCTACATTTAGTTTTCCTTTTCAGCACTTTCCCACAAAGTATCTTGTTAAACAGTGAACCCATCAATCTAAATTGAAAATTGAAAATAAGGGGTTGGGGTAGTTTTTTTTTGTTTGTTTATTATTTAAGGTTTGGTTAGGTTATATTAGTTTCTAGGTATCCCTGCAGGCTATTTTATATTTAATTTATTGATTACTATTGTATGTCATTGATTTTGTTATCTTTCATATTTAGCGTGGAGGAAAAAACATTATAATTACTGTGTATGTATATATATGAAAACAAGGATGACAACATCCATAAAAGCGAAGCACTTAAACGGTAGGACAAACGGACATTAACACTTGTATAGTGTCTGAACTGAATAATCAGAATATAAAAGTATACGAGTCGAAGCAAAAGTGTAAGTAAATTTTTTGCTAAACTGCTTGATAAAGGATAATGTTTATGGACATACTTACATTTTTAGGACTTGATTATTGAGTTGCTTTGCTTATAAAATTGTTCTTTGTTGTCTTAGGAATCACTATACCAAAAATCAGATCAAACCGATAATTAGATCACATAAAAATTTGTTGTTAAAAAAGTAGAAAAATCAACATGTTTAAAATGGACGTACGGACATTCTGGTAATGATTATAGAGTTGCTTATAGAGTCAATAGGACAATTCTAACATGCCTAAATTAACGAATAAAAGCTATCTATCTCGGACGGACGGACGTACGGACGGACCGACCCTAATTATAGAAAAGCTTTGCTTTTAAAAAGGAATTATCTAAACAATTATGACAACATACAAACCAAGCATAGTTTATCCTTACATAAAAGAAAAAAGCAGACAAGTGTAGAAGGGGGGTGGATATAACCTCTAGATGTTCACCCCTCTATACCCCCCCTCCCCCCCTGGACAAGGGTCTAAATGCTCCTGATATAAATCTCCACCCCACTAAAACAACAGCCAAGGAAGGAGAGTGTCACCGCCATTTAGGGGGGTGTATCCACCCCATAACCTTTAAATATTATTACATGTTTACAGACTTTAGTTTAAAGGGGTTGTCAAAATTATTGGGTGGCTAACTGTAGAACTGGTAGAGAAGGTGTGTAAACACTTGATTTGATGAAAGAAAAAAGTAAAATGGTAAAAAGTTTAATCTTAAAGATGCTTCACTGCAAAGGAGAGCCATATGGGTTCTACAGTTAACAAGACACAAACAGACAGACAAACAAACAAACATATTTTATTTCAGGATTAATATATCCGTATATAACACTAGACAAACTTAAATTTGAAACTTAAAAACGGAGCTTGCAGCCAGACTAATCCTCAAATTTAACCATTTTGTTGATAAATCCTTGTAGATATAAAAAAAAGCCAATGTACTCATTCTCATATTTGTTGGATTCAAAACTTAGGAAGCTTTATTAAAATTTGATTAGTTGGTTCAAAATATCCAAAAGTGTAAAATCCCTATTTACGAAGTAGCTGCGCTACATTATACATAAAAATATGAAAAATATTCTGATAAATTTTATGAAGATGATTTATAACTCTAGTTTCCAAGAATTTCCTTATCTTATGCTTATGTTAATTAAACTTATTCTACCTGGCTATGAAGCTACTCTTATACATGAATATCTGTATGTCTAAATGTTTCAAAAATAAGAATATGATTTTTTTGGCTGCTATTTATGATAGTTGGCTTAAATTTTTGCTATTTATAACAATCTGTTTTATTGAATAATCAGTTTTTATTTTAAGTTTTTCAAAAACATATTTATAGGCTATAGCAAACAAGGTCCTAAAACTGCAAGGATTTTCCAACTTAAAATAAAATAATCATCAAAATTATGTTTATTTATTTATATGTTGTTTGTGATAAAAATGCAATTTAGAGAATTTAATTTCTATGGAGTTATTGTAATTTACTCAGCTGCTTTGGAAGATTGTTGTTTTAAATTATATCCCCTGACTAAAAGTTTCTTTTTATTTTGTCCCTTTGTCTGCAATTTTTAGAATTATAAGCTTTGCTACTTATGGAAAGATGTTGTTTTTGTTAAATTCTTCAGATTTCTATATGATGTGTTTAAACAATGATTATTCCTAAAGACAAAGGTTTTTAACATTTAAGATATGTCCTTACTTCTCCAATATCATTTTAATGTTTTAGATGTTCCTTTTCTTTTTGATAAAGTTTATTTTATCTTTTTTGTTATTGATTTTTAATGTTAATAATCTATTATTATCCTATTTCTTTAGAATTATATATGTTTCATTTTAAGCAAAGCATCTCTATGTTTATGTTTAAACTACTTTTGCTTGACTAAGAAGGGCAATTAATTTTGAAGATTTTTTCTTAGAAGTATATTTTATTATGAAGCAACAGTAGTTACTAATTTTAAATATTATGGTTGAGATAGATTTATAACTGTTAAACTTTACTTTTAAGATTATTAGTGTTTACATAAGTGCTTTAACATAATTTATCGTCCTTGATAATTTATAAAATTATTATAACAAACAGCATGCACAAGAGATAAAAAAAAATATTTAAGAAAATTCTAGTTAGTTGTTAATATTTAGCCATACAAGATGGCTAATGTGTTTATACTATTCATGTTTTTTGCTTTGGCAACAGGTAAAAGTCTTATCCTTTTATAGACCAGGGGTTGGGTTGGGATGAGATGTAAATTTACATAAACAAGGGGTTTTGTAAAACAATACTAATTAATAAAACCCTTCATATTAATGTAAAAAATGTGAAGAAAATCTGACTTGTTAAAACTTGTGTTTGAACCATGTGTTTGAGAGGTTTTTTAGGGGGGGCAAGAGTAGCAATCCTCTTTTCTTAATTTGAAGTTCTTGCAGAAAGATATTTAAATCAATTACAGATACAATTAAGCTCTTTAGAATATAAACTCTTTAAATCTTCATGGTTTTTACAATTTAGGTTCATGTAATGAGCCTAGTGATGCTAATTGCCAAGATGTTGAAGACAATGGAGTTTATACAATCTACAACAGATGGCCATGTAAGAGATATAAATTAATTTTAAAAGTTATAAACTAATTTTCTTAGATTTATTGAAAAATATATATTATTATATAACAGAGACAGAAGGTCTTGATCTTAGTTTGTGTGTGTGACTGCATGTCTGCCTTATTATACATTAAATACCTTATTAATCACAGACTAATATTGCCTACTTACAGTAAAGCTTCTTTTAGATCAATGAAACACTTTTTACATCTATTTTTGATTATTAAACATTATTTTCATAAAAAAATGTATTCATGAGAATAAAAACCTATAAAAGACTTGTCTTGTACACACTGTATATGCACAGGGTTTTAAATAAAATTGCATTTTCCGTTTTTCTGACACAATCAGAAGGAATACTGAAAAACAATGATAAGTCCTAGTTATCTGTAAAGTACAACATGTATATTAAAGGTATTTTTTATTATCTCTAAAAAAGTAGCCACTATGATATCATATAGGTATATAGTATCAAAACATGCTCCATGTGGTCCAAGAAAATTTAAAATGATTTGTATAAGAAAAACTTAACAATTTTTAAATAACAGAAAATGCAGTTTATTCTTAAACACCCTGTATAACATTTATTTTGGCATCCCACTAGAGGCCTCTTGGAGCACTTAAGGGAATATTAGGGGGAATATTAGAATATATGATTATTTAACTTTTAATGACTAATACAAAGCTTTATTGAACCATAATGGTCCCGCAGTAGGAAAGATCTTACAATACAAACAGGATATACTCAGGATGTGCCCTGTCAAATTAAGATTCATTTTTTGTTAAGATGCAAATTCAATAAATTTAATCAAAATGGTAAAATGGCCATGGCTAACATATTAGTGACAAGTTATTTTTCCAATTCCATTGTTTACTATATTAATTTTATAAAATTCAAAACAGTGGTCATGGCTGACATTTTATCAACCTAACAATATTCTTCTAATATCTTCCAGGGAGGAGACATTGGATTATAAAACGTTATCTTATTTAAGGCTTAAAAAATCTTGGGCACTTTTAATTCAATTTTGATTGGTTGGTTTATTTCAATTATAGTGGTTCAATTTAGATTCTTTGTCCTATCCCTCAAGATCCCTTAAAAATTGCAAAAAGTTTTATTAGGATCTTAATCATTCAAGATCTTTTATTTAAACTAATTAATATTTCATAATTTGTATTTAAAGGTGATTGTCAGAAAGTCTGGTGGTGTGAGGGTGGAAAACTTCAGACTGACAACTGCACAAAATTAGAACAATGGAAGTATGGTAAGTAATGTAACACATTATTAAGTAAAACTGTGCTGTCTGTTTGACCATCTGTCTTAATAATTGGATCTTCTGGGAATAAACTTACTGTTCCTTATTTTTTTTTTAAATCAGGATGGTTTGGGAACCACCACCACACCACACCACTGGGGTAAACCCTTAATTAGAAATATTACCACACCCCTATAAAGATTTTGAAAAATTTTATTAGTAAAAAATTTATAAATTCAATTATGCACAAATTACAAGCATTTGACATGGCATAAATTGTGCCAGGAGTAACAAAGTAGAATGATGTCTGTCTATCCATCTTTCTCTTCGTCTGTCCGTCTATCTGTCCATTAAGATCTCTGTAATCACTGAGCCGATTGGATTCCAATCTTTAGGGAACTTACCTACTGGTCCTTTGTTGGTTTTATGCGATATTCTTGAGGGGTGGGACACCCCCAACCCCCTCCCCCCAAAAAAATACCCCTCAATATCTTTTTTTTGATAATTTTATTGTGTATGTTTGGCAAATTTTCCATTTATTCATGAAAATTGGCAACCCATTTGCAATTTTGTAGGCTGGATAGGCACCAAAATTGGTGACCAATTCACAATTTTTTCAGCTGGGTAGGTAATAGAAAATGCAATGATTCCCACAATAGGCATGTCCCACCTCTTGGGGCACAGCCCCTAAAGGCTAGGGGAGAAACCACTAGTGTATTATATTTTACAACTAATATCAGTAGGTAAATACGAAAGAAATTTCTGCAGACTGTCTTTTTGCGTATTAGGATTGCATAAATGACTAAAGAAATAGATTTTGAGGTCCCTGACATGTTTTTGGCTGTTATGTACTTGGGAAGTCAAACCTGAATAGAACTATTAATTTAAACTTAATAATTTAGATGTTATTCACATTATTCACATTTTCCTTCTTAAGAGAATTTTGGCTCTCCAAATTTATTCAACGTGTCTCTCACAGGAGAGACGGAGAAAGAGGAGAATGAGAGGGGGTAAGGAAAGAAGAGAAAGAGAAATGTTATGAAACTTGTGAGGCAAAAAAGGAAGATTATTAGCACAACAATAACAAGTTTTCAACAGTTTATAAATAAAATTTTTCACATGATTATGGTATGGAAAACTTGTTTATGCTTATTAAGTAAATGTAATTTGATAAATACCCTTGTTATGTAGTTTAGAGAGGCTGTGATACTTTAAAATTGGTAAATAGAAAATTTGTTATGGAATAATAAAGTTAAAGGATGATTGTCTGTACTAAAGGATCTCGCTAACTGCTGAACCAATCAAGTTCTCCTTTACAGGGTAGCTTCTCATACGTCCCAGGAAGGTTAAACACTATTTTGGGGAGGGTACCACCACCCTCCTCAGAGAAATCCCCCTAGAAAAAAATTATCCCCCCCTTCCAAAAAAAATTTAATTAAATTTTTTTTAAAACTAAAATGAATAAAGGGGTTGGGGGGGAAGGGTAGATGTTGCCCCTCCCAAAAAAATATTCTTTTTTACTAAAATCTAAATTATAATAATAGGTGTTGAAATTCAACTCTTTCCTCCTCAAGTGCCCCTAGAGGTCTTTAATATAGAATTTTAACTATATTGAACCACTTATGGAGTCATGAAGATCCTTAGGGTGAAACAGCTAATATTCTTTAACCCTATGCCTCAATACTTAGGTCTAGATTGCTTATCTCTAGATCTATGTAAAAACAAGTATGCATGTACTTAATTTTATAATGAAATTTTTGTTGTCTAACTTAATATTAACAATGAAGCCCAATACTGCATGAAATTATCTCTATATTTTATATATATATGACAAAGAAAGTATGAGAACTAAATGGCTATAGACCTAAGAACACAAACACTCATAAGAAAGAAAAGCTTTGCTTAAAAAAATAATTCAATTGTTTAGCTATTTCAAATTGTGTAAAACGTATACAAATAGGACATGTCTGTTCATCTGTATCTTAAATATTTACTACTTAAATGTCTGAATTAATCCTTTAAGTTTATAAATCCTTTGTTTAAATTGAAGTTTTTATACAATTATAGTTGAATTTATATGAGTACATTTAAGCAAATCTTCATTGAAAAATACAATAATAAAATAATAATAAAAAAATCATTTGTAGCATTTTACAATTAATAGTAATAGAACTATGAACTCTGAACTATTGCCTGCTTTCCCTAGCCACAGTGCTCATCTCCATAGCATATAACCTAACCTGAACTAAAGTAGTTGTTCTCTGCCAAAGTCATAGTTTTGTCGCAAGGGGGGAGGGGTACTAAAATTTTCAAAATTGAAAAAAAAATATTTCTAAGAGGATGACACCGCCTATTATTTTTGTTAATTAGATGTGGGGATTAAGGGAGTTTGTGTGAATGAAGCTGATGCTCCAATAGATATCTGCAAGATAGGTAAAACATTTACTTTCACCAGGAAAAGAGGGGACATAAGGCCCTAAAGTTAAATAAACATATTTGTTTATTAGAAATTTTGGAGCCTCTAATAAATCTTGATTGGATAGTAGCATTTTCAAAATTATTAAATCCTTTTAACCTTCAAAAGAGGTACTTTAATTAATTGAGGTATTAATCTAATTTGGCATCAATTCACATCAAGTAAGATGAATTCCAAATGGGCAGTGTATAAAATGTCAGTTTGTAATTTGTATTTTATTCTTTGAAAAGGGTTAAAACAAATTTACACAGAATTGTTAGCATGCATTTGTTATTCATATGGCACAACATAAACTTAATAATTTTACTATTATTTTCTGGTGCATAAGTAAAAAAGTTCTACACATGCTTTTTTAATCCTTTAATATAAAGATTAAAATAATTGATGGAAAATTTGGATGCAATTTTAAATTGCAATGAAAAAATCTGATGTTAACACATTACCTACTTGGGATTATAAATCATGTAAAACCACATTACACATGATTATCATCTGTAGACTGAGTATGAAAGTATAGGGCAAATAACCTTTATAGCACTTCTTTTAAGAGTTTGATATAATTTTTTTAGATAAACTATTTTAATGATGTATTGTTTTAAATTAATGTTTACAAAATTAAAAGTATTTGAAAAAACAAAAATTCATCATAAAACTATTACGTACGAAACATTTATTAAAAGATATTTTATCGTGCATTATACCATTTTTTAAGCAAAACTTATCTATGATAAGGGTCTGTCTGTCAATTTCTTTCAATAATGGGCAGCTCTATTTGTTAATTTTGACATCATTACTTTATATATCCACTTGTTTTTTGTTATGTTTTCCGATTTGTTGTGCTTTGCTTTCAGGAATGTTGTCATCCTTGTTTTCTAAATAAATTGCTATATCAGATATATTTCTGTTTTGTAGTCAAATTATAAGATTATTATTTACTTAGATGATAACTGTGAAGATGAACGCCCAACAAATGCAAATTGTACAATGTTTACAGATTTTAATTCTGATTGGTTTCCCCTTCCATGTGAGTTTATTTTGTTCAATCTTTAACTATCTGTTTTCTAAAATATGAATAGTATGTTTTTTATTGTTGTCTGTAGCTAAAGATCTTAGGTTGAATTGGTTGTACTTGGTGTAAATAAAAGTTATTTTTTCCCTCCCACCCATTACAATGTAACTAGTATAAAACAAAATAATACATTATCTGTCTTTTTTAGATGCAAAGCTACTCTATAATATTTATCTACAGCAGATCCTAATAATATGTTGACAGATTGTTTGTGCCTTTCATAAATGCTATTGGATAGGGTCAAAGCTAATATTCTCTGTTTTTATTTAGTACAGTCTTAGTTGCAAGCAAAGTATGTATATTTTAGAGTGTTTTTAAGCAATCTTCATAACCTTTCTAAAGCCCTTTCAGGTTAGGGGAACACTTGTCTATAATATAAATAAGAAGTATGTAGTCTGAACCTTTAACCCTTAACAGTCAGGAATTACAAGTACAGCTGCCACTGCCAAAATTGTTTTTGAGATTTCTGATATAAAATTTTTACATATAGATAAACATTTTCTGAAAAAAATGTTCATCTAGCTCAAAAAAAAAGAAATTACAGCTGTTTAAAATTTTTAAGTAATAAAGGACTACGGATTAAGGTCCAGAAAGAGGACTGACTGTTAATGGTCAAGGGGTCAAACCCATTAAAAAAAAATCATGAGGTTTAGAAAGTGGAGAAAAGAGTGACTTAAACATTATCCTATCCTACACCTTCCCCTTTAGATGCAGTGTCTAGGTCAAATTTACTAGTATATCATAAAGTAAAATAAAATGTTGTATGGTTTATAGTAAGTTAAAATGTGTTATAAATGCCTGATTATTTGTCCATTAAAGCCTTCTAAAATATCAATATCAAATGAAATTTTCAGCTCCCGAAAAGTGTTTACTTTTTAGAAAAATTTAACATGCTACTTATCCACTTTGATGGAATAAACCAAAAACAAAAGATTAATTAGACATGACAAGATACAGTTACAGATACATGAGAAAAAATTCTATGTGCTATTTAATTTTAGGTGATTGTCGTGGTTATTGGTATTGTTATAGAGGTCAAGTCTTTATATGTAAGTTAATATTTCTAAATCAAATATTTTCCACTTTACAAATCTCAATTAATCACTCCCCTGCTAGATTCAACAAACCAAATTATAATTTCATTTACTTATTATTATATTATTTATTAATATTATATTATTATATAATTTAAAACAATAATTTAGATATTGCATAACTAATCATAAATATTATTAGATGATGACTATTGTTCTGGAGACGGTAATATTTCATATTCTATAATACTTTTAAGCATAATAGTGAATGTAAACAATCATAAAAGTAGAGCTCACTAAATGAAATGAAATTTTTAAAAAGGCTGGTGCTAATTGCTTTGAAGCCTTGCACTCAATAAACCTTTAACATTGAATGCACCCCCCCCCCCCTTCTGGTTATTTCTATCTCATTTTTATTTGTGTCAAAGACAGAGAGCCATAACTGTGTAACTTTTTAATATTGGTATAACACTTAACTGAATGTTTGAATTTTTGAAATTCTTCATTCTTGTGGGAACAGGATGCCAGCAAATATGTTGGTCCTTCACATAGCAAATTCTTGCAAAACATAGCATTTCTGTCCTTCACATAACAAATTCTTGCAAAACATAGCAAATTCTTGAAAAACTTAGCTTTTCTGTCCTTCACATAGCAAATTCTTGCAAAACATAGCAAACTCTTGCAAAACATAGCAAATTCTTGGAAAAATTAGCATTTCTATCCTTAATATAGCAAAATATTGCAAAACATAGCTTTTTCTAATTCTAACAGAAGATCAGAACTAAATCAGAACACACATAACAAGAGTTTTTACATAGTACATTCAGATTATCAATTATGCATTTAACTCTGCATAAATTATGATAATTTATGCTGAGTTAAATGTACTGTTTGAACTTCTATTTAACAGGATACAAGAACTTAATCAGAACACACATAACAAGAGTGTTTACATAGTACATTCAGATTAACAATTATTCAATTGCAGTTAGGCCCCTTTTCAGTCCATCATATGACATGGGAAGGAGGTAGAGGAGCATTTTATGCAGCCTAAATTCCTAAGAATGCAATGCCACTTTTCCTAAAAGGCATCATAGCTGGCCTCTTTTGTGTCCATCATATGACATGGGAGGTTGTGACACAAAAGAGGCCAGCTATGTTGCCATTTAGGAAAAGTGGAATAGCATACTTGGGATTCTAGGCAATTGAATAATTGTTAATCTGAATGTACTATGTAAACACTCTTGTTATGTGTGTTCTGATTAAGTTCTCATATCCTGTTAGATAGAAGTTCAAACAGAAGTGCTATGTTTTGCAAGAATTTGCTTTGTGAAGAACAGAAATGCTATGTTTTGCAAGAATTTGCTATGTGAAGGACAGAAATGCTATGTTTTGCAAGAATTTGCTATGTTTTGCAAGAATTTGCTATGTGAAGGACAGAAATGCTATGTTTTGCAAGAATTTGCTAAGTTTTCCAAGAATTTACTATGTTTTGCAAGAATTTACTATGTTTTGTAAAATTTGCTATGTGAAGGACAGAAATGCTATGTTTTGTTAGGTTTTGCTATGTGAAGGACAGAAAAGCTAGGTTTTGCAACATGAAGGACATAAGCAGCCTTCCTAATGTAAGAATTTGTCAGACAAAGGGCATAAGTCACCTCCCTTAAGTTAGATTTTGTTAGATGAAGGACATAAGTAGCCTTCCTTAGACCAATTTCCAGTGACTTCTGTACTAATTAGGAATGACTTTGTTTTCTTTTCATGATCCCAAATTTTATATGTTCATTAAAGTTAACACTTTTAATAATTTTTTGATAGTATTTGTACCAAACTCTGGTTGGGATTGTAATCCTAAAATGGATGATTCTTATTGCAAGGTAAAAAATAATAATATTGCATAAGTATAGAAATAAATCCCCAAAAAAGAATAGGCAATTTCTATTGGCAAAATTATGAAAAGATTAGGTAAAAAACCTAAAATCCATTTATTGTAAAATCTTAGCTGACTAATTTACAGAGAAGCAGATGATTTCCCTGAAAGTGCCTAGCTTACTCTTCTTACATATATATTTGATGAAAATAAATAGGGTAGGTTTTTTATCATACTGCATGACCCACAAAAAGTATTTTTTAGGTACATTTAAAGTTCCATATGTTCTTGTTTTCTATACAGTTTTGCACCAGATGAAGAAAAAAATGAATGTCAAGCATGCATTAATGGAGATTTTAAAGATTTTAAAAGCCAAAGTTTCTAAAAATCTATTAAAAATATAATTTTTATTTTTCATAATTATTTGATGGAGAAATAAGGTCTTTCTGCTAGCTAAAGAATAATATACAACAAAAAACAAGTTTACTTGTAATTTTTTGTTATTTCGCCAAAAAAAAATACTACTGAATTAAATGATCATTTGTAAATTTCTGGTTATTTTCCTACCCTTATTAACCAAAAGAAATAACTATGACATTCACTCCGCCCCCTTTTTCACATGCTTATCATTTAGAAGTTTGTTAGTTATGCTTTGAAGAATCATTTTGTTGACAATTTATTTTGTTTATATCCTATTTGTTATTAAACTTAGGATTATGAAACAAAAAAATTTCTTTATATTTTCTTCTATATCATAATTATTTTTTTTGCTGTTTTATTTAATACAAGTTTTTCTAATAAGTAGGTTTTTTTGAATTTAAAAGGAACCAAAAATATGTGTAAAAATGTCTTTAACCTTAAACCTAAATTATTTATTACTCTTTTGTCTAAAGTTTCTACAAGTAACAAAAATAAATGAATTTTTACCTTAATCTTGTTAAAAAAGCCATTTCAGGTAAAAAAATACTTTTTTGCTCAGTCATTTTTTCAAAACTTTAGCTCTAAAAATCTCTGTTGTTAATTTGTATAATTAAATTTTTATATATTCTTGTGTAGAGAATAAGAATATATGATACTTTTAATGATACATTAGGAAATTGTGGGTGTTACTGTTAGGTCTTTACATTTGGTCAGTTAATATTAGATTTTGGTAGCTCAGGCAGGTGAAATATCTACCAACAGGGATTTGGCATCAAGAAAAAAACGATTACATGTTTCTTGCATTTAATATAAAGCAACACATTATATTTTATCAATTTCTAAGTAATTATGCATTGGTTTTGAGCAAATTATATTAAAAGAATGCCTAATGGTTTGGAAAGATAGACTACTATATCAGAAGTTTAGTTTTAGTTATAGAAGAAAAAAAAGACAATTACTTGCACATTTGTATAATCTGGAAAATTTCTTCCAATCTTGGCTTTGCCTTGCAGAGCCTCAAAGAATAGGGGATTTCTAAACTTCCCTGATAGTTTTCATAACTTGATATCATGATGCAACTAAGCCTACCCTGGGACATAAAACTTAGGTATCGTTCTTTATGCTATCTTTCTATTATTCAGAAACAATTAGAAACCACTACTCCATCAACAGAGGCTAGTTCTATAACCTCAACAGAGGCAAGTTCTACAATTTCAACAGAAGCAAGTTCTACAATTGCAACAGAGGCAAGTTCTACAGCTCCAACAGAATCAGTTTCTACAACTCCAACAGAGGCTAGTTCTACAACTCCAACAGAAGAAAGTTCTACAGCTCAAACAGAAACAAGTTCTACAACTCCAACAGAGGCTAGTTCTACAATTCCTACCATGACATCTCCATCAACTACTACAACTATATCAACAACTACTACCACCACTACTACAACAACAACAACTCCTACCCCATCAACTACCACAAGTACAACAACAACCACTTCCAATAGTAAAACAACAACAATAACCACCACTACTACTGCTACAACAACTACTACAACTCTAACAACAACTACCACAACTATTACAACAACAACAACAGTTAGAGAGTGTACCAAAATAGGTAATGAAATAAATCAATAGATAAAGCAAGCATTAAATTATTCAATAAAATCTTAAAATAAAAAAGGTCATTACCATTCTGAATCCTATATAAAGATTTTTAGGTATAAAAACAAAATTGAAGTTTTGAATTTCTCTAAAAAAGTAGTAAACAAAAGCAATTAGCATTACATAGAGTTTCAGAGTTGCATTTAATCATTACTTATTGCATTTGTACTTTCATGTTAAAGGAAGCCTGCAAGAAATACCACACTTTAACTGCTGAAAGACTGCCACAAGTAGACCAAATACCCCAAATTTGAAGCCTTCAGCTTCTATAACAAAAAAGTTCTAGGCATTTTAAAATGACATTTTATATACAATGAAAATTTTGAAAGAATTACAATGCTAATGTTTGAAATTTTGAAATTAAACTACGAGGCCTAGAAACAAAATTATAAGCTTATTTTTGTCATAAATTTAGATTGCCAGTAACTAATTATATTTTTACAATAAAAATACCCATTTTTATAGTCAAAATCATTAAAAAAAATTAAGTTTAACTTGTGTTGTACCAAGTGTACTGTAGCCAATCAGAAGGCTGAATCAGCCAAGCAACCAATCACAGATGAGCTTATATTAGTTTTCCCCTTTGTTTTCGCTATGATTTTTGTTTACAAATGTAATTTAAATCGATTTTTTTTCATAGATTTTGACTATGAAATGTGGTGTTTTTATTGTAGAAATGTAATCAGTTACCGCCAATCTAAATTTCTGACAAAGATAAGGTTATAATTTTGTGTCTAGGCGACGTAATTTAATATTGTTTTATTTTTATGAGCATTGGAAATCTTTCAAAATATTCATTGTACATAAAATGCTATTTTGAAATGCCTAGAACTTTTTTGTTATTGAAGCTGAAGGCTTTAAATTTTGGGTTTTGGGTCTACTTGTGGCAGTCTTTCAGCAGTCAAAGCATGGTATTTCTTGCAGGCGTCCTTTAAAAATATTATTTATAGATAAACGTGGCCTGGAATGGGTAGCATTATTTAATGAAATAGCAATAAAAAACTGTTCTGAAACTTCTAATTCCACAGGTGCAGTATACTGTCAATTACAATGTTTAGAGGTTTAGAATAAATGTATTAGAAAAAAACATGGTTTATCTTATGATTAAGTGATCCTTTCAAAGCTAGAGTCTGTTTCCAATTTGTCAACAGTTGTTTAGTAAAAGTATAAAGAGGTTGGTTGGTGGAATAATGTTGAGGTTAACCAAAATAAGTGTAATAAATGTACATTGAGACATATGAATTTAGGTATAATATAAGATATTTCAGAAGGAGGATATGCGTATTGGTTTTGTGATGGAATAATAGGAGACTTCAACAGTTCAGAGCCTGATAGGTAAGTTATTATATAAAATACGGTTGGCAATCCAAATCAGAATTCGGAATCCGCCCAATTTTTGGCCAATTTTGGAATCTGAATCTGGAACCCATTTTTTGATAGTGGATTCGGATTCTTAATTGATAGGCTAAAAGTAGCATCTTGAGTTTATCTTTCATCTCCTCATTTTTGAAGGCAAAGATTATCATCATTATATATAATATCTTGTAAAATCTGTCTTGATTCTCAGAAGTGAATTATAGAGAACACCAAGAACATTAATTTTTAGAAAATATGTAGCACTTAATTTTTTTAATTTAAAAAAATGCCTTTTAAAATATTGCTAGAATCTGGAATCTGCAAAAAAATAGGAATCCAGAATCAGCAAGAATCCGCCATTTTTTGGACGGATTCTTATAAGAATCCAAATCTAATTCAGGTCCAAAAATTTGACATATTGCCATCCCTAATTTAAAACCAACAAAAAAAGATTAACATCCTAAAATAAAAGAAATGAAATGTTTCTAGAGCTCCTTTAAACAAAAGGCCTTAGAAATTCAGGGATTGGTTGAAAACAAAACTTATTTTTTAGGAGCCAATGTTTTGAATCCTGGGTAGATGACATTAACAACATGATAAATGAAGGTGAAAATGTTTGAACTGTTAACAGTGATTCAAGCCTATGAGTTAAAAAATATGATCATTTTAGATAATAAGATTATCATTGTGTTGATACATATCTTAATAAGAAAGTACACTTTATATAAAATCTCTGAATGGTTGATAGTTCCCAAAAGAAGTAAGACATCAAAAACCCAATCTTTGTAAGTAAGGCAGCTACAGTGATCTTGTTGTTATCTAAGTTTCACAAAATTTGGAAATAAAATACTGATAAATTGATAATAGTTATTTGGTATATTTTTGTCTGTCTGTCCTTTTGTTTGTCAGTGTTTCTGTTCTAAGGCAGGTATTTATATTTCTTTTTTATTCCTCTTTTTGAGACATCTAAATGTATTTATAACAATGTATTTTATTTCTTTTTGAATGCCACCCTGTCTATCTTTTGGTCAAAGATTTTCCATCTCAGTAGCAATGATAAATCTGAGATTCTAATATTTTATTTACAGTTAAATAATCCAACAAAATACTCTCAAATCATGTTTTTAAAGGTTCCAATAAAGATAATGAAGTTATTGATTATATCAATGAAGAATTGAGCCAGGATAACAAGGTATTCTCTTTTTTCTCTTCTCTAACCTAGAAAATCTAAAATAATTATCATTTCAAGTTATTTATTTTATTATACTAATTAGGAGCAATTTGGAGGAACTATAATCAGATTAACAGAGGCATTAGAAAAACTTGTGTTTGATGGACAAAATGAGTCCAGGTAATGTTTGCATTAAATTATCATGTCAAATGAAGGGTTTTTCAGATTGCCTGGTTTCTTTCATTCTTTCCTGTTGTTCCTGTTTAAAATACTTATTTCACATTTAGCTTTAAACAGTAGGTAAATCTTAAGCATGATATCACTGACTTTTGATTTAGATTAGTCCCAAAACTTGACTTGATGATTCCTGTAACAGATTACTACAATTTATAAATTGCAGAAATCTTTTCTTTATTTACAGAGATTTAAAATTTTTATATATTATTATAAATTCTGATTTTGAGTCTTTGTTATGGAAAATGTAAGTTATATCTAATTTTTTCTTGGCTCCCAATTTTAAAATGAATTGAAAATAATGAGGGCATATAAGTCTAATATATTTCTATGTACTATAGTGAAAATGGCTTTGACACCAGTTTTGTCAACACATACCTGAACGTGACAGATCAGATTTTTAGGTATAAAAAGTATTCTATAAATCCTTTATTTCATATTTATTTTATTCATAAAGGATATGGTATTAGGGATTATGACAAACCAATATTTTGTTCATGTCCTAAATCAAACAATCATCAAAATTAGTCACTACATATGTTGGCAAACTGTAATACACCATTAAAAATCTAATAGATAACATATCTAGGTCTTATCTTGGCTGGGAGGAAATTACTGATATGGAAACTAAAATGAAAACTGCAGTTAAAAATCTAGGTATGAATTTATAATAGTCATTTTTATCCACTGCATATAGTTTAAATCTTTTTTATTATCTTTACATTGTATTTAAGAAACAATTGATCAAGTGGGATACAAGCTTGGAAAAGCATCAGCAAATAGTAAATCTAGGTAATTTCATTTTATTTTATTAATCCAATCTATATTTTGAGAAAATTCTTTCAAGGTATTAGAGATACTTGTAAGCAGATTAAAGAAACCTAAAATTACAAGAATATTTTAGGTTATATTTTCAATAAGTAATGTTTAAAGCATCATGTTTCCTGTTGGGTTAAAATTGTTTTAATTTTGTTCTTGAAAATAAGGGAAAACTGGGCAGAGAAAGAAAAGAAAAAAACAAAATAAAAAAATAGATAAAAAGTCTTTATACATAAACTGTGTTAAAGTAAACTCAATTTTTAATTCTGTTCTTCAGATGTGAAGACTCAGTTACAGCACAATTTGCAGCAACAGAGCTTCAAGTGAAAACTCTAGTCAAAAATCAAGATTCAAATGAATACTGTTTTCAACTTAACCAAGTAATCATATATTAAGATGTTTTGGATAATTGAATATCTAATTATCAATACTAATAGAGATAATCAAAGAACTTTACGTATGTTATTCAGGGAACAATATGTGTTGAGTTGGAATTGGAGAAAGGAGATTGTAATATTTTTGTGGTGACATCAATCAAGTCAAAACAAGATGTTAATGACAAGAACTCCCCTATATTTGCAGAGTAAGATAATTTACTATTATTCAAATATGTATTCTAAAACCAGGGTAAGATTAATAGACTTAAAAAAACTAGCTAAAAGAAAAATTACAAACTAATATGCTAAGGAATATTTGAATTAGTTGCAATTATTGAAAAGTTTAAACGGCTCAATAAAATTTTTTTTTTATTTACATAAAAAAAATGTTTTGTTTTCACCAATAAAGAAATCATTAATGTTACATAATGTGTATAGTACAGGTTTGACTCTTAATATCTTGAAGAATTTAAAATCTAAAAAGGATCAATTCAAAATTAAGAGTCAGTTAGCTTTTTAACTTTTTCTTAGCTTCTAATTAGTATATTTCATTATATTTTAAACATTTTTTTTAAAGTTTGCCAATGGATTCACTCAACAATGGAGGTATGCTTGGTGATAGACTCCTAGGTAATTTAAGATAATATTAAAGGGTATGCACAATTTAGTAATTTTAGCAGAAATAGGATGAGGTTGAGAAAGAAAATTTTTAATCAGCTAAATTCACACTCAATATTTAAAATCTTCTGACTTTTAATATTTATAGCAACTACAAAGATTCTCCCTCACCATATTTATTCCCTTACCGAATTTATTCCATATCTATAGTTTGATAAATAAACATGAATTGAATATTGTTAATTCTTAATTAGTAAATAGAAAGAAATTTAAAATCTAATAGGACTGACCATTAACAATGGAAGTAACAGCAAGGACAAACTGATCTCAACTATAACTTTTAATATGGGAGAAGTATATGAGGTAAACTTGAAAATATCTAGAAAATATGTCAATAATTTCATTTTATTTACCATAATTCTTGTAGAATATTCCTGGATGCCAGTTTATCCCTGGGTATCCAGATTGTATCTACTTGGATACTGAAGAAAATGAGTGGTCTACTAAAGGATGTGTGGTAAGTTTTATGTATTGTATGAGTTGGGAGATTGAAACAAACTTCATGTTAAAAGAAATTCAATTGATGATAAATATTTTACAGTTACTTTACACTCTTGTCTCATATCAATTTTTGTAATCCTAAGTCCTAAGTACAGATTGTTTTTCTTTTTTTTTTTATATATACATAATGTAACCCTTGCCTCTTCTATTTTGATATAAATAGAAAACAAGAGGGTATTGTTATTTATGTTTAATACTTTAGGTTATGTTAAGTTAAGATTTTATTAGATATTTTTATGTTTATATATAAAATTAAAGAAATGGGTTTTAAAACAATCTAAACTATAATAGAAAATAATAATAAGAGAAAAACATGACAAATGGTGTTTGATCACATCAGCTTAATTATCAAATCTGCTCAGAGTTGTACATTCAAAAAAGGACCATATAGAAGAAACAAAATTAGAGGGATTATTTTTTCAAAAGTGGGTAGCTACGAATTTTCATTTGGTAGATCATAAACTGTTGCATTTTGTTCATTCAAATTTTAAAATTTTATGTGATATTGATAAACCACCTTTATAAACACAAATACAAAACCAGTTCCATTTATAAATAAAAATGTGGGTCATCTCAAAAAACGCCTATTTCAGAAAACGCCTATCTCAAAAAACGCCCATCTCAGAAAACGCCTTTTTCATAAAATCCCTACTACATTTTTTAAAATTATCTTGTAGTGAATGTAAGTTTAACCCATTAGTGCCGAACTGGGCATTAAAACCCGGTTCCGAAAAATGGAAAAAAAAACAGTTTCTGGCTTCATAATTGCATCATTCTCAGTAGGAATCCCCCCTCTACTACCCTGGCTTTCATTTCCCCCTGGAGCAGGCAGTTTAGCTTACTTCCGTTTTCCGGTATAGCTCAACAAAATTTGAAAATCATGAAAATTCAAAATACCCCTTCTAACTTTTTTGTTTTTATAGTAAAGTTGCTGATTTTTTTCGTGAAATCTAATGTTTATTGACAAGTACATCTATTTGTGAATTCGATTTATTCAAATTATTATTTTTTATATGATTTTTTTATTGTTTTTTTACGCCCTATTATGACCCGGCTCGGCTTGGCCATAAATACCCGACAGTTTTAAAACCCGGCTCGGTTTCGGTTTTTATTACCCGGTTTTAACTTTTCAACCAATAAAAATAACAGTTTACATCATTAGTAAGGGTTTGAGCCACCCTAATAACCCTAGTAATCTCTATAGGTGTCACCCAATAGTTTTATTCTCGTTTTCTGATATGTAACACCCAAATTTTATATGTTCTTTTTTTGTAGTGTGTGTCTTTTAAAACTTCGAGCAACGGGTTTTTTTACCCGAAAATGGCGGCACCTATAGCCGAAACACTAAATTTGAAATAAATTGCTTCGTATTATACTTGTAGCTCTATAGATTACATGAGGTTGTGTAGTTTTCAATTTCGGATCGTATCAAAGTTCTAAAAAGTGTTCATCTCACTTTTGGCGTTCAAAAATTACATTTTTCGATTTTTGGTCGAAATAACAGGGTTTTTACAGCAAAACCGGGTTTTAACGCCGGCGGAAACCGCCCAAAACGGGTAATAATGCCTGGTTGGTATATATGGCCGAGCTGAACCGGGTTTTTTTGCAACTTTCCTGTGCACGCCACTAGAGCAAAACAAAAAAATACCAATTCCGTTTTGACCATTATTTTGACTATTAATATCTAGAATTATATAGCTTTTCCTCAAAATAAAAAAATAGTTTAGAATAGTTATTATTATAAACATCGTATTATAAACGGCTTTCCGCAGATATAGAAAGTACAATTATGAGATTAAAAAAACTGGTTTTAATCTGATGATTGTACATTTCTATATTCGTAGAAAGCTGGATATAATACCATGCTAGACATAGTTTTTTCGTATGGATGAATACAAGAATAATTATTTTAAGTTATAAAGAAATTTAACATTTTGTTAAATTTTACTTTCCATAGATGATATATTTTGGGGGAAAAATAGGGTCAGGTTATTTAAATGTCTCATCTCTATATTCCTTCTTATTTTTATCAGATTAAAAATTATGTACTTTTGAATAAGCTTCAATAATTAAACCCTTTCCTCTAATGAGTTCTCTATCCAATAATTTTCTCCCATCCACCATTTTCCATTTATTTAAAGTATCCCTATTCTCTTAATATAGAAGTTACTCTTTAGTTTACCATTTTATCTATCTTTGCACATAGTTTATTGACTGGTTGATTTGGTAACTGTTTATTTGTGTTTTAGATAAGAGATCATGAATGACAAGTATTTTATTATTCTCTTGGATACTAATTATGAATTAGGCTTTATTTTTAAAAAATGTAGTAGGCATTTTATGAAAAAGGCGTTTTTTGAGATAGGCGTTTTTTAAAATGGGCGTTTTTTGAGAGGGTATGAACAGTATTTTTTTCAGTACTTAAGCTTCTCTCCATCATATGTGGTGCCTCCTCCATCTTGGCTATTCTTGTCACTGAAATGTTACTTTATTTTGGCAGGTAATTTTAAAAACTGTTTGAAACTTATCTTTAACCCTTAACGCCCTCCCCCCCCCTTCGGGTTTTTCTTTCTCATTTTATGTTTGTAAAAGATGAAGAGCCCACACTGCGTGACTTTTTAAGTATGGGTATGAGACATAACTGAGAGTTGGAATTTTTTGAATATCTCCATCCTGGCGGGCACAGGATTCCAGCAAACCTGGCAGGGTCATCCAGGTAAAGAGAAAAACTATTTTTTTGACTTAAACAAAGCATTTTGACTTACAAAAATACAGAAATATCCTCTAGTAGTACATTCTCATATGAAATACAGGTGTTCAAGTCAATTTCAGGTTCCAGGTACACTGGTCGCGAGAAGGGGAAAGCAGTTTTTTGAAACAGGCTCTCTGAGATTATTACAGATTCTGATATATACATATATAGACTAATGAAAAATGCAAAAAACAAAATCAAAAGCGTTCCTTCTTGAGAGAAAATGCGGGAAAAAGATTTTAGCTATTTCTAACCTAAAATTCACATTGGCAAGACAGTAAAAAATATAAACACATTTTAACATGTCATGCTCAGCACCTAGAAGTGGTAGAAAAATGCTACACATACCATTGGAAAGCTCATAACCTCTAGTTTTCATATTGATATATGACGTTTTTGTACTATTATTAGTTTTTGAGCTATCCTTTGAAGAATAAACAAGTTTTATAAATGCAGTTTTTTCTTGAATTTTAAGTTTGATACTTGTTACACAAACCTTTTTCAAATAATATTACTTAGCACCAAGAAGTTATATAATTATTTTATATAGGTAAAATTGTATATTTTGTGTGCTTTCAATTTTAGCTTAATTAAAAATTGTCTTTGAAATGTGTATAGTTTGTAGTAAGAACCAAGGAGGGAGGGGGGGGGGGAGTTTATACACTTATACAAAATGAAATTCAGTATAAAATTTTTGCCCTGTATGTTTTTGGGCTTGTTGTTATAGTTGTTATAATTTTGGCACTTTCCTCCTAGGAACTAGTGGGTTAAAACAGCCCCCAAAACACTAAAATCACAACCCAGTTAACTTTTCAGTTATTATAATAAGATGAACAACTATGAGCTCTATTAAAACATACTTCTTATTTACTAATACTTTACATGACTAAACCTAGTACATCTACCATAAGCCCATGAGAGCTTTCCTAAACAGGAAAACTCACTCAGTTCAGTAGTCATTGAAATCCTAACCTTCAGAAAAAATTATATTGTAGGATATTAGAAACAAGCAAACAAAAACTAAAATCCCAACACTAAATTTTTCATTTTTCTATTCTCACACCTTTTTTAAATAATTAAGCTAAGTAGTCACTAAAGATTTTATTTTGTCACTTTCCTTCTTGGGGTTAGTGGGATATAACACCCCCCAAAACACTAAGATTTAAGGCTTGAGCTTATTTTTAAAGATATCAAGATGATTTTTTTAATTTAAAATTTATTCTCATAATTAAGATAAGTAGCCACTAAAGATTTCATTTTGGCACTTTTCTTCTTGGGGCTAGTGGGGTAAAACAACCTCTTAAACATTAAAATTATAAGTCAGTATCATATTTTGCCCTTGCTGTTTGTTTTGTTGTTAGATCAAATGATTCTTTTTTAAAATTTTCTTACATGATTGGATCTACCTATAAAGCTTTAAAAATTTAATTTTGGCACTTTTCTTTTGGGGCTTGTGGGGCACAAAAGCCCAAAAGCACTAAAATTGTAAGTAATGAGATTACTTTTAAAGATATCAAGCTATTTTTTTAATGTAAACATTATTCTTACAATTGAACTAAGTAGTCACTAAAGATTTCATTCTGGCACTTTCCTTCTAGAGTCTAGTGGGGTAAAACACCCTCCAAAATACAAATATTATGAACTCTGAGCTTATTTTCAAAGATATCATGTTGAATTTATTGAAAACTTATTTCATATAATGAAGAAAAAAAAATAAGTCCTTTAAAGAGAGTGCCTAATTGAAATCTATAGTGATTTTTTGATCAGGTTTATAACTATAACAACAAGCCCAAACATCCAGAGCAAAATTTTATACTGAATTTCAAGGCCTATAAGTGTATAAACTCTCCTCCTCCCCTTGGATCTTATAAGTTCACAATTGGGAGTGGGGGTTTCACCCCACTCCCCCCTAGAAAGAAAGTGTTAAAATGAATCTTTATTTGCTACTTAGCCCAATTGTGTGAAAAATTTACATCAAAAATCAGCTTGTTATCTCTAAAAATAAGCTCAAGCCTTAAATTCTATTAAATTGGGGGGTGTTCTCAAGAAGGAAAGTGCCAAAATGAAAGCTTTAGTGGCTTCTTAGCTCAGTTATGCAAAAAAAGTTTACATTAAAAAAATTTGCTTGTTATTTCTAAAAATTCATTTCAGACCTTAGATTTTAGTGTTTTAGGGGCTGTTTTAAGTAACCCACCAGCCCCTAGAAGAAAAGTGCCAAAGTTCAATTTTTAAAGTTTTACTGGTAGATTTAATAAAATGAATCAGGTTAAAAACTATAACAACAAGCCCAAAAACATACAGAGCAAAATTTATACTGAATTTCATTTCATATAAGTGAATAAACTCCCCCCCTCCCTCCTTGGTTCTTAATGCAAACTATACACATTTCAAAGACAATTTTTAATTAAGCTAAAATTGAAAGAACCTAAAATATACAATTTTACCTATATAAAATAATTTTATAACTCCTAGGTGCTAAGTAATATAATTTGAAAAGGTTTGTGTAACAAGTATCAAACTTAAAATTCAAGAAAAAACTGCATTTATAAAACTTGTGTATACTTCAGATGATAGCTCAAAACTAATAATAGTACAAAAAGTTATATACCAATATGAAAACTAAAGGTTATGAGCTTTCCAATTGTATGTGTAGCATTTTTCTGCCACTTCTAGGTGCTGAGCAATGACATGTTTAAAATTTTTTTATATTTTTTACTGGCTTGCCAATGTGAATTTTAAGTTAGAAATAGCTAAAATCTTTTTCCCGCATTTTCTCTCAAGAAGGAACACTTTTGATTTCGTTTTTTGCATTTTTCTTTAGTCTATATATGTATATATCAGAATCTGTAATAATCTTAGAGAGCATATTTCAAAAAACTGCTTTTCCCTTCTGGCGACTAGTGGGTATGATCCTGCAGGTCCTGATCCTCCAGGTCTCCAGACATCTTTAAAAGGCTCATGTGGCTGCAATTTTTAACTCAAATTTTAAACTTAAGCTTTTCTTACATGTCTACATAATGTATTTTAATTTCATAAAGATCCCCCACCGTTTTCCCGCCAACTGCTGACTGTGGCGGCTGGCAGCTGCCAAGTACAGCTGCAGCCGCAGAAATATATATTAAGATATTTTTAATATAAAATTTACCTAAAGATAAACATATTCTGCAAAAAAATTGTTCTTCTAGCTTAAAAAATAAGAAAATTACAGCCGTTTGAAATATTTATGTAAAATAGGACCTAAAAACAAAGGTTGTTAAATAAAAGGGTGAAGCAAAAATTGACCTTGTCCTACTTAAAGTCGGAAATTCATTATCAATCAGGGGACTTGCAGCCTTCTAGCTCTAATAGGAATTGAGATAATAGGGGGGGGGGGGGGCGTTGAACACCCCCCCCCCTGACCAATTAAGGTGCGGCAAGGGGTCTGACTGTTAAGGGTTAATAATATGAAATAAATATTTTTCTCTAAATTGCTTCAATTATTCTTTTTCATTAAATTGAATCTGAATTTTTCAATATAGAATATTTTTTTTGTTAGGGAGAAAGATGATGATGAAGTGAACATGAAGAGGTCTGCTGAGAAAAATCTAAACTTCTGCATGATAATTGCACAACTTGGATTTGTAATCTTTGTAGGTAAATAATGATTAACGAAAGAAGCTACTTACATTATTCTTCTGTAATGATACTCTGAAAATAAAATGTTTGTGTATCTGACTGAATTATTTGTTAAGGTTTTCTTTAATGGAAATTAAATACACGGTGTTTTAGAAAAAACTGCGTTTTCCGTTTTTCTGACACAACCAGAAGGAATACAGAAAAAAATATTATATGTCCTTATTCTCTGTAAAAAAAGTACATCAAATTTATAACAGGTGTTTTTCATTATCTCTAAAAATACGGCCTCTATGATAGATACATAGTTTCCAAAAATGCTTTATGTGAAAAATGTTGTGCAAGAAAAATTAAAATAACTCTTTTATTATGTATAAAAAAATCGTAGAATTTCAATATTAATTTAGAAAAAGGTATAAGAAAAGTACCTTAATGAGTTTAAAAACCAACCTTAAGGCACAAAATTCTACCAGAAAAAAAGCATCATACGCATCTTTTGAAATATTTTTGCTTTAAAATGCGCCATTATTTTCAGAGATATTTAAACACACCTGTAACAATTTCGATGCATATTTTTATAGAGAATATTGACATATAATTATTTTTTTTGTACTCCTAATGGTTGTTTCCCAAATTTGGAAAACTCAGTTTTTTTTAAACGCCCTGTATATTATTTTATAAAAAATTTTAATGGTAAGATAAAAATACTATTTTATATCAGAATGTATAATTAGAATTAGGTCATTCCATTTCTTTTTTTTTGTTGTTTTACAATAAGCTATAATGTAATATCCATCAACTTTCTACGCTGTTTTGAAAATTCTTTTTTATATTGCTTGTTCTCAATATCTCTCATTGCCTCTCCCTCTCTTAAAGTAGATGTATAATAAAATATATCAATAATATATAATCATTTAATACACAGCCCAATCTCCACCCTCTTAAGAATTAACAAATAATAGGTTATAATAATATAAGTATTCTAACCTACCAAAACCATACATGGTTTGGAATTATTCTCTAATATGAATGGTTAGACAATGTTATACTCTGTGTCTAAAATATTCATAAATTCCTAGGTAGAAATGATATTTTACCCTGTGCTGTTTGTGAGAGTTTTGGAGCTGCAACCCATTTTGCGTTTGTGGCCTGCTATGCATGGATAGGTATTAATTCTTATATTTCTAACCCAATGTGGTTGTTGATTTTATTAAAATATTCATCAACAACAAGTTTCATAATTTACAAATAAAAAAATTGAATGTTATATAATCTATTGGAAAACTGCAAAAAAAAATTATGTTTTTGTGTCATTATTGTCCTGAGAATCACCTTATTAAAAATTACATAAAGAGGAAACATTTTATTTTGAATTATTTATTAATGCTCCAGGAATCCTTATGTAAGATTTTAAATGTATAAAATGACAATAACATTTTAAAAATAAAAATAAGATATATCTGAATGATGAATTAAGATTGTTTTTGTGAAGTTCTTGTTTGAGAAATAAGAGTTTCCTTCCAAATTTCTATCAAGCATATAATTTTATGCTTGAAATTAGTGTAGGTAGAGTTACATTGGGTACGCACTATCATATTAAGATATTAAACCTTAACAATCTTGTTATATTTTTAGTAATAGATTGTTCACAAGTGTACTACAAATTCTACAACAAGAGGGCACCACAGACAAATCTTCTCTACCTTTCTATTGCTTCATATGGTTTAGCATTTGCAATAGGTGGAGTATATTCATTAGAATCTTTTCTTATATATTGGAATTTATTTTAGCTTTCAATTTTAGTGAAATTTTAGTATTATTTGATCAAAATTAATTTATTATTAATATTTCTTATTAGCTGGAGGAGTGCTCATCACTAGTCTGACAAATGAATCCTATTTCTACCTGAGGAGGTAAACAATAGATACATTATAATTATAAAAAAATACAATTATTTCTCTTTGTCTGTCCGTTAAGATCTGAACAAATGCTAAATTAACTTGCATTTTTAAAATTCAAACAAACACAATACTTGTTATCAAATATGAATATACATTAACCCATTAGTGCCGAGCGCCACTTTTATGGACCAATCAAGCTGAAAATCTCAGGGAAGCTTTATTATGGTAAAAACGGAATTCAATTTTTTTGTTTTGCTCCAGTGGCGTTCACAGGAAAGTTGCAAAAAAAACCAGTTTGGCATGGCCATAAATGCCCACTGGGCATTTTGACCCGTTTTGGGCGTATTCCCTCAGTATTAAAACCCGGTTTTGTAGTAAAAACCCGGTTTTTTCGACAAAAAATTAAAAAATGTAATTTTTTAACGTCCAAAGTGAGATGAACAGTTTCTAATACTATGATACGATCCGTAATTGAAAACTACATAACCTCATGTAATCTATAGAGCTACAAGTAATATTTGAAACAATTTATATCACATTTAGTGTTTTGGCTATAGGTACCACCCTTTTCGGTTAAAAAAGCCTGTTCGCCAAAGTTTTAAAACTTCACACACACACAAACTACAAAAAAAGAACATATAAAAATTGGGTGATACATATCAGAAAAAGAGCATAAAAATATTGGGTGACACATATAGAGGTTACTAGGGTATAGTTATTAGGGTAGCTCAAACCCTTACCAATGACATAAACTGTTATTTTTATTTAAAGAGAGTAAGGTACATTAGGATTAAAATGATAAAAATGCAGTTTATGTCATTAATAAGGGTTTGAGCCACACTAATAGCTATACCCTAGTAATCTCTATATGTGTCACCCAATATTTTTATGCTCTTTTTATAATGAAATTTTTACATTTGAAGAGAATAATAAATCATAAAAACAAATTTGAATTCACCTAAATTTTCATGGTTTTCAAATTTTGTTGAGCTATACCGGCAAACGGAAGTAAGCAAAACTGCCTGCTCCAGGGGGAAATGAAAACCAGGGTAGTAGAGGGGGGATTCATACTGAGAATGATGCAATAAAAAAGCTGGATTGTGATTTTCTGGAACCGGGCTTTAAAACCCAGTTCAGCACTAATGGGTTAAGGCGGGTTGAGTTCCAACTTTTTTGGAATTTCACATTTTTTCACATTGGCAAGGGTTACTGGGCCAATATAAAACCCTGTGAAATTTGAAAGAGGTTTTTTAATCCAAAAACAGGGGCGGGCAGGGCTTATAAAATGTGCCCGCCCCCTTATAAAACCAAAAATAGAAATTCCTTCAAACACAGGCATGTTTCATATCAAAATGACCGCATTGAAATGCTGATTACAGATCTGAAAACTGTTTTAAAAAATATTGTTTCAGTCTTAAATAATTTTCAAATAACCTACCAAAATGAACAATTTTGACTAAATCAGCCTTTTTAGGTACTTAATGAACTCTTATTCAAACTAAGAGCAATATTTTTCAAAACGGTTTTCAGATTCATAATCAGCATTTCAATGAGGTCATTTTGATATGCAACATGCCTGTGTTTGAAGGAATTTCAATTTTTGGTTTTATAAGGGGGTGGGCACTTTTTATTCCCCCCCCGCACGCCCATTGTTTTTTGATTAAAAAACCTGTTTCAAGTTTTACAGGGTTTTATATAGGTCCAGTAACCCTTGCCAATGTGAAAAAATGTGAAATACCAAAAAAGTTGGAAATCAACCCTTAAATTGTAAATATTTGAATTTTAAAGATTGTAAGTGTAATATGTATTTTCAGAAGTGTGGAAGGCCATGTGGACAGTTGCTGGTTGAATGACTGGGCTGAATATGCAATCATCATTCCTATAGGTTTATTATTTTAAAAATATTTAAAAGCTAATCTTTTCTGTAGATCTGAATGAATTGATAGCTATTGTTGTTTAATTAAACATGTTAGAATTCTCATAGATATTTCAAATTTGTAATAATCTAACAATAACAAGGTACAATATTTTAAGCAAATCATCTCTTAAATAAAGTCCTTAAATTGTAAATTTGTAAGTTGTAACAAATCTATTAATAATTTTGTTGAGACCAATTATTTGATATATTGCTTGTAACTTGTAAATTATCTGTTTGATGAACCCAATAATTTGGACATTGCAACAAAAAAGCTTATTGTTTTTATAATCAAACTTAAGAAAGCCTAATATATTTTCATCAGCATTAGTTTGCTTCAAAATCATTATCATTTGTTTAGAGAACTATGAAAATCTTAACTATTATTGTTTTCAAATAGACAAAATGGTGCATATATTTTTCCAACAACCCCTCCTCCTGAATTTCCTATCCCCCAAAAAGATTTAATGTAAATTTTAAGGAGTTGCAGTGCTTCTTTGCTTAGTTAGAATGGTCTTGACATATGTTTGGGTAAAGAAAAACTCAAGGTAAATGTTTTATTTTTCACTTGAAAATTTAGATTGCTAATGCTAAAATATTTTAATTGGATAATAATTTAACTTATTTAGTTACACAACATGTGAAATAATCTTGGATCTCCTGATATCCTTCAGAAGTACACTCGTCCTAACCTTCGTGATGACTCTCAACATTGTCTTTGGTAATTTTGTACACTTTATAAACTTGAAATATTTTTCTTAAACTTGAATATAAGAAATTTTAATATCTTATTTACATAATGATGAACTGACTTTATAAAAGTAAAGATAAATGGAAATATTTAATTGATACTCCCCCTTAAATAAATTTTAAACATGGATGTGACCTAAATGTAGTCACCCCAGGACCTTGGTTAAAAGGTGTTTGGAGTAATATAAAATCTACTCTAATGCGGATATATGTACATAGATGTATCTTTTTAGCCTTTGTTGCTGACTCCCATGTCTTTGGCTACATAATTGTTGCTCTCAATGTTTTCCCTGGATTCTTCATCTTGTTGAACAGTACTGTTTTCAACTCTGAGGTAACTCTTGTTTATATCTAAAATCTATTTATGATTTTGTTTCATTTTGTTTATTAAGTTATCTAAAACGGTTCTTTAGTAAATTCACATTAGCAATGACAAAGGCCATTAGGCCCATAAAATCACTACTGCACATAGTTTTCATGTCTTTTTACTATTATGAGAAACTTTGAAATTGCATGAAATCAAAACACTTGTCCTGTTCTATTTTTTATTGTGTAATGCATGCCTATCATATGAATAGCATTTATTTAATTTTCAGGTAGACATCTTTAGAAATCTGAAGAAGAACTTCAGAAGAAAGAATGCTTAAGGAATATAAATTTGATTGGATTTGATATTCAAATGTCTAGGCAGTAAAATCAACTTTTATTTCTAATAAATGGATGATTTTTTTTTAATTACATGATAATCATACAGGGTCATTCAAGAGAAATGATTTTTTAAAAAACTTAATCATGCATAGAAAACAAAACCTTTATGTATAATCCTTTATATATTTGGAAAACCTATTATGAGACATTTATGTTTCAAATATTTAAAAATGATTATTTCAACAAATTATTCCTTAAAACAGGTTTTTCCAAAAGCTTTTTTTCGAAGATTTATTGATTTAAAGGTTGTAAAAAATGTGTATCTTTTTGAAATTCAAATTGTGCAACTTGTGTTGATAGTAGAGAAATGTTATGCATATTGTTAGAATCGTCATAAGCTATAGTTTTTAAATATATGAAAACCACTCCTGTGCTACGTATAGTATAGGACCTACGTGGTAAAATGTTACTTAAAACTTTTAAACCTTTTTCTCACATTTTTCAACGTAGCTCCTAAACTATAAATAGCACAAAAATGGTACTTATATTTTCAAGAACTAGAGCTTATGACGATTCTAACGGTATGCGCAACATTTTTCTCCTATTAACACAAGCCGCGTAATTCGAATTTTAAAAATATGTGTATTTTTGCACACCCTCTAAGCCTATAAAACTTTGCAAAAACCGGTTTTTAGGGCATAATTTGTTGAAATAATCATTTTTAAATATTTGAAACATAAATGTCTTTTGATAGGTTTTGCAAATATATAAAGGATTTTACATAATTGTTTTATTTTCTACGCATAATTAAGTTTTTGTTAAATCATTTGTCTTGAATGACTCTGTAGATTAAAAGATAGATTTGAATATTATTACCAACATATAATTTGATATTTTGTACAAAGCAAGCCTGTAGGACATTCCGATATTTCAATCATAAAATAATTTTTCCTTTAAATCTTTTATAAAGCTTTTTTAAAAAAACAGATATTGTTGGTTTTGTGACATCACCTCCTAAGGGGCGTTTCATCATATTTTCACTATAGCTTTTCTCCTATTTCTACCCAGCATGTATTGATGGTTTTGTTTCAATAGTAATGTTGTATTGACATGGTCTTAATTTTTAATATGTCATGTTTGATATATTTAAAGAAAATGACTTATTGATATGGCCTTAATTGTTTTTTTTGCCATCATTTTTGTAATAAAAAGAAATTACAAATTAATGCCTGGTTAAATGGAATAATTAAGGTTGTTTCAATATGGCTTTATCAATTTATGTCCCATCTTATTATGTTTTAAAGAATTGCATGTTAATGTCTCACTAAATGAAAAAAAAATGTTGCATCAATATGTGCTTAATTTGTAATGTGTCCTCTTGATTAATTAAATAATTTATTTACTACAAATTTATTACTTCTATTCCCCTGGCTTGCTTAGTCTTTTATATTACCCGGTTAGTTACACCTCCCAGCTAATAGGAGCAAAGCAAGGGGAACAGCTGACCAATAGGAATCCTATACTTCTAAAGCCTCCATAACTTTTAGTTCAATTTTTTACTACTAGGTGGCCAAATGCTTTTTGTATATTTGTATTACACACTCCAAAAGCACATATTTTCTTTTATAATGAATCAAGATTACATCATTAAAGACATATCATTGTCACATGTTTATTAAAATAATGCCACATTGATAGCTGCTGGGTAGCACCTACAGGTGGCTCTAACCCTGCGAGACAATCATTAACATATATAACATATCAAAAGCTTCTGTAAAAGTAGGTTGAAATGCCCCATGAGAGGCAATATCACAAAACCACCAATACCCAAAAATTCATATAGATTTAAAAACTTTATATTTTCCTTAAAAAGATTTTAAAATTTTGTAATGAATTTAACTAATTGTAGAATAGAAAAAAAACCTGGATATTACCTCAGGCATGCTCTCCCGACCAGGAATTCATTGATATAACGAATTAAAGAATAATGGATTGGCCACAATTAGTAATTTAGGAATTATTAATTGTTCTATGTATTTTTATATTTTTTTAATAGAGTTGTTTGCATTAAAAAGTTTTTTTTTTCCTTATTCTCATTTTTCAAAGCAAAGCTTTTCTATATTTAAGTTCGGTCTGTCTGCCCGTCCATCAGTCAGTAACAATTAGCTTTTTGTTTAGGCATGTTAGAATTGTCCTATTGATTTTAAACTTTGCATTGTGATTCCTGTAGTAGTTAGGTACAATTCATAGAGTAATAACAGGAATGTCCGTTCTTGCATTTAAACATTTTATGTGATATTATTATTCAATTGATCTGGTTTTTAGAATACTGAATCTTATGTCAACAAAGTAAAAATTGAAAGCAAAGCATCTATATAATCGAGTCTTTAAAATGTAAATATGCTGTTAAGCATTATCTAACAAATTACTAACAATTTTGTTTAGACTTTTATACATTTATAATCTGATTATTCAGTTTTGACACTCTACATGTGTTAATGTTTGTTTGTGTTTGATTCAGAGCTTGGCTTTATGGAAATTTTCTTCCTTGTTAATAATAATATTAAGAATTAAAACATATAGATGTATCTTTAATATATATATTTTTGTTAAAAGTTTTGTTTAAAGCTTTTGCATGTGTAGACTCATTGGAATTTATGAGGATGAAACTACAACCTTAACCTAATTTTTACTCAGCAGATACTTTACCATGTAATTAATGTTATAATCGTCCTACATATTTAAACCTTGCATAAAGAATACTGTAGCAAAATTGTGTAATCTTAACAGTGTAGCAACTCTATAATAACTGCTGTAGAATCAATGCCTCTATCTAATTTTTAGGACTATGAGATTTTATAAACTTATTTGTTTAAATGATAAAACAAAAGGATTGTACATGTTTTACTTGTAGATTAACTATAATTATGAAGGAAGAAAGTATGTCCATCTACAATGGTACAAAAAAATCTTAAGGCAGTTTTCCTCAAAGTGTTTGGAAGAGTACAGAACCACCTTCATCTTATATTAAAAAAAGGTATTTTTGTGCGTGTTTACTTTAAAAGCGAAGCTTTTCTATATTTAGGGTCGATCCATCTGTCCCAGCTAGAAACGTCGTAAGGAAACTCGCATCCGATATGTAGTATATTATCGCCAAAATCTTATTTAAGATTTTATAGCAAAAATCGAAAAAAATCGCTAGGGATTAATTCAATTTTGTAGTAAAAATCGCGGCAACCACGATTTCCCTGAGAAATCGTAAACAATAGCATTTTATGTGTGTCAACACACACTTACAAACAGACACCAACATATAATCAACATCATTCTGTGAGAAATATAGTTTATAAATTGGCCGCTAGAAGTTAACATTATTTTTAAAAATATATTGCATTTTTCTGTTGTCAAACAAAATAAATATAAAACTGATAACTAAAATTGTCATAATGTGTTTATGTTTAATATTACAAATAAAAGTATTTTTAAAAAGTTTTTTTTCTAAATGGCAACATTTTAAAATGTGTGTCTTAATATTCCTTAAATCATTGCCATTAAGTATGATAAACATAAAAATACTCTATTAATGTTCATTGAATACATTTGAGAGTATACATTAGGTAGAAGGGCACAGAGAATGGTTTCTCTTTACACCATGTCTCTCTCTGTCTCTTACTCTCTCTTTCTCTGTCTGTCTCTAAATGTTTTTTAAATGTACTTTTTATTCACGATTTTGGCACGATATCGCTTATGAGCCTTACGATATCGCTTACGATTTCGTGGGTGTATCGCGCAGCTCTAAGTACCTTTTCGACCATTTATCGTAACATATCGTCGATGTGCATTGGACGACTATTTAGCGATATCGTAAGAACTCGTGCTCGATTGCTACACGATATCGTGCGCTATAGTAGCGCGATAGTGACGCTACTTTCTGGCTGGGGTACGCCTGTCCGTAACGGATAGCTGGTTTTGTTAATTTAAACAGGTTAGAATTGTCCTATCAATTTCAAACTTTTCATGCTGATCCTATAACAGTTTGGTAGGGCTTAGAAAGCGCAGCATTTTTACAGAAAGATCGTAGGTCTATTACTGATTTTTTACATCAAATTTTTGTATGTTAAAATTATCCGATTCATTTAAGTTTTGGAATACTGAATTCTATTACAACAGGATACAATATTAGGATCTACTGCAGTTCACGGTAAAATATTGCTGGTAAGCAATATTTCCAAAAATCTATGAATTTTAAAGGCTGCTAGCTGCCAAACGGCTGAATATACAGATCATGCCCGCACACGGCGGCATAAGAAAGCCTACAAATAATCTGGAATAGCCATAAATCAATAATGCATAATTATCTCGCAGTGCAGAGAAATGCGCTAAAAAGAACTATTTTGTGCGTTTTTTCTTCAGTGAAGCTTTCCCTGTGCTTAATTGGATCTTAGCTATTCCAGACTATTTGTAGGCCTTCTTATGCCGCTTAAAATGGTGTGTGGGTATGATCTGTACGTTCAGCCGTTTGGCAGCTAGCAGCCTTTAAAATTCATAGATTTTTGGAAGCATTGCTTACCAGCAATAATTTACCGTGAACTGCAGTAGATCCCAATATCATTAGTAAAGTATCTCTATAATCAAGTCCTAAATATGTCCTGAAACATTATTAGATTATGTTATACTAGCTGCTATGCTCCTAGAGGCCTCTATTACACGTAAAATTGTTTTTTTTTTCTAATCTATTTTTAAATCAGTTAATTACCAAAATAATTTTTAGCCGATAGATGGTGTTAGTTATGTTTTTTGCTAATTGCAAAAAAATGTCCGCATGGCGGCGATTTTTTAATTTTTAATTTTAGTCGATTTCTCTAGGGAGAGTGGTGTTACCCTCCCATAAAATAGTTATTATCCTTCCTGGGACCAATGAGAAGCCAACCTGTTAAAGAGAACCCGAGATCCTTCGGTACAAACATACACACTGACAAACAGACCTTATTATAAGGATTGAAAAAAAAGTTTAGGTTTAGGCATAGCGAAAAAAAACTCTAAAGGGATAAGAGAATGGACTATAAATTGATGTACATCCCCTATGATGATACACAAGGTTAAAACATTTGAACACTCAACTTAATGAGCGAATCCCATGGAGGGAGGGGATTTTGGGTCTCCAAAGTTTTATAATAACGTTTTCTGATTGGTTAGCTTGGTTAGCTGAGAGTCCAAATTTCAACCACTAATATTTATCTACAGAAGGGGTAATTTTGTATATCATCATTGGATAGGTCAATTTAAAAGTTGCTGTGCCAATGAATAAAAAAACGTTATTAAAAATTTTTGAGATTAGTTAGTAGAATAAACTACCCAATGTCTCCTCCCTCCCCGAAAAAAAACCTACTTTTAGGGCAATTTCATTAATTTGTTTCCTAAACATTTGGAGCACTTTCAAGCTCTTTATAATGGCAATAAAAAGGGGATAAATTAAAAAACTTTTGGCCAAAGTATCCCGAATGACGTCATATTAGATAAATAGATTTTTCTAATAATACGCAATTTAAAATATTTTGGGTAAGGGTTTTCAAATTTGTCCCAATTTCTTATAGGAACTAGAGCAAGAGCTTTAAGCAATAAATTTTTACAATTAATTTTATTTTCACGCTATAAACAAAGACGTGATACTGGCCTATCATTCGTCATTTTGTCTGTGCATCAGCCAATTATTGGACATTTGTATTGTATAACGTCATATTTTTATAGGCACATGGATTTAAAAGGATAAGACAATGGCCAATAAATTGAAGTACATTCCCACCAATGATTGCACACAAAATTATCCAATACCTAGATTACATTTAGTGGTTGAAATGTTTGGAAACTCAACTAAATGAACCAACTGATCAACTGTTAAGCAAAAAATATAAACATGATATTTTAAAACTTTGTGGACTAGTGTAATAAACAGCCTAATGTTCCCTCCCTCTCTGCTATAAACTACATATTTAGCTTTGCCTATTTGTGGTTAATATCATTGAATATGATGTGCCTATTATAGTAGGGACTATACCTACGGGGCTACTATGTAGCTAATACCACTGAATATGATGTGCCTATTATAGTATAGCAGAGCCATAACCCTGCAGGAACTATACCTACGGGGATACTATGTAGCTAATATCATTGAATATGATGAGCCTATTATAGTATAGCAGAGCCCTAACCCTGCAGGGACTATACCTACAGGGCTACTATGTAGTTAATATCATTGAATCTGATGTGCCTATTATAGTATAGCAGAGCCCTAACCCTGTAGGGACTATACCTATGGAGCTACTATGTAACTAATATCATTGAATATGATGTGCCTATTATAGTATAGCAGAGCTTTAACCCTGCAGGGACTATAACTATGGGGCTACTATGTAGCTAATATCACTGAATATGATGAGCCTAATATAGTATAGCAGAGCCCTAACCCTGCAGGGACTATACCTACTGGGCTACTATATAGCTAATATCACTGAATATGATGTGCCTATTATAGTATAGCAGAGCCCTAACCCTGCAGGGACTATACCTACTGGGCTACTATATAGCTAATATCACTGAATATGATGTGCCTATTATAGTATAGCAGAGCCCTAACCCTGCAGGAACTATACCTACTGGGCTACTATATAGCTAATATCACTGAATATGATGTGCCTATTATAGTATAGCAGAGCCCTAACCCTGCAGGGACTATACCTATGGGGCTACTATGTAGCTAATATGATTGAATATGATGTGCCTATTATAGTATAGCAGACCCCTAACCCTGCAGGGACTATACCTACGGGGCTAATATATAGCTAATATCATTGAATATTTGTGAATGATAGGGAAAATAAAACTATATTTTTTACAATTTTTTATAAACAGGGAACAAGGGACATTAGACTCTAAATTACAATGATTCTCTATAATTATGTTACCCTACTTGTTGGCTCAAAAACTTTAGTTACTTGGAAGCCCACTCCCTCAGCTAGCAATAGCTTAAAGCCATAGCTGCAACCTACCTAAGCAGTTTTATATAAGCTGTAGCATAAGATATAAATGGATATATTGACAGTGAAAATTTTTGTCAATTTACTATTTTGCTTGTTAATATGAAACTCATTTATTGGTCAGTTCAATCAACCACCAGGTGGGGAGGGAAAAGAATTAAGGGGGTGAATGAGAATTATTGTTAATTTTGCCAGCTTCGATTATTTCTTTATCAGAGTACATGAAAATGTGGTGCAACTTAATCCACTTAATAATATATCGATTACCGTAGCGAAAGCCACATTCAGCCATACAGCTTCAATTTTTCCAGTATATCATTTATTTTATCTTAAAATCTCTCCTCTCATATATTCTGTAATAGCGGCTACACCCCTAGAGGCCTCTAGGATGGAGGGTGAATGTATCCTCTCCAAAAATAGTTAGAAACCTTCTCTGGACCTTTACTTAGCTTCACTGTAAATGAGAACATTATCTGTTGAGCGGTTCGCGAGATCCTTTGCTACTGCCTATATATTAGGATTAGTTTTCTATTCGTTATTTTAAACAAATTACTAATCCTGCTTATTATGGAGGACACTTATGGAGGGAGTGGACATTGGACTGTAAATTATGTTGGTACCCAAAGTTTCATCTTCAAGCAATCTTATTCCTTGCTAAAACTTTGGATACTTAATTGAATTTTGATTTCAAAATTCTGACAGTGTCCTGACTATTTAACCAATAATTTGTATCTAGAAAATAATAAGGTTGCTGCCATACTTTTGGACACAATCATTCTTGTTATAGTTAAAATAAGCATTTTTAATTTTGCCTTAAATTCAAGTTTTTGGTGTTAAATATTTCTGCTTATCTCTAAAAGTAAACATAATAATTCCATGGATATAGATTTAGGGATATTAATTATTTTAAAAAGAATCAGCCTATTGTGCCTAATAAAAAAAGTTGTCAAACAATACAAATGACCAATGATAGGCCATTATACATTATACTTGGCCAATGGTATAAAGTATAGTTAATTGTTATACTGGCCTATTATTGGTCGTTTGTATTGTATGACGGCATTTTTTATTAGGCATGATAAGCTGCTTCATTCAAAATACATCCTCATAAAAAAATAATACAATGTTTATCTGTGTGTGTCTGTTACAAAAGATCTCGCTAACCGCTGTACAGAAATTATTTTCTTTTTCAGCGAAGCTTTTCATAGGTCCAGGGAAGGTTTATATCTACATCCTCCTAAGAGAAGTCGCCCATAGAAAATGACACCCCCAATTTTATGTTTCTCTTAAAACTACATTAAAAAATGGAGAAATGATCACCCCTTCCTACTTACTTAAGTGCCCCTAGAGGCCTCTAGGTGCCAAGCCACTATTAATAAAAATGTTATAATTATACCTTTGAAATTATTGGAATGGAGATAAAAGTATCTTTCATTGGCCATTTCTTAATCCCTGAACAGTTTATAGCAGGGAGGGAGGGGACATCGGGATAATTATTACACTAGTCCCCAAAGATCTATAATTATGCTTTCATATTTGTTGTTTTATTGGTTTTTTGATTGGTTGGTTCATTAAGTTTCAACAATTATATATAATCTACAAAAGGGGTAATTTAGTGTATCATCATTGGGGATAAAGATTTATCGGCCATTGTCTTATCCCTTTAGTTCCCTGAATAGTTTATGGAGTGAGTCTTCAATGCCACACAAGTATCAACTTACTACATCAATAGACCAGGATAATCCTGGTGTAGTCCCTTTCGTGGCAACGCCTCTTAAGGTGCGTTTGTTGCATTTTCACAGTAGCTTTTCTCCTAATTCTATCCCTAATCCTGCGGGGCAATCACCTAACCCAACCTAACCTAACATAACCTATAAAAAGTTACTGTGAAAATACGACAAAACGCCCTTTAAGAGGCGTTGCCTCGAAAGGGACTATCCTTATATAAAGCAACAGTCTTGTATACTAATGGATCTCGCTAACCACTGGACCGATAAGTAGAGTTTACATATGTAGAGTTTGATAACTATTTTGGTGGAGGGTAGATTTACCCTTCTAAGAAAAAATAAACACTAAAAAAGAATGAAACCCCTAAAATTTCACTTTATATAAGGACTAGCACCTACGCCCTCTAAAGGCCTCTATAGTGGGGAGGAAAAAGTTGCCCTCACCCCTTATTATATTTCTTTTTAAGTTTGTTTCTTTAGTTAAACCGACACACACATACACACACACGTACAAACAGACAATCATACACACACAAACATTCATACACACACATACATACACACACACACTCACACAAACAGACACACAAACATACAAACTCCCACACTCACATACAAGAGACATCCTGTTACTTTTACATAATGCTAACTGTGCTAAATGTTATTGCATGTGGAAATAATATCTCAACTTAAATAACTCCGGGTGAGATTATATTGTAATGAAGCTGAAGGACTCAAGCCTAAGGCAACACCTCGCCCCCAAGAGGTATTTTCAGAGATTAATTTGTAACAAGAATGACATCATCCATTACTTTTAAGTTGCGAAGTATAAAAATAAAAACTTTATATCATGGGCCATTCGTGGTCAACAAAACTGGCATCTTAATTTTTCTATAATATAAAACCTACAATACATAATCATTTAAATCGGTTTTGAAGCCATACTGAAATAGTCATATTCGCAACGTATTATAGACAGCTTTCCACAGATATTAAAAGTAAATTTTTAAAATTAAAAACAGTTTTGTTAGACCCCGAGAGGTCGAAGGCATGGCCTAATAAGACCGGCATCAATATTATGACTTTTATTTTAATATTAGTTGAAAATTGTATATAATTTAATAGGATTTTTCATTCCAGAGAACCAATTCTATTCCTGTGGATATGAATTGGTTGTGAAGCCATACTGGACAGTGGAAAGTCTATTCATAATAAATGCGGAGAAAATTTTTCACTTTATGAACGTTTTATGTTTAAAAGACGTTATAGAGTAGCTAAGCTAGAAATAATATTATTTTCTGAACAAAATAAAACATAGTTTTGCCACATATAAATAAATGGTAAAAGTTGCAACAATTTAAAATATGTAAAACAATGACTTTATTTTTCAAAATTGATTTGTATAAAGCAATTAAAAAAACATTTAAAGACATTTCATCAAATTTAAAGCCTCTAATACAAATAAGTTACCAATAGACCAAAATAAATTTTTAAGTTTTTTTTTTGTTAAGATTTTATTTATTACTAACTATGGGCGAATTAAAAATGTATTTTTTTTTGTTTCATATGAATGTATGATCACTATTTACCAGGGAAGGATAGAACAATGGAAGATGCATCAATATTTTCCCCAAGTATTTTTAAAGAATTATTATTTTAGAAGTTTGAGAACAGCTGAATATTGCAAAAAGCGTAACTTTAAGATAAAAATATTTGGTGGAAAATTAATTCATCTTTCGTTGTGCTATCCCATATCTCTGGTGTTCTCCTTTTATTTTATGTACCTGAATATTAAAAATAATTAAATTTACATTATAATATAACTAATGTATTTTTTAGTATTTTAATTTTGTTAAAATATGCTCATTTTATTTGTTTAAATGTAGCTATAGTTAATAGTTATAAGACCAATTTTGTCCATAAGAAACACAGCAAAGACAAGTTAACTAATATAAGTTTTTCAAGAAAGATAAATTAAAAGAAAGGAAAGGGCTCGGCAGCTGCGGGAAACCAACCCTTTACAATTTGGAAGTCTAAACCTGACCCAAATAAGGCAATACCTCTTTCAAAAAACTGTCATCCAAACGGGTTTGAATTTGAGTCCCTAAAAGACACATTCTAGTTAATAGAGTATCTGCGCTATTAAATTAAATTCAGTATCATTCCCTAATTAATAAATATATTATATATTTTATACATGAAAAAAAAACTTGATGGCGAGTATTTTTATTACATTTTATTGAGCGAAATTGTGTCACAAAGTAAAAATATAGATTCTATTTTCATAAATATACGTTTACAATAAATTTTAAAAAAATATGAAAATTTATTATAAACTTAAAAGTGCATAAAGCAGAACTGAAAGACCGGAAATTTTTCCATTTTGTATTTATTTTCTAAAGTTTATTCCTTCTCACAGCTCCATGGAATGCAAGTTTGAAAACTGTAAAATAACCCTAGCTTGGAAATTGTAGCTTTTGTCATCTAAGGTCTGTTGGTATTTTTTATATGCTAAATTAAATATAGTTCTTAATTTAGACATATGTTTTCTGTTTAACATAAGAAAAAAATTCCTCTATTTATATCATCATTTAAAAAAACACATTAAACGTATAAAAATCCTAAAACAATCTTTATGCTACTAGATTCAATTTGAAAATTAAGCCATTTTGAAATGCCACTTTTGCTATTTTCAACAACAACAAAAAATGTGCTAGAAAAAATATAGGTTTTTTTCACAGTTTTGAAACTCGCTCTCCAGGGAGAAGTGCAAAAATTATTTCTGCTACTAATTCTAAGTATAAAAAAGAAGGAAAAACGAATTAATAAACCAAACCCAACAATTAAAAAAAACAACTTTATGTCATTTCACTAAACTTAGATATCAAATTATATATAATTTACAATGCCTTGCCTTTTTTCATAACTATTATATCTGCCCCTTGCATCTAGGAGCCCTGTCTGTTAAATTGGGCTGGGTTGGGCCCCCCTAAGATCTTTAGGGTCAAATAAAAAACTGCTTCTTTGGAATATTGTAATAATTTTCTTATTTGCTTTAAAAAAACAAAAGGTTTTTTTAGGTTTGATATTTTTTTCTATTCTGATATGTTCAAAGTACAAAATGAAAAACATTTTACTTTTGGTAAATCCTTTTTTATACTTAGCATTATGCATTCTCATTATTATTAAATTTTTAGGGCAAATTGTTGTATTATAGAATTTATAGTACTGTTCGGGTATAGTCCACTTTCGTGGAAACGCCCCTTTAGTAGCTTTTCTCCTATTTCTAGTCCCTGCGGGGCAATCACCTAACCCAATTAATACTAACCTAAAATAAGCTATCAAAAGCCATTCTGAAAATATGACGAATCGCCCCTTAAGGGGCGTTGCCACGAAAGCGACTATTCCCTACTTTTCTACTAGGAAATTAATGAATACGATTAGGAAAATTAAACTTTAACTTAACAAACCCCTTATACCATCTTTTTAGTTAGGAAACCGGTTTTTATGCCGTAGTAATAAAAAGTGATATAAAATTGTTATTAAATATTATTATTTGTTTATTGTTAATGTAAAAAAAATTATAAATGCCATGTTCTATGAAAAATAAAGTTATAATGAATGGATTTAATAATTTTGTTTTTAAACTTTAGGTTAAATTTCAGAAAATTCTAAGTTATAAGCAGGATTCTTATGGGATAAGACAATAGACGATAAATTGATTTACATCCCCAATGATTATAACAAAGTTACCACTACAGTAGATTGAAATTATTGGTAAAAAAAAGACTAGTCAATATTTGTTTGGAACCTACCTATTAAAATTCATGAAGGGTACTCAAAGAGCAAACGAATAGAATAACAAGGTTATAAAACTTTGGGTACCCGTGTAATTTACAGTGTCCAATGTCCCCTCAACAGTCACAACACCATGTTGTTGATATATCCGCGATTTTTTTTTTGAATTGCGGTTTTGTTAATTTGATAATGTGATAAATATTTGGGGACATTGGACTGTAAATTACACTGGTACCCAAAGTTTTATATTAACGTTATCTTATTTGTTGGACTAAAAACATTAGTCCTTTTCATTGAATGAGAATTGGTTACAAACTATGCAAGTCTAATTTTTTCAACCAATAATTGTAGGTTACATTTTGTTTATTATCATTGGGATGTATATCCATAAAAATCCCTGGTATTACTTTTGTTTTATTTATAAGTATTATACTTCAAAAATTCTACTTTCCTTCTCAATGACAGAGATAAAACATCTGAAAAAAATTATAACTTTTCCGCTATTAATAAAGATGTCCAATGTTTTTTATTATCATAAATGAACATGAACTATATAACTTACATTATCCGTCAGTTTGTTTCTGCTCATTTTTCTAGCCTCCCTCCTTAATTTCTAGACATGGGGGGGGGGGGTTGTTGTATTTTTTGTGGTTACCCCCTAATGAACGACCTAACCTGCCGTACCCTAACCCTGCGCGGCTAGCCAGTCCCCAATATAACCTAATCTGACATAAACAAAAAACAAAAACAACAACACCCCCTTCTTAATTCAAAACAAGGAGGTATAGGGGAGGTAGTTTTGTGCTCGATAGGCACTTTGAGGGAAACCCCCACTGTATAAGATACTGAGAATAAATCAATTTGTTGGAGGCACTCTAGCTTTTCTTATGGATCAAAATCCATGTTCCTCTATTTCTTCAATTTTACCTAGTAATAGCTAAATTGCTTCAGCGAGAAATGGGGAGGTAAATCATACTTTTATTAGACTATTGATATGTTAATATTATATCAGCCCTAACTACTTTTTATTGGAGCCAGAAAGTCGACATAAATATTATGAATGTTTTATTTTTAAAGAAAATGCATATCTATGAAAATTCAGTCGCTATTACTTTTTAAGAAAAGTTATAATGTCGACAGGATACCATTTTTTCAGCAGCAGAGCTACTCTTCATTTAACTTTGTACGATTGTATGGGTAATGCAATTTTATCGGCTATTTATTTAAGATAGACGGCTACAAATTATATTGATGATTCCCATCAATTATGCTTCAAAAGACGAAGTTAATAATTTTTTATAAATGTTTTTATTGATTGATTGCATATTCTGTCTCTTACTAATCATCTGTGCTTTAACTCACTTTTTTCATTAGCGCATCTACGATTCTTTGTGCTTTGCTATTTATGGCTGTTGTCATCCTTTTTATTAATTTTTATAAACCATTTTCTCTTATTCATTCGAAACCGATTAATATCCGGTGGATTAGAACCGGCTCTCGGGCATACTGAAAAATTATGTCTAGCATATAATATTCAATTTTCTGCCAATATAAAAATGTTTAATCATTAAGATTAAAACCAGTTTTTTTAAGCCCGAGCTTATTGTATTTTTATCCTCGAAAAGCTGTTTTTAAAACGATGCGAGAAATATTAATGAATCAAAATGTGTTCTTCCCTTTATACCTGCTATAAAAAAGGTATGCAGCATTGAGGAAGCTTCATTGATCAAACAACCAAAAAGTATGAAGGTATATTATGGGTGGGGGGGTGTATCCAGGGAGTTACAGGGATAAGACAACGACTGATAAATTGATGTAAATTACCAAATTACTACATATTAAAGTATCAAAAAAGGATATAGTCCCTTTCGTGGCAACGCACCTTAAGGGTCGATTCGTTGTATTTTTAAAATTGCTTTTAATAGGTTATTTTAGGTTATTTTAGGTTATATTTGGTTAGGTGATTGCCCCGCAGGGTTAGGTAATTGGCCCCACAAGGTTAGAGTCCCCCGCGAGGGGCTAGAAATAGGAGGAAAGCTACTGTGAAAATACGATTAATCGCTCCTTAAGGGGCGTTGCCACGAAAGGGACTATACCCGCAAAAAAAATTGTTCATAAACTGGTGTTTTATATTATACTAGCGGCTGCGTCATGAAGGGACATGAAAGTGCAGAAAAATAACTTAAAACCTTGCAACGACTTTTAAAAAAAAATTAAACCACCCTGGGACCTTCCCTCTAAAGGAGAACCATATCGGTTCAGCGGTTATCAAGATCCTTCGCTACAGACAAGAAAGCTTACTACTTTATATAATAGGATAAATTTAAGGTTAAAACTTAAAGATTAAGTAACTATTAAATGATCTTTCTTCTAAGCAAATAAATCTAATTAACTATTACTACCCTCAATCTGTAAAATCAACCCCTAACGGTTGGAGGATGGGCGGGGAGGTGGCGTTGAATGCCTGCCCCTCCCCCCTCTGTTTTTTTTTCTATCCCATTTTCTGTGTATAAAAGGTAGAGGGCTATAACTGAGTGACTTTCGAAATATGGGTATGACACATAACTGAGAGTTGAAATTTTTTTAATACCTATTTCCTGGCGGGCACAGGATGCCAGCAAATCTGTTAAGGTCATTCAGGTAAAAAGATAAATATATTTTACTTAAACAAAGCATTTCATGTTATCTAATACTAAAACATCCTATAGTCGTACATCCTCATATGTAATATAGGTTTTCAAGTCGATTCCAGGTTCCAGGTATAATCCTGCAAGTCCTGAACCTCCAGGTCTCCAGAAATCTTTAAAAGGTTCCTGTGACCGCAAATTTTTACTTGAACATTTCAAATTTTAAACTTAGGCTTTTTTATATATCTTCATGACATATTACAATTTCATAAAATTCGTTGCCGTTACCTGCCAACCGTCGGTTTGCGGCTGGCAGCTGCCAAGTACTGCTGCCACCTCCAAAATTTATGTTTAAGATTTCTAATATAAAATTTACATAAAAATAAACATATTCAGAAAAAATTGTTCTTCTAGCTTCAATAATAAGAAAATTACAGCGATTTAAGATTTAAAAAACAGAGATTTTTGTTGTAAAATATAAAAGATTATATTGCCGGATATCCGGCCGGATAGTTTCAATATCCGGATATCCGGCCCGACCCTATTAAGAAATATACTCCTAATTTTCCTGGAACAAAGGCGTACATACCTAAATGGTTGTTAATTATTTTCTTTATGAATACAAAATTAATGAGTAAAAACTTTATCAAAGTTTCACCGGAAATTGAATTTTTTTTTTGGCACGTTACAATTTATTGAACTAATTTTACTTAATATTTTTTTTATCAATTATTACAGAAAACAAAGTTTGAAATGTATAGGACAATTATAACACACTTACCTAATTAAACTTATGGAGCCAGATGAACGTACGAACGAACCTGTCCTAAATATAGACAATCTTCGCTGTATGTTGTTATACAAACTTAAGCCTTAGTTAGCTTCATCTGTGTTGCATAATCGTAGATTCTTTCAAAATAAACACAAAAAAAAGTAAATAGGTTTTTATCTTTATTTATAAACAAGGATGACAACATCCATAAAAGCGAAGCTCTGAAACGGTAGGACAGACGAACATTAACACTTGTAGAGTGTCAGAACTGAATAAGCAGAATATAAACATATTGTAAGTAAATTTGTTACAAAACTTTTTAATTAAATGGTACTGTTTAAGGACATACATTTTTAGAACTTGATTATAGAGATGCTTTGCTTTTGTCATTGTTCTTTGTTGTAATAGGAATCAGTATTCCAAAAATCAGACGAATCGGATAATTTTAACATAAAAAAATTTGTTGATAAAAATTGAAAAAAATCATCATGTTTTAAATAGACGTACGAATTTTCTGGTAAAGATTATAGAGTTGCTGCGCTTTTTAAGTCGGATCTAGCAATCACCATGACATGTTTGAAATTGATCGGACAATTTTAGACTGCTTAATTAACGAAAAGAACTAACCATTACGGACGGACGTACAAACATACTTTATTTTAATTTCTTTAATATAGCCATAGAAAGATGCAAAAAGTATAAGGTAATATCATATATTGTTGCAAAAAGTTAATATCTTTCTATTAAAAGCGAAGCTTTTCTATAATTAGAGTCAGTCCGTCCGTAACGGATAGCTCTTTTTGTTAATTAAAGAATGTCAGAATTGTCCTATCAATTTCAAACTTTGCATGATGATTACTATAGGAGTTAGGTACGAGTTAGAAAGCAAAGTAACTCTACAATCGTCACCAGAAAGTCCGTACTTTGCATGTTGCATTTTAATTTTTTAACAACAATTTTTTAGGTGATAATTATTCGATTGGTCTAAATTTTGGAGTACTGATTTCTAGGACAACAAAAAACATTGTTATAAGCGAAGCATCTCTATATCAAGTCTTAAAAATGTAAGTACGTCTACTAACAATTTCGTTTAATACATTTATATTTTGAATATTAAGTTCTGATACTATATTCAAGTGTTAATGTTAATTTGTCCTACCGTTTCAGAGCTTCGCTTTTATGTTTAAATAATTGGTTTTAACATTTATAATTTTCTAGACAATAGAACCCATGTTGGTGTCAGTTTTCTAGGTTAATTATATGGTTTTGAAGCGTGTTAATTTTACTATACTCTGACTTTTTACTCTATTTGGAAAATACTAGTGGCTTTGCCCCAAGAGACAAACAAACAAACAGACAGACATAATTCTACTTTGTATTATAGAAGGATTTTATTTAGTGATTCAGTAGAAAAGATTAGAAATAGGTGAGAGTGATAAATAATTTTGCTAGAGAATTTCAGCTAAAGGTAGAAATTCTCTAATTATTATTAATATTTAGGTATGTTCTAAGTCTGTTTATTGTGTTTCATGCTTTTTAAATCAAATTCCAATTATTTATTTGTCTATGGTAAAATTTACTAGATGCTTAGATAATTTAAATCTTTTTTGATTAGATCAATCTTTAAATGTTTATCAATAGTTTCATAGTGTATTTTATTTATTCTAAATTTATTTCTAGTTTCAACTCGAATCCAGTCTTTTCTTGATTATGTTTATGTTTTTTTTTATTTTGTGTTTTTTACCTTTTTCAATAAATGTATTACTTTTTACATAGTTATTCCTTAATCAATAGTTTATCAATTTATTTCTTGACCTAAGTAAGTATAATACTGCAACAATGTGCATCCAGCATATGTAGAGTCTGGTCCTGACAAAATTAGCAACCGAATTTTACATTATTTTTGAAAGCCAAACTTTACAAAATGTTCATCATTAATTAGATCTTACACCAGATTATCAGACAAAAACAAGGATGACAATATAAGTAGCAAACCACAAATAATCAAACAAAGTGAGCTATAGAGCAGATGTTCAGTTCTCTTAACAACAAAAAAAAGAGAGAAAATGTAAAACTCCAAGAAAATCATGAAACCATAAAGCATGACTGACAGACAGACAGACAAAACAATAAATAAATTAGATGCGTATAGGAATCTTCAATAAAAATTTCAGCGAACAGTCTATATTTAATAACAGCCAAGAAAATCACATTTAGAATGCTAGCCAGAAATAGTGAATCATTGAGTAGCTCTAATATTAATTTAAGAGTAGCTTCAACAGTAAAAACATACTTTTTTTCATAGTAAAGAATAACACCACAAAAAATAATGTTAAAGTAAAGAAATAATTGAAATCATATTAATTTTATTCAAAAGCCAGTATATAGTGTATTATAATATCTTTACATGTGTAATATTCATTTAATTAAGCATTTAAAAAGCCATGATTGGTGAGTCCAATTTCTGAAAACAAATAGAGTCAAGTAAAAAAAGTAATACTATTTTGTGTACAGATATAGAGGAAAAGTTTTTTGTAGCATATCAAGTGGCAGATATAATCCATTGCAATTGCAAGACCAACTAAGATACAATGAAAAATAAATAACATAGGACTAGGAATCATTATTATAATCGCATCATATTATGGCCAGCTTTCTGCTGCTAGTAAAATTATAATGTTAATTCCATATTTGTTTGCATTAAATAAGGCCTGTGTTAATTCAATTGTATTGAAATTAGGATTTTTATTTTATTATTCAGTGAAAATAATCTGAATTACAATACAATATATGATTTTTCAGTATGGCTAAGTAACCATTTTAATCCAGTGGAAGTTGATTGGTTGGAAAGCCATACTTGAAAGGTTATGATTTTAAGTTTCACCTCAATATATTGAACAAATTATTCAAGTTCATTTCAATTCTTGGCTCCTGCAATTAAATTTATTTATTAGTATTCTTTGTCTTAAATTGTATTCCACATGATACATCCAAAAAGATAATACCACCCCCCCCCCTCATAATTTTATAAATTCATTCAATCAAAAGAAATCACAATTAGACAACCCAAAACTTTTGGTGTTAAGATTGAATCCTTATTTGAACGTACAATTTAACAGTGTCCAAATTAGATTATAACATTCATAAAGGGTAATCTTGTTTATTACCATTGAGGGTACAAATTATCATTGTATATTGTCCCATACTTTATGTTCCCAGACATCATAATTTTTTTCCAGGTGAAAATGACATTACAACTAATTTTAAATCTTACCATGTATTTTGAGTAGTTCTGCAATTTCAGTATGACCATTTTTGTTTGCCTTGGCTAGTGCAGTGAAACCTTTACAAAACAAAGTATATAAATATGTTTTAAATATTGCTGCTTGTAAAATATCTAAAGCATTAACTGCGAAAAATAACAAGACATATCAAATCATGGATTCACATCACAGTGAGTTACAAAGCTGATGCATTTTGGTTTGGGAATTAATTCATGAAATATAAATTAGATAAATTCGTTGTCAATAACATCAAATAATTTTTTTTACATAATGTCTCCTGTTTTATTAAAAAAATCCGACTACAATTCAGTCAAAATTATATTTTGCTATTTTGACCCTTTTATTTAACAACCTTTGTTTTTAGGTCTGCAGTGGGTGGAAAAATGGGTAGATTTTCATATAATTTCAATATGTCAAGTAAGAAAAGTTTAAGTTTAAGATTTGAAGTATTAAGTAACAGGAGCCATTAAATAGTTGCTGGAGAAAATGAGGATCATACCTGATACCTGAAATTGACTTAAATAGGTCTATATTTCATATTATGATGTATTACTATAGTATATTTTAATATTTTTGTAGCATAAAATACTTTGTTTAAGTAAAAAAAATATTTTAGCTCTTGACCTGGATGACCATACCAGCTTTGCTGGTATCCTCTGCCCGCCAGGATGGATTTCAACACATCTCCTCCCTTTTCCCACCCCACCTAACAGTTAAGGTTTAAGTTTAAGGTTAAGTTAAAGATTAAACTATTTGATTATTTGACAAACCATCATTATTCTTGACACTGATGTCAGCTCCCTTCAGTAGCAGTATTTCAACTATTTCTTTGTGCCCATGTGCTGCAGCAAGAATAAGACTGTTGTCTCCTTAATAGAATGATTACAATTACTTAGAGGTAATATTACCCAAAAACAAGTATGACAAAGTTCATAAAAGCAAAGGTCTTTTAGAGTGTCAGAACTTAATATGCAGAATATTAACAGATCCTAATTATAGAAAAGCCTTGCATTAGTAAATATTTTAAAGAAAAAGGAAATAAATAAATTGCAGACAATAGAAATAGGATTACAAGTTTAGTCAAGTTAGACTATCCCAGCCCCATGTTTAATAAGCTGATTTAGTCTTGATATTTTGAATGGGTATTTTTCCTCCCCTACAACCCTTTTTGGACTATTGATTTGTAGATGAGGATGAACCTTTTATATATAAAGAAAGTAGTAATAATTTAATCAATATGTTATTTACCATGATTGTTTTTAGCACGGATATATGCCCCATGTTGCAACAGTGTTTGAACTACATCTTTGTGTCCATTTTGTGCTGCTACCATAAGACTTGTGAATCCTGAACAAATTTAAATTGATTATTTCATTATTACTTTGAAGAGAAGGTAAAGAAATGCTATGTTTCTTAAAGGGACAGTGAAGTAACTTATACATAAAAACTAGATAGTAACACACATTCTAAGCACATTTAGTTCAACTGATTAACCAAAAACGTCCTAATAGCAATACTAGAAAGGATTTATGAATTGATTTAGCATCCTTTCAAACCTTCAGCTACAATAGAAGTTTTGATATTTTGAAATTGTATTCCTCCCAACGCTCCTTAGTCTAAAAGTATGATTAGATTTTGCAAAGCAAAAGGAAAAAATTACTATTTCTGACAAATAAGAAGAGTCAATTTATACAATAGTCAAATTACAAGTACTTACCATCATTATTGGAAGTGTTAACATATGCATCATATTTTATTAATGTTTCCACTATGTCATTGTATTACCACTACTATACTACTACTACTACTATTTACTGAATTTACCTTGCCCATTAGCATGGATATCTGCCCCATATTGAATCAGTGTTTCAACTACATCTTTGTGTCCATTTTGCACTGCCATCATAAGACTTGTGGCTCCTAAATCAATTTATGTTTGTTAATTAATTTTTACTTTAAAGAATATAATAAAAGATAATTTATTGAAAAAGGTCTTTTAAAGCTTAAGAAAGTATACATAATTTAATCAATATTGAGAAGATTCGCCCCTCGGTCTATGACTTCAGACTAGTAACACTTGTAGTGTAGCCTGACTACTAAGGCAATCAATAAAATCACCTTGTTGGTGCAGAAGTATTTATATTACACAATAGGCATAACAATAAAGATATATGTAAATATTGAATACATGATCAATAACCTGTCTTTGGTTAGAGCTCCTATGTCCGATTGATATTGCTAACAATATCAATGACAAAACAGAACTAACTTAAAACAGGGCATCTAGCTATATTTATAGATGTAGACATTCATTCTTGGACAGCTCTCTAGCTTTCCAAGCATGAACCGTCTTCATGATAAACATACCTATGATGCAATACATATAGGTGTTCACATAATATCACATTCTCCCCCCCTTATGAGAAGATGTCATAATCTACTCAGAATTTACCCATGATATTGTATGCAACCTTTATCCGATTACGAGTATATACAGCATGACCCTCAAAAAAGTATTTTTAAGCATCTGCAGCCCTTATTTCTCAATGAATTATAAAAAAATGTATATGTCCTTGTTCTCCATAGTATTCCACATAAGTAGATATAAAAATATTTTTTTTACCTCCATTAACACCGGAGATTTTTAGAGCTAAAGTTTTGAAAAAGTGACTGAGAAAAAGAATTTTTTTTTGTTTCTCTTATTTTTTGGATGGTTATATTATGTTTTTCTGGCAACTGAATAATGATACACAAAGAAAAACAAGTTAACTAATTATTTCTTTTTTATTCCACCAAAAAATATAAATTTTTAATGGCAAAAAATACTACTGAATGAATTGATTATTTGCAAATTTTAAGTTATTTATTAACCCTTATTTGAGAAAAGGATTAATTATGACAGTTGCTCCGCCTACTTTTCTGACATCTCAATAATTTAATAGGGGGGTAATTAAGCTTTTTAGACAAAAAAATCATTATGTTTTAATTTTTTTTTCTTTATAACTTTTTTGTTATTAAAGTTAGGATTGTAAAACAAAAACAATTTTCCTGCTATATTCATAAAGATTTATTTGGTTTTTTAATCTTAAACAATTTTGCCTAATAAGTAAGTTTTTCAAAATATCATTAAACTAAAAAGACTCTAAAAATATGTGTAAAAAAATGCTTTTTACTCAAAAACTAATTTTTTTATTTCATTTTTGTATAAATTTTTTGCTAGTAACAAAAATAAAAGGATTTCTACCTTAATTTTGCTAAAAAAGTCGTTTCATGTTAAAAGTTACTTTTTCCTCAGTCACTTTTTCAAAACTTTAGCTCTAAAAATCCCCGGTGTTAATGGAGGTAAAAAAAATATTTTTATATCTTCTTATGTGGAATACTATGGAGAACAAGAACATATGCATTTTTTTATAATTCATTGAGAAATAAGGGCTGCAGATGCTTAAAAATACTTTTTTGAGGGTCATGCTGTATATATGATAAAACAAACTCAATCAGAATTCATTGAATAAATCAATAAAAAGAAAATGTAAAATAGGAAGCAATTAATAAATTTGGAATAAAATGAATCAACATAAAAACATAACTGAAGCATAAGGCAAGAAATATAAAGTGCATTTTCATTACAAGCATAAGCAAAAATAGATTAAACATATTTAATAAAATTACTATCCCTGTATCCATAACACCAAAACATATCCATTCCATATCCATTCCATAAACCATATTCCATGCTGCCAACAATCATGTCCAACCATGCCGCCAACAAGCATGTCCAATCATGCCTCCAACAAACATGTCCAACCATGCACTGCCAACAAACATGTCCAACCATGCACTGCCAACAACCAACCATTACAAAGAAAGAACACCAAATCATTTATCTTAACAAATAACAGTATGAGTAACAGGATTAGAGAAAATAAAATACCAGCCACATAGACAGGTATTGATTGCAGGCAGAGAACAGATTATCAGTCATAAAGACAGATATATAGATGGTGTAGGCAGGAACACAATTCCTTCTTATCATTTCTTTCCTCGAATCCAGTATCATCAACATTCATTGGTTCTGCACCAGAAACTGCTGGTCCTGCACCAGAAACTGCTGGTCCTGCACCAGAAATTGCCGACAGTAGTCCTGCCATTTTCTCCAGATCAGATCTAATGACAATCACAACATTCTCTAGTTACCAAAGATCGCATCATCAATCCTGGCTTTGAACTCCTCACATCAAGTGTTTACAGTGTTCTTGATTTCAGCCACTTCATTCTTTACTGTTGTAATATCATCCTTGGCAGCTACCATGATCCCCAATGGACATTTAAACTCTGCATACTTAAGTCTCTAAGCAGGTGTTGTAGCAGAGACAAATACAAGCAACTGCCTCTTGGTCTTATATTTAGTACTTGGTGTATTTGACAGTAGTAGCACACCTTAGTTTGGCAGATTGTAGCAGAGACAAATCTAAGCAACTGCCTCTGTGTCTTGTGTTTAGTACCAGGTGTATTCTACAGTAGAAGCACACCTTAGTCTGTCAACAAGCAACGAGAATCCTGGTTTCCAGGTCTGGTAAGATTGAGCAGCACGAGTCCATGAATCAGCCCATGTTGCACATGCAGCATGTGAATGACTGCAAGCAAATTTATCATAGCTTCACCCTCCATTATGGTTGGGGAATACTTCCTCTAATGATATATCTCCATCCAGCTCCACTGAAAATAATTCAGCGTGCAAATTTATCTTTGGTATAGTCAACCACATTTGACTGATTGATCAGTACTGCCACCACAAATAAGATATACATAGATATATATGCATAAATTATATATTAAGAGATTTTTATTGCATCTCAAATTTTTTTTTCTCTTCAAGTCCTGTCTATCCAGCATGTCCAAGACACAGGATATACACTTGTATATTCCATGAAATGTTACAATTGTAACTTCAATTTTAACAATTACAACTGCAATTTGTTTAATCCAAAGAACAGGAACTTCAGGAGTTCATTCCCAAAATTATTTTGGGCATGACCATCAGTATGTACTAACCCATCCAGAATTGAGGAATTGGTTTGTAAAGGTGAGACTTAAAACAGTCATTCCCAAAAATTATTTTGAGCATGACCATCAATATGATTTTGTGATATATAAATCATACATATCTTTGACATACATATGTAAGTTTATTTATCATATACTTTTGGTTTATCTTATATATTAAGAAAATTGATAATCCATAAGAGTTAAAAGGTTGGACCATAAAATATGCTCATGAATTTTCATAACCATAAATTTTAAATCCTGTATTTTAATAATATCCTTGTTTATTGGTAATTATATAATCTTTATTAACCATAACTATTATTAGACACTTCCACATTTATTACAAGTGTCAATAATCCATCAGGGTTAAAAGGTATTTCCAATTTTAACCATTTACCAAAGTTGAAATCGTGTTACTTTAGTTTAGTTTATATCAGTATATTTAAACTTTGTTTAATTTGAACTAATCTGTTCAAAACTTTTGTTAATTATACTAATTATGTATGATATAAGTTGAACTACTTAAAAAATTAAAGCGTTCAAATTGCATACCAAACAGAGTTATTTTCAAAATTACCAGGATCCTCCCCCCTTGTCAAAAATTTCATTCCAATATGACAACAAATTTATTGACAAAGGTAAATCAGTCATAACATTATTCTCACCTGATTCCACCATGGTATTTGAAATTCATTGTCAAAGGCTAAATCTGTTTATTTGCAAGTCCTGAGTTTTTTTTTATATTAACGTTCCAAGGCAAAGCTTGATAGGTTATATCTTCATGTTTTTCCCAAGATTGGGCCCCAACCACCTCCAATTTCTCTGATTTTATTGTCATTTTAGTGTCTGACATATCACTGTGCTTAAAAATCAGTATTTGTGATCTTATTTGGCCAAGTGATCTTGTGAATTCTCCTGAGACATTTGATTACCTATGTCTGTAGCTTGGAGACCACTGCTGTGTTTAGGAACCAAGTTTCAGCCCCAATACAGCCAAACAGAGAAAACATTTGACTTAAACAGTCTTAACTTGGTTTTTATGGAAATGTTGTTGGAAGTCCAGAACTTGTCCTAGATCAGTTAAAGTGCCTCTAGCATCATAAATTTATAATACCGAGATACTCAAAAACAATCTATACATTCCCAAGAGTTTGGCCTCCAATAAACACTGAAAAATGGCATTTAATCTGAGTGCCTTGATCATATCAGCAAAGCCCAGATCTCCCTAGTAATTGGAACTGCCATGCTTTCATGTTTCCCATCAGTTGTTGACACATTCTTGATGATCCCGTGGATCTAGATCGTGTACCTCTTTCTCAGTCATTCTTATTATAGGGTTGTTGACCATTCCTAGCAAAAATCTTCCGAACAGTGTATCCATCTATACCCAGAACCGCTAATGATCTGTGCAGGATCAGTGTCATTCCTCATTCTGCCATGAAATCATTACTACTAGATGTAATATTCATGAATAAAATGTTTATAGAATCCCTATAATTCTATAATTAGTATTAAATGTAATTTTCATGGATAATCTTAACTATATGATTACATAAAAGCCACATAACAATTTGATTATATAAAAGCCAATAAAAATATTGTTGTTTATTTTATATTGTCATAAAGATTTTTATAAAATAAACAATACCTTAAAACTAAAATTAGGAAACATATGTAAAGTTTATATATGTCCCGAAATGATTAAATAAAGATTAAATACCCATAACATATGTATATATATATATTTTCTTTATATATCTGGTAGTGCGAGTGGTTCAAAAAATTTTGAAATTTAGATGTCGCATCTCCATATATATCTGGTAGTGCGAGTGGTTCAAAGAATTTTGAAATTTAGATGTCGCATCTGCATATCTAAATTATTGCAACTCTATTTCTTCATTACCACCGATTCCCGACCAACATTTTATATTTAACACAAAGTTTACTACTTTGTACAACCCATACACAGTTAAACCAGTCATTATTACAGATAAAACAAGAATAACAATCACCATTATTACTCGCTTTATCCAATATATAAAATCCATTAGAGTCCACTCCCACAAATTTTTCTGAACGCTTTCAAAAGTATGCACCAACCCATCCAAAATAGATGGACTAGCTTGTAAAGATGCTATATCCAATGGTTCATCCTGTTGGATCTGAAACTCATATAGAGTCTCCATATCATTATCCTTAAAGATCTCCTGAAACTTAACAGGATTCTGTGGATCTGACAGTTCCTAGTTCATTATTGGTTACATAAACATTATCATGTATCCATAGAAATGAAGAAGAACTTTTACAATCTACTATGGTTAAATTTTCCAATTTTTCAAGGTTACGAGTCTCAACTTGCAGACCATGTCATACACCTTGATAGTTAACCCTTAAGTGATCCAAATAACAATATCCCTTGTCCTGATGAATTTCAACAGAAATTTCTTTACATTGTTCTACCCTTATAAGTTCCCCAAGTTGAACAATTTTAAAACCTGGAAGATATTTTTCCTTAACAAAAATATATTGCCTTATTCTATGCTGACATGGAATAAGTTGTTCATATTCCTTCATCTTTTTGTTTAATTCATGAACTTGCCCCAGTGTGAAAACCAAATTGTTAACATTCCAATCTGATTTTAGATAGTGTAATGTTTTGAATTGCATCCTAAAATTGTGCTAATTAAAACATTTTATATATCAGTTTTTGCCATAAAACTTACAGTATGACCATTTCTTATGACACTATTATATCCTGTTAGAAGCAATATGAAATAATATTTCGTACTCTGTACCTAAATGACTTTTGAACAATTCAATAAAAATCATTCAAAATTTATTTTCATAAAGTATTTCGAACAATATAGTTAAAAACCATTCGAAATTTGTAAACTTTTTGTCACCAAAGTGAAATATACTTTAAACAATTTAATAGAAATCATTCAAAACTTATTTTCACAAAATACTTCGCTACCTATATTTTGAACAATCTAGTAGAAACCATTCAAAATTTGGCACAAAATTAGATATACTTTGTCCGATTAATTATATATTTCGAACAATCTATTAGAAACCATTCAAAATTTATAAATTTTTGACACCATTTCATAGAAAACAAAATACGTGATTTAATAAAACATTAAACCAGTCAAAAATAAGAGAAAGATATGTTGAACGTACCTAACAAAAAATTAGCCATCCAATTTCCCTCCTCCATTATTTTGATTTCTCTAACACTCAGAGGTTTTTTTTTTCTTTAACCTGTGTGAGGAGAATGATTTCAACATGAAATAAGCAAAAGAATGTTCATAACATGTTGTTTTACAATCAGCAGTAGTACCGATTATTGTACCACGTGACAGATCAATAATATTTCATAACATGTTGTTTTACAATCAGCAGTAGTACCAATTATTGTACCACGTGACAGATCAATAATATATTCTATATTAACCAAAATGGTTATCATTTCCACTTCTACTTTAATTATCAATGCTAAAATTAGCATCAGGAATAAAAGTATCCCCAATGTATACTCCTAAAGGTTTACAAATTTTCTATATTCTGCCAATTCTATGCTTATAGACCCATTTATCAGAGTAGAAAGAGTATTACTTAAATTAACCTTAGTGTTAAAAGTTTGTACCATTTACACTATGTACACTATTTTGTACTTTTGCCAGAATATTCAACATATGTAAATGCGAATACAACCCGCAGTATCAGGAGTCCTAAACTAATGTCTGGCATCTAATGCTATATTGTACAGTATCTATAATTATACTAACAGACATATTTTGCTGAATTACTAATTCATGTTCAATAGTACAAAGTGATGGTCTATACTTGACTCCCACCACTTCTTGACGATTGTATCCAGTTAATTGTACTGCTACAATTCCCTTCATGGTATAAAGTAAAATAAATAATACCCACCTAGGATTAACATTTCTATTTCTAGCAAGATAACAGGGCTTCTAGATTTCGATGAATGCATTCTGAATTTTTTGAGAAACTCTCCTGATTCACAATCACAAGATTGCAAAAACAGTATGAATCTTCTTGTGTTTTTAAATAACAAGTCTGTTACCAAAACTATGAATCTTCCTGTGGTTTAAATAACAAGTTTGTGACCAAAACTTACAAGTTTATAACCATTGTTTTCTACCTTGTCAATCAATGTTTAGTTATACCAATAAAAACATGATATGCTCCAAACTACCCAATACTAACCAAACTGCTTCAAAAATATATTGCTTACATATGTTATGTATGATTTAGTGTGAACGACCTAAAAATTAAACCGTTCAAAATATAATTATACCTAATATACCTCTCCCCCCCTTTACAAGATATAAAATAATTATGTTGTAAAGGAGCACACTGATTATGTATGATATAGATTGAAACTATATAGACAGGTACATATATCAAAATATATCATCCCACTCCCCCCCCCTTTACAAGATATAGAACAATTATGTTGTAAAGGAGCAGGCAGACACCTACAATATGAGAAATCGCATGATTTCAGGAATAAAGGGCACATGGGGGCACAACTTCCATATTTTTTTTAATTATAAAGCAGCAGTACTAAACATTCTGCTAATCCAATTGAAATCCATCCTTGATCTCTCAGATGCATATGTAACCTTAGAGTGTAACATAACCATTAACCATGGCATTTGCATAATTAACGATGATGTATTTAAAAGATGAGAACAAACTTGTTCTTAACTTTTTAAAAGATTAGTCAAACATTTGCTTACTTTTAGCTGTTAATTCAGCTGTTAATTTGTAATTAATGTCAACATTAACTCTGTAAGTCTTTTCAACAGTCTGTAAACCACTGAAATATGCAGGTTCCCTAATTCAACCAGGCTAAATTCCGTTTCACATAACATTTACACAGAATTTACTTAGATTCCATGTAAGCAGACTTTTTCATTTCATGTTGAATTAAAAATAGACAAAAATATAAATGAGATTTTCTTTAATTTATACCTTTACTATACACAGAATATATATCCACACAGAATTTACTGTACATATACATTTGCTATACACAGAGAATATATACACACAGAATATACTGTAATATACACATTGATCAATATAAATAAATTATACCGATCCCTTCCCCAGCAGTAAATTTCAATATGGACACCATATTGAATTCTTAAAATATAATGGATTATAAAATAATAATCAATTTCTTCATTAATAAAATTGCAAATCTTAATTATTCCAAGAAATGCATATGATAAACAGGTATTACCCTACATATCACTTCACTGCCATAACAACATATATGCCACAATAAACATTTGTTTACTGCAAGCATCAAATTTAGAATTTTTCTGCGTAATAAAGCCATGCAAATACGTTTATAAGCAAAATCTATTAAGATTAGCCGAAGTAATGAATTAGTCACTTCTGAGCCCAAACTGTTCAATTCAATTTAAATAATAACTCCGTTGATATTTATTCCACTTGACTATACATATAACTTATATATGTATAAGAGGTTAATATGGAAATTAATTTTATATTCATTCAAACAATTAACATTCAAACAATAAACCTTTTTTGTGCTCTAGATTTTAATATTTTATGTATATATTTTGTATATATTTCTATATATACTACTATATGTATTATTCGAAAATGGATAACTAAGATTTATAAGAAATCTTATCTCCCATATTCTTAAATCATCTTAAAACTTTGTCTTGTTATCATCTTTCATTGTCTTATCATTAATTGAATTCAGATTATAACTTGGCAACATCTGAACACAATAGAGATATAATTGTATAATTGTAGAAGCAACAATTGTCATTTGTTGTATAAAAGTGATACTTTCTACTTTTATTTTGGTACACGGATCAAGTCCATCATATAGAGGACTGCATTCATTTCGTGGTGTAACATTTATGGTTTATCTATACATAAATCATTAATCATTTTGTAGTCATAGCTAAACACATTAGAAATGCTTCCTATTGCTGCTATGTCAGGTGCATGACATAAATAGTTAGGATAAGGGAAATGCCTCAGCCTCAAAACAAGCGCAACTCTTTACCATGCACATGTGGGACTTCTCATACGGAAGTCGTGCATCACAGAAGGTTGGTTGTCTGTTGGATGTTACTTAACCTAATGTCCTAATATCCTTGGACATAGAAGGGTGCGTAACAGTCATCCTTAGTTCTCCTAGATTGCTGGACCAGGACCTGGATAGTACATCAAGTCAGTAAGATTTTTAGCTGCAATCCTGCCCATACAAAGTAGTTGAAAGTAGGTGGCACAATTTAACATTGCTAAATGTTGCTAGAAAATTCTATAGTATAATTAGGATTTTCTGTTTTAGAAACAATTCCCAAAACATTCAACTTTAATGCATATTTTTATATGCATTAATATTGTTTGTTGAGATAGTTTTCAGATACATATCCATAACTGCTATTTCTGAGCCATACTTTCTAATTTCATGGAGTATGGACGCGAATAATAAAATTTTGTTCTAAACAAAGAATATCTGTCTTCAGAAGTATTTTTGCCCTGAACATTTTTAATGCTCATTGCCACACATTAATTTTCAAAAATTGAATAGTTTTAAATGAATAACAACTAATACAGTAGTTGAAATAATCCTGTTTTCTGAATATTTTACAAACCCCACAAATACAACATAAATGGATTAAACTCATTTTATGTTAAACAGAATGCACAAATTAATAATATGCATATCATAAGGGGATTGTCACACACAGAATTTTCTAATGTGGACAAAATCAACATAAATTTATAACCAATTTATTCATTAAATCCTGTACCTTTTACAAACTAATAATTATGTCAATTATTACTATGTAAAAGAGAAATCATGTACTGTATTTACAGCACATGACAAAAATAAAAACTTAGGCAAATTTTGCACATCCTTGTTTTTCTGAATTTTTACTAATTATATATAAAATTATCTAATAAATTCAAGAATCTTATCTTTTTTTATTTTCAGTTGACCAAGAAAGTCAGAGGATTAGTTTATCCCCCTATCAGTATTTTTTACTTTCAGTTGACCAAGAAAGTAAGAGGGTTAGTTTATCCCCCTATCAGTATTTTTACTTTCAGTTGATCAAGAAAGTCAGAGGGTTAGTTTATCCCTCTATCAGTATTCCTCTTTCTTTTTAGTGGGGTTTATCATTAGTCCTAATTTCTTAATAAATTCGGAACTAATGATAGAAAAAGCCAGTTTCCGAGTCAAGACAACATTGTGCTATCACATTTGGATTAATAGCACATGCTGCATGAAAATTCGTTCTTGGTTTAACATACATTATGTATATTAAATGAATAAAATAAAACATTTCAAAAAATGTAAACAATACCTTAATACAATTAGGTATATTAATTTATGATTTTACGTAATCACATTCCTTCATTTATTTAAACTTAAAATGTAATTATTCATACCTAATTTAATTTAAATGTTTTTAATTTATATTTTATATTTGTTTAATTACTCTACCATATCATAATTCTTTATGTAGACATTTCGAACAATTTAATACAAATCATTCGAGCCTTTACCTAATTTAGATTTGTATATACTCCGAATAATCTAGTAGAAATCATCCGAAAGTTGTATAAACTGTTTCAATTTTATTTATATATTTCAAACGATTTTGTAGAAATCATCCAAAATATATAACTATATCCTAAATCATACCATAGATATATATATTTCAAACAATCTAGTAGAGATCATCCAAAATATATATAACTTTACCTTAAATCATACTATAGATATATATTTCAAACAATCTAAAGAAATCATCCAAAACATAATTTTACCCTAAATCATACTATAAATATATATTTCAGACAATCTAAAGAAATCATCCAAAACATAATTTTACCCTAAATCATACTATAAATATATATTTCAGACAATCTAAAGAAATCATCCAAAACATAATTTTCGAACGGTTTAATAAAACCATCCAAAGATATACAAACAGTTTAACAAAAAAATTAAACCATTTTACAGATAAGAAATGTTAATATTTTGAACAACTTAATAAAAATCATTCAAATTGCTACTAGACATATTTTTGAGCCAATTTTCGTTTTTGACTATAATCAAACACTCTAATAAGAATTAGATCATTCGAAATTCATTTTTAAAAAATATTGTGACTGTTACATAACTTCAAACTATTTGATAGAAATCATTCGAAATGTATGAACAATTGCGCAATTTAATACAAAATTAAATCGTTCCAAAATATATTTTTCTCCTATGTACATATAATTCGAACAATCTAATAAAAACCATTCGAATTGTATGAACAGTTTAAAATAAGAAAAATGTTATAATATGATATAGAATTAATCCATCCAATTATAACATTTCCCTCCCCCCCTTTTACATACACAAAAGATTTTATACCTTAATTTTAACACAATGTCACCACTGCTAAAATGTATAACATATTTGGTATGTAAAAGCATTAAACCTTCCATTTGTCATGATGTAAGATAACAAAAGTTTATATATGTTTATATATTTATAAACAATACTCATGTAAAACTAAAATGTTCACATTTTTTAGGAAATAGAAAAATAAGATTTTACTAATTTTATAATCGCATTAGTAAAATATCAAATTAATGTACATCCTCATTAATGGTGCACAAAGTTACCCCCTTCCATATAAAAGGGATAAGCTAATGACCAATAAACTAATGTACATCCTCATTAATTGTACAAAATTGCCCTCTTCCATAGAAAAGGGATAGGACAATGACCGATAAATTATGTACATCTCCATTAATTATACACAAAGTTATCCCCTTCCGTGGATCAGGAAGCAAAAGAAATAGGATAAAGATTGTATACCTCTTCATTGATGGTACATAAAATTACCCCCTTTCTGTAGATTAAAACTAGCGATTGAAATGTTCATACACTCAACTTAATTAATCTAAATCGAAGGAAAGTCCCCAAAGTTGTCAAGTCAACGAAAGCAAAAACGTTATGACAAAACTTTAGAGAATAGAGGATGTGTAATAAACAATCCAATGTCTTTTCCTCCCTGAATAAATTTTTGTAATACAAATGCATATCAACATTCCAAGGATTAAAATTTTATGAAGTCATCACATTTTAACACAAAATGTGAAAGTCAAACAAGCGTTTATTTATTATTTCATTTTGAGTAGCAAAACTACTCTATAACCCGTCTGTATTAAACAAGACAGATTTATTCTATTTTGAGTAGCAAAGCTTCTCTATAAACCGTTTGTATTAGACAAAAACGATTTATTCTATTTTAAGTAGCAAGACTACTCTATAAACCGTCTGTATTGGACAAAAACGATTTATTCTATTTTAAGTAGCAAAGCTACTCTATAAACCGTCTGTATTAGACAAAAACGATTTATATTAGGATTCCTAGATAGGATGGTCCCATATAAAAGAATGATTTTAAAGGATTAATATTAGTTATATTATTCCAAATTTAACTAGCGAAGCTACTATATATAACATAACAGAACGATTTATATTATATATATAGCGAAGTTACTATATATAACATAACAGAATGATTTATGTTATATATATTGTATTTTAAGTTAAAATAAGAATTAAAATATTCTCATTCTAAGTAGCGAAGCTACTCTATAATGCTTTGTGTTGTACTACTATCATTGCTATCACTGACAGAAATTTCTGTCAGAGATATTAGTCCAAGATTACCAGAACTAAAAGATTCCTGTGTAAGATGATTCCATTTGTCCTGATTAGAACAATTATTCTTTTTTCGTTTTTTCTGATTACCAGAAAAAAACCTGCTTTCTATGAGTAATACACAATCTTTGTATATATTTCACCCTTGAATAGAATGAAAGCCTGTAAGGCCAAAATCGATGACGTTTGTCATGTAGCCTGCTAGGAAAATATTGTCCTTCTGGAAGCAACATAGACCTATTATACCATGGAGATGTTGATGTTTTGTTTTCCCAAATTTTCATATAAAAATCTGCTACAGATTTATAATTAATATTGGTAGATTTTCCTATCCCAACGTCCGTACCTCCTTCATTGAGTGATACTCCACTAGTATTATTAGATCCATTATTGACATCAATAATTTCAGATGTGCCGCCAATGTTTTCATTAATAACTTGGCTAACCTCAGCATCTCCAGTATCCATTAAGCTGGCTACAGATTCTGAAACCGCTGATGTAGTCTGTACTACTGATACCGTAGATACAGCTGGTACCGCTGCTGACACAGTTGGCACAGCTGCCGCTGACATAGTTTGTCTGCCAGACCTGCTTACAAAATCAGAAACCACCAGTGTACCTTGTACCCCGGCTACTGCTGGCAATGCTTGTCTGAGACTAGATACAGAATCAGAAACCACAGGTGTACTCTGATCTACCGCAGCCGCAAGCTGTACAGGCTGCCCACCACCAGTAAACCGCTGCATAAATATTGCTATTTGCTGTTGCATACTTTGCATAAAATCCATAAACAAAGCATCCCTATCTGAATCAACCCTCCCCCCCTCAGAGGAAGAAAACCTCCCCCTTTGGGACAGGGCATGAGATGCCTCAGTATTACTAGCCATGACAAAGACAAGGAAGCGCTAGTTCGAAATCGACTGCGCCACTTGAGAAGATTCGCCCCTCGGTCTATGACTTCAGACTAGTAACACTTGTAGTGTAGCCTGACTACTAAGGCAATCAATAAAATCACCTTGTTGGTGCAGAAGTATTATTATTACACAATAGGCATAACAATAAAGATATATGTAAATATTGAATACATGATCAATAACCTGTCTTTGGTTAGAGCTCCTATGTCCGATTGATATTGCTAACAATATCAATGACAAAACAGAACTAACTTAAAACAGGGCATCTAGCTATATTTATAGATGTAGACATTCATTCTTGGACAGCTCTCTAGCTTTCCAAGCATGAACCGTCTTCATGATAAACATACCTATGATGCAATACATATAGGATAACATATAATAATTGATAAAGGTGTTCACATAATATCACAATATGTTATTTACCATAATTGTTTTTAGCACGGATATCTGCCCCATGTTGCAACAGTGTTTGAACTACATCTCTGTGTCCATTTTGTGCTGCTAATATAAGACTTGACAATCCTTAATAGATTTAAATTGGTTATTTCATTTTTACTTTGATGAGAAGATAAAGAAATGCTATGATTCTTAAAGGGACAGTGAAGTATACATGTTGTATTAGTGTTTGAACTACATATTTGTGCCCCATATAAACAGCTTTCTGCGGATATAAAATTTACTATTATAATGTTAAAACCAGTTTTTTAGCCCTGAGAAGCCGAAGCCAATGGCTAAAAAAACTGTAGAATTACATCATCTCAAAAATAATTTAGAACTATAAGATTGCTATACATATATGTTAATTATGAATTATTAGGAAATTACCATAAATATTTGTGGCATTGATATCTGCCCCATGATTTATCAATATTTTCACTATTCCATTGTGTCCTTTCCCAGCAGCAAACATGATACTAGTCACTCCTAAATATAACCTGAATATAGTAAATAGGCTAGATTAAAAAACTACCCTCATATAGATCTTTGCTTACTAAGAACTTTAAGGGAAAGCAATAGTTGATGTTTAACAAACAAATAAGTTTAATATTACTATTTATTTATTATACAATATACAATGTGAATCTTCCACAGATTAGTGCTTTTGCTTTAATAGGCTTTAAGGTAATACATATTTTTTTTTACCTTAATCATTCTTTTCAGATACATCTGAGCTTGATCTTTAAATCATTTTAAATTTCATTTAAAATGCGCTGCTGTGATTGGCTGAAATTTCGCGCGGGGTGGTTTAGATCACCATTGAAATGATTTAAAGATCAAGCTCTGCACTATGACCAAGCAATAACTTGACAGTACTTACGCAAAATTTGTCAAATGACCCCAATTTTTGGCTTATCTAACCTTATCTAACATGTTTAATACTAGCTGAGATAACAGGTAGAGGGGCATTTATGTCTAAAGTCTAAATAGTCTAAAAGTATGATTAGATTTTGCAAAGCAAAAGAAAAACAAAAAAAACGAAATCTGACAAATTAGAAGAGTCAATTTACACTATAGTCTAATTACATGTACTTACCATAATCATCCGTAGCATTAACATCAGACCCATGATTTATTAATGTTTCAACTATGTCATTGTGTCCATAAAGTGCTGCAAGTATAAGACAGGTCTGTCCTAAATATGAATCTTAATAAAAATATACAATTTACATGGAATTGAACCAGGGACAAAATTATAATTACCAAAGTAATAGATATTAGAATCTTTTTTAGTAGAGAAGCTACTCTATAATTCACAATGTCCATCCGTCTGTCCGTCCGTCCGTCCGGCTGTCTGTCCGTAATTAATAAATTGGGGGAAACATGATTTTCTCGGCTCCAATAAAAGATAGAGAGCTGAAATTTTTTGACAACATTCCCATCATTAAGGAGCACAATTAACTATAAAACATCAATGGCGGTCGGACCGATTTTTAGCAGGTTTTAGGCTATTTTTATATTTTTTCAAATTTTCCTCATAACTTTGGTGTTTGTGGTCCGATTTTCAAAATTTTTTCAGTTAGAGATATCAAAATTAAATTTTCCGTCATTTGAAGAAAACAACAATGACGGTCAGACTTCCTTTTTGCAGGTTTTTGGCTATTTTTACATTTTTCCTGATATCTTTGGTGTTTATGGTCCGATTTTCGAAATTTTTTCACTTATAGATATCAAAATTGAATTTCCTGTCGTTTGAAGAAAACAACAATGACAATCAGACAGCCTTTTTGCAGGTTTTTGGCTATTTTTATATTTTCACATTTTCCCCCATATCTTTGGTGTTTATGGTCCAATTTAAAAATATTTTTCAGTTAAAGATATTAAAATTAAATTTCTGGCGTTTTAAGTAAATAAACAATGGCGGCCAAACTGCCTTTTAGTAGGTTTTTGGCTATTTTGATATGTTTGACATATTTCCCCATATCTTTGGTATTTTTGGTCCAATTTTAAAACTTTTTTGCATTAACTTAAATTGACATGAACACCTGTATTTCATTTAAGGATGTACTACTAGAGGATTTTTCAGTATTTTGGTATGATAAAATGCTTTGTTTTAGTCAAAAATATATTTTTGCTCTTTACCTGGATGACCCTGCCAGGTTTGCTGGCATCCTCTGCCCGCCAGGATGGAGATATTCAAAAAATTCCAACTCCCAGTTATGTGTCATACCCATACTTAAAAAGTCAAGCAGTTTGGGCTCTTTATCTTTCACACACACCGTTAAGGGTTAAGCAACCCCCCCCCCCTTCCCCACTAACCTCCTTATATGATTTTTGAGTTAATGGGGATATAAAAAAAAATTTTATTAATCTTTAGTCCAAAAATTCTTATACAAAAATAAAACCAATGTTTAAATCTTAAGATATAACTGTAGTCTAGATAATTCATGTGGGTGTTTTTTGATCCCCTAACATCCTAAGGTGCAACTAAGACCAAATCTTTAAGGGCTAAAGAAAGTAGATATAATTTTAAAAATATGTAAACCAGAACTGACCAACCAAAAACATCCTAATAATAACAATTTAAAGTATGACTTGATTTGGCTGGTTTCTGAACCTCTATTTATCTTAAGAGATTTAATTTTGTATTAGCTTAAGTTAGGTTATAGGCTATAGGGATGAATGCCCGCTGCTAGGCAAGCTAAGGGGGCCGGGTGCTGCGGCTAGGCAGGCTAGGGCCCGAGGGCTGCGGCTAGGCAGGCTACGGCCCGAGGGCTGCGGCTAGGCAGGCATGGGTGCCAAGCGCCATAGCCAGAGTTTATAGTTCTGTTGGGTGAAGGGGGGGGGGGGAGGGGGCAGTGTTCCTATTGTTAGTAGGGTTTTCTACCCCCCCCCCTTCTTGATACTTGATCTATTTAGATGCTGCTTAGGGCTCAATATCAATGTTGAATGATTTAATCAATATTCAGTAATTATTATTTTATTATATCTATCTATAATACAAAATAGAATGATGTCTGTCTGTCCGTCCGTCCGTCCATCTGTCCCTTAAGATCTCGTTAACCACTGAACTGATTTGATTCTACTCTTCAGGGTATATACCTATGGGTCCTGTGGTTGTTTTAAGCTATTTTCTTGGGGGTTGGGACACCCCCAACCCTCCTTAAAAACGAAAATTTCCCCCCCCCTAAAAAAAATTTTCATATTTTTTTCTAATTTTAATGGTTTTTTTATGTTTTATATATTTTATATTTTTTTTGATTGTTTTATATTTTTTTTATACTTTTTTATATTTTTTTATATTTACAATTATTTTTCTTCTTTTTAAATTTCTTTTCTTCTTTTAAACTTTATTTTATCAAATTCAAAAAGATTGTGAAACCAAAAAGGCTGATGGCAAAGAAATCTTTAAAAAAATTAAATAAATGAAAAAATCAATGGTTTTAAATAATATAAATCAATATAAATAAATATAAAAAGTTATAAAATGTTATAAAGAGTTATAAAATGTTATAAAGAGTTAAAAAAAGTTATAAACGGTTATAAAAAGTTATATTTCAGAAAATATCTTTAAAAAATGTAAATAAAATGTTTAAATATCTCCCATGAACCTTCAGGAAAAAAGCCCCTAGAGGCTAGAGGCGAAGCGGCTAGTTGAATATATAGTATGAACTATATATTAACTTTTAACAAATCTATTCTTTAGAGTGAGCTTTAACTCTTGTAACTTTTCAGAGTTTTGAAGGGTTGTTAAATTGTATTTCTTCCTGGGGTTAGGCTTTGTGTCCTGCTTTTTAAATCTAAGCTGAACTTTGGAAGATAGAAGATAATGGTCTAAATTAACATCAGGTCCTCCTTCAACCCTGACATCAAAGATAGAACCTTTAAAGCATCTAGATATACATATGTGGTCTATCTGGTTAAAGGTTCTTTGATCTGGTGATCTCCAGGTGGCAGTATGAATCTTTTTGTGTTTAAAGATGGTTCCACCAATGACAAGTTTGTTTTCAGTACAAAAACTTACAAGTCTATCACTATTGTTATTTTCCTTGCCATTACTTCTTCTAAATTCTCATTATTACTCCCCACTTGAACATTGAAATCTCCTAGGAGCATGGTCAGATCCTTTTCTTTATGACCATTTCATGGTCATAAAATTTGTTTTTGGCCTCAGTGTCTGCTTGTTCTGTAGGAGCATATGCTACTATAATTCTCAGTTTGATGTTATTAACTGAGGATTTGAAATAAGCCTCCATAATTCTAGGACCATGGGGTTGCCAACTGATCATGGCCTGCTCTGCTTGCTTGGTCAGCATAAGAGCCACCCCTTGATTATGGCCTAGATCCTCATTCATATGACCTGAGTATAGTATTTTCAAGCCAGAATGATGTTTAAACTCTATTGTTTGTCCCCCTTGATTCAGTGATAGCAAGGATGTCAACCTTGGCTTTTAGCATTTCTTGGCAAATGTTTTCTGTCTGGCCTGACTAAAACATTGTCCAAACATTCCAGGTGCAAATTTTTGCTGGTCTGCGGGAATTCAGAATTATCCACCTGACTGATCCGTTAGCGGTTTCCCAGTCAAACATCATATTGTTGTTTCCAACCTCTACTTCGTTCCCGAGCCCAAAGTTAAATTGATCATTACTTTGTGCGGGTTGAACATAAGCAGGTTTTTTTCTAGGGAAGGATTGTTAGCCCCACCCAAACCCCCTGGACTGGGGGAAGTGACCAAAATTCAGTCTGGTATCTACCCTGGGACCTACCAGCACATTAGGACTCTTCTAGTGTAGCTCCTAGGGTCATTGATGCATGGTGCAGGATGGACAGCGTGCACGTACCTGGTCTCCCATCCCGGGTCCTGTGGTGGTTTTAAGCTATTTTCTTGGGGGATGAGACACCCCCAACCCCCCTTAAAAATAAAAATTTCCCACCCCAAAAAAATTTTTCATATTTTTTTCTAATTTTAATGTTTTTTAATGTTTTTTTATGTTTTTATATATTTTAAATCTTTTTAAATTGTTAAAATTTTTCATATTTTTTTCTAATTTTAATGTTTTTTTTATACTTTTTTATATTTTTTTATATTTACAATTATTTTTCTTCTTTTTAAATTTCTTTTCTTCTTTTAAACTTTTTATTATCAAATTTAAAAAGATTGTGAAACCAAAAAAGGCTGATGGCAAAGAAATCTTAAAAAAAATTAAATAAATGAAAAAATCAATGGTTTTAAATAATATAAATCAATATAAATAAATATAAAAAGTTATAAAATGTTATAAAAAGTTATAAAAAGTTATAAAATGTTATGAAGAGTTATAAAAAGTTATAAAGAGTTATAAAAAGTTATAAATTCAGAAAATATCTTTAAAAAATGTAAATATAATGTTTAAAAATCTCCCATGAACTTTCAAGAAAAAAGCCCCATGAGGCTAGAGGCGAAGCCACTAGTTGAATATATAGTATGCACACTTTTCAAACAATTCTATATATTAACTTTTGATAAAAAATTAAATGGAAATAGGCCCAATCGATAGACAAAACATTTCTCTATTAGGTCTAGTAAACTAATTGGTTAATCAGGCTTTTAATGATGTAAATAAGAATTTATGAAAGATATTTAAGGCTTTGGAATTAATAGTCAAATTCATGAATTAGATTTTTTTGTATAACCACAACAACTCCCCTTTTCAGGGAATATAAAAATAAAGATTAAAACATCATTAATTTAAGATATCATAATAGGAAACTTTATACACAATTTGTTTTCTCCCCTTAGTAGGGCAGATAGATAAACGAACATTTGCTTGAGCTGAGGAGCAAAGCTACCCTACAAGACTTACGGAAAAGGTGAGGCCCTACTACAGTATAATATAAATAACGTCCAATTGCAATTCATATTATTATTTTATTTTTACTTTAAAGATGATAAGAAAAGATAATTCATTGAAGAAGTTAGCCCTCATAATAATTTTGGTACACCAAATGTGCAGTTTTACAGGAAAGTTTAATATCCAGGGCTAGGATTCAATGTAAAAATTACAACCTAAAATTCAAGACTGTTATATATTTTGGTTATAAATTATTAAATAATTACCATAAATATTTGTGGCATTGATATCTGCCCCATGATTTATCAGTATTTGCACTATTTCATTGTATCCATTCCGAGCAGCAATTATAATACTGGTTGTTCCTGAATATAACAGCAAATAGGCAAGAAGAAAAAATTACCCTTATATGGATCTTTGCTTGTTAAGAACTTTGAGGGAAAGCAATAGTTGAGCAAGTTTGACATATTTAAATAAGTTTAATATTACTATTTATTTATTATACAATGTGAATCTTCCACAGATTAGTGCTTTTGCTTAAATAGGCTTTAAGGTAATACATATTATTTTTTTGACCTTAATCATTCTTTGCAGATACATCTGCACTATGACCAAGCAATAACTTGACAGTAGTTACACTAATTTGGCAAATGACCCCAATTTTTGGCTTATCTAACCTTATCTAACATGTTTAATACTAGATGAGATAACATGTAGAGGGGCGTTTATGCCTAAAGTCTAAATAGTCTAAAAGTATGATTAGATTTTGCAAAGCAAAAGGAAAAAATTACTATTTCTGACAAATAAGATTAGTCATTTTACACAATAGTCTAATTACATGTAATTACCATCATTATTGGAATTGTTAACATATGCTCCATGTTTTATTAATGTTTCCACTATGTCATTTTATTACTGCTTTACTACTACTACTACTATTATTTACGTAATCTACTACCTATAAATAAAGTAAGCTCTGATGAAGTATTACAAAGCGTAAAAAGTTAGGATTTTGTTTTACTTAAAAAGGTTTTTTTATAATTTAACTAGGAAGAATGTATATTATAAAAGATTAAACGGATCATGGAAAGAAAACAAAGTTTCCAGTTTCGTCGTTTTTTCACAGTAGCCTTTCTCCTATTTCTAGCCCCTGCAGGGGGCTCTAGCCCTGCGGGGCATATTTTCTAACCATGTGGGGCAATTATTAACATTTATTTAACCTAACCTAAAATAACCCTTCAAAAGCTACTGTGAAAATACGATGAAACCGGCAACTTTGTTTTCTTTCCATGATCCGATTAAACTAATTTCTTAATAGACTTACCTTTTTTATTCTTTTTAGTTTGGATTATCTACCTAATTTTGTGTTTATTTTGAAAGTGTAGCTTCTCTATAATTGGTTTATCAGGGAGTAATAGTTATAACTTTAGTTATTTATTCTTAGGAAAAATAAATATTCAGTATTTTTTTACATTAAAGACGTTCCACTATTCTCACCAATCTATTTAGGTGTGGCAGAGGGCCCAATCTTTTGCTGCTATCAAAAGTAGACATAATTTAATAAAAGATGTTATTTACCTTTATTAGTTTTTTGATTGACATCTGCCCCATATTGTATTAATGTTTGAACTACATCTTTGAGTCCATATTCTGCTGCTATCGTAAGACTTGTGGATCCTGAATTAATTTATATTGGTTATTTTATTTTTACTTTAAAGATGATAAGAAAAGATGATTCATTGAAGAAGTTAGCCCTCATAATAATTTTAGTACACCAAATGTGCAGTTTTACAGGAAAGTTTAATATCCAGGGCTAGGATTCAATATAAAAATTACAACATAAAATTCAAGATTGTTATATATTTTGGTTATAAATTATTAAATAATTACCATAAATATTTGTGGCATTGATATCTGCCCCATGATTTATCAGTATATGCACTATTTCATTGTGTCCTTTCCCAGCAGCAAATATAATACTGGTCCCTCCTGAATATAACAGCAAATAGGCCAGAAGAAAAAATTCCCCTTATATGGATCTTTGCTTGTTAAGAACTTTGAGGGAAAGCAATAGTTGAGCAAGTTTGACATATTTAAATAAGTTTAATATTACTATTTATTTATTATACAATGTGAATCTTCCACAGATTAGTGCTCTTGCTTTAATAGGCTTTAAGGTAATACATATTTTTTTTACCTTAATCATTCTTTGCAGATACATCTGCACTATGACCAAGCAATAACTTGACAGTAGTTACTCAAAATTTGTCAAATGACTCCTGTGACCCCAATTTTTGGCTTATCTAACCTTATCTAACATGTTTATTGTTATATATTTTGACTATAAATTATTAAATAATTACCATTAATATCTGTGGCATTGATATCTGCCCCATGATTTATCAATATTTTCACTATATCGATGTATCCATAAAAAGCAGCAAACATGATACTGGTCAATTCTGAATATAATAGAAATTAGGCCAGAGCTTGATCTTTAAATCGTTTATAGGTGATCTAAACTGGGGCGATTCATTCAGCGCACCATCAAATTATTAATATCAATCTTTAAATCAAATTTGCATGGGCGATTTGGCGCGGCCAGTGGCGCGGTTCCGGCGCGGCAATGCCACTCACCAAGTGGCATTGCCGGGCCAAATCGGGGTGAATCATATGTAATAAATGGATATTTTTTCCAAAACTATCGTGAAAACATTTTTATAGTTATTTTTAAAATAAATTATATATTAATGTTTTATATAAAATACCATACTGACACGGCATTTTATATAAAATCTCGGATCTACTGCAGTTCATGGTAAAATATTGCTGGTAACGAATGCTTCCTGTTTTCTGGCAATGTTAGAAGATTCCTGGATCTAGCATAACAAGAAATATTTCTGGAGCCACCAATGTTTAACATTCCTGGTTGCCAGCAATTTATGCATATTCCTGGCCACTGCCATGTTTGAAATATTCCTGTTAAAAAGCAATATTTCCCTTTTTTAATTCTAATTTCCTTTTTATTACACTAACCCCACAATTAGAGGTTGATAACATTCACACAACTCAAAAGTGGCTCTTTTGGCATGTTTGCCTGATATGGTGGGGGGTGGGAGGGTAGTGGTGTTTCTCTGTTTTAAATGAGGGAGTTAGGAAATGCTATAAATATTGCTACGCTCTGCTACAATTCACAGTATATTAAAAACCTTAAACTGATCAAATCTCAATAATGAATTAGAGAGAGGGGGGGGGGGAGGGACTGAGACAAATATCATAAAAATTCCTTATTTCTGATTTTTATCTACAGTTAATAATACAACGTTTACGTAGGTGTAAAAAGTAACAATATAAAAGTAGTCAGGAAAAACTTAAAGGTTAATAGGTCCTTGAAAGGTTTTTAACTATCTTGGTTGATTTGAGGGTATTATCCACAATCCTCCTAAGATAAACTGCCACTAGATATTATTATATTATTATAATTTTTTGGTTTATCGGTTAACAAGATCCCTCTGTATACAAAGACAGTCAAACACACACAAAAGCGGACACCCTGTCACTTATAAATAAGTATGAAACTCATTATGTAATTGTAACTTACTTTTCCTAAATATTTTACTTTAAATTATAATCCTTCGCTACTTTATATTGTAGATTATAGCAGTTGCGCCCCTAGCATCATGGCTTCATTTTAAATTGATAGAAAGGGGGCTGAAAATAGCCTAAAACCATCATGGGACCTTGTGAAGCTTCTCTAGAATGAAGAACTCAATCGAATCAGTGGTTAGTGAGATCTTAATTGAGAAAAAAACAAATATTGCTATATTGTCAACCTTGCTTGCTTGAGTTTACAAAGCATAAAAAGGAGGGAAGATAATTTGAATTTAAAACACCCGCCAAAAGTATCAGAGATTTAAATTTAAAAATGGGTAACCAATTAGCTTTTTTGTCAAGAGGTTACGTTATCCTAACTCGAATACCCACCAATTAAAACCCCATATTTTATAAGACGAAATAAAAATGCCATTCTAATTTTGGCGCTAAAGTGTTCTTTCCCGTAAAGTTTATACAGCCTCAGGCGTTAATTGAATTTAAAAACCCGCGCTACGAAATTTTGGCGCGAATTTAATCATATGTGTGTAAAGGTTTATTAATTTAAATTTGAAAGTCTAAAAAAGGGGGGTAATAGAATAATTTGAAATAAAAATCTCCCGTCATAATCTAATTACTTACATGGTTTCATGGTCTGTACTTCACAGTTACCCTCATAGATTTTTTTTTCGATTTTGATCCCCCCTCCCTGGACGGGGCACTTTTTTTATAATTAGGTTAGTTTAGGTTATAGGGGCTAGTATTAAGTTTTGGCATTCTATAGGCGTTCAAGTTCGTTGGTTTTACTGTTTGATTTCAGAGCCTCACTTAGAAAAGAATTAATTTATTAATACGATGAAAATTACTAATTTATCTCCCCCACTTTTCAATATATTATAAAATAAAAAGGCATGCTCAAATTTTGGCGCGAAATTGGATATGAAGATAGAAACAGTTAAATGTATAGGTAAAGATTCAACTCTCCTATATTCTTCCCCCACCTTTATTAATAAAATAATTGAAGCAACTGTCCCTTATTAATCATTGCTGTTTACCCCCTAAGAAAATGTGATAAAGGGTATGGGTTAAAAACTCCTGTAAGCCAGTAATCTTCTCTCATTGCTGGTAACCTGGAAAATTTGCAGATTGCCAGCTAACAGGAACCTAGGATTTAGGGGAATATGCGTGCTGCTGGATCCAGGAATCTTGTAATATTGCCAGGAACCAGAAAGCATTTGTTACCAGCAATATTTTACCATGAACTGCAGTAGATCCAAAATCTCTTACTGACATGGCTTGAGTAATAAAGTTGTAATTGCGCGGATCGATATTTTAGTGAGTGCACAAGCGATCTAAAAACACCGCGGTGAAAATCTTTTAAAAATCAATGTTTTATAGGTGCGCTGTGGCTCACCATCAGCGCACCTATGGTTCACCTCTGAATCGCCCCGATTCAGTGCACCATAAAAACGATTTAAAGATCAAGCTCTGAAGAAAAAAAACTACCCTTTTATGGACCTTTGCTCACTAGGCACTTTGAGGGAAAGCAATTGTTGAGCAAGTTTGACATAATCAAATAAGTCAAGTATAACTATTTATAAATTATACAAAATGTATCTTTCCTAGTTAGGTGCTTTTTCTTTTATAGGCTTTGACAGAAAAATTCTTTTTTTAATAAGGGGGAATTCATAAATTGTATATTTACCTTTATCATTTTTTGCAGATACATCTGCATTATAATCAAGTAATAACTGAACAGTACTATTCTTCCCTGATTTAGCTGCAGCATGGAGAGGAGTTTCTACATAAAAATACTGTTGATTAATTTGTTTGTGTTGGCTTTGACTGTTATAAAATTATTCAAGTTAATACTGGTTTATTTAGTCCTTTCACATGGGATCCTGAATATCCTTATTGTGAACATATACAGGACACTTTCTGCTAACTTATGATCTACTAGCGGCTTTGCCACTAGCCTCTAGGGGCTTTGCCCCAAGAGGTGATCAAAAAAAATTTTTGGCGAAATTCATAAAAGGACCAAGGAAATCTCCTGAGGGTTTTTATTTTTTATTTTTTGGGGGGTTTGGGGTGTTCCATCCCCCAAGAAAATAGCTTAAAACCACCACAGGACCAATAAGTATATACCCTGAAGAGTAGAATCAGATCTGTTCAGTGGTTACCAAGATATTTAGGGATGGACAGACAGACGGACAGACAGACAGACAGACAGACAGGCGGACAGACATCATTCATCATAGATATGAGAGATATTAATACACATTATAATGGTGTAAAATAATCAGGAAGTATAAAATTAATTTTACTGCAGTGTGGTACCTTTTACATGTTAAAAAAATAGTATTAGTAGAAAAGTAAAAGATGCATACTATAAGACAAAAGATCCTTCACTCTTTTTTTGCAACTCTACATAAGTTTATCTATATGTAAACTGATAGATGTAAGCAAGAAATGGAAACAATTAATATATTTTCTAAGCACCTTTACCAAATTTGACTTACCAGAGTTATAAGTTAAATTAACTGAGTGTCCATCATTAATTAATTTCTGAACTTCATGATCATCCCCCTTTAGTGATGCAATGTATAGTGCTAAAAAGAAAACGTTTATTATCACAGAAGGTAATTCAAGCTGTAAAAAAATTTTCAAGAAATTCATATTAATCAATTTAAACATTTTTAATTGATTCAATCACTTTGTATTATATATGACATAGGAAATGGGGTTCAGACTACATTGCCTTAGGCACTTACTTCTAAAACTTATAAGTAGCATTCAGAAAAGATAGTTTACATCAAGTAAGCCCCTATTTCTCCAAAGTGATAGATAAGAAATAAGATATATATTTACCATTACTCTTGTAAGTCTTCTCAGTGGCTAAAATAACATAAAATGATCAATAATCATATTAGAAAGTTGGGTGTAATTATTTTTTTTTACTCTAGCTAGTTAAACAATGTTTTATTGAATTAAAATGGAGTAGAAGTAGTAAGAAAGGAATTCTCTAGGTGTGTTTCTAAAGTTTCTAAAGAGAGGGGCGATTCTGTTGACTGGTTAATTTTTGGTGTACTGTTATCTGACTTGTATTTCTATTTTGAGGATTTTAAAGCCCAGTTATTTGTTTTGTGAATACTTTCATTTTAATTGTGATAAATATTTTTCATGAGTAAAATTAGGTGTACTATAGTACTTTAGCTATATAGCTTACCTAAACATTGAGTTTTTTCAACATTTATTTCATTGGCTAAGAAGCCAACATCATAAGTTGCAATTGCTGGATCACCACCAGCATTCAAAAGTTTAGTAACAAAGTTGTTATCAACCCCTGCAAGTACTAATGGCGTCCTCCCTAAATAAAAATAATTTTTAATTAATTTTTAATGATTTCTGAAATACATAGATGCCAATCATTTATAATACAAAAATATATTGACTATATTTTTAAATTTAAAATAACAATGGTGTAATTTTATTTGTAACACCTACAAAAATAATGAGTTATATGTCACAATAAATCAATTATGACCAAACAACTCTGAAAATAATGCACACCAAGCAAGCAATTTCATGTAAAATATCAGAATATTCATAGAGTTACTTTAACCACTGTGATTTCCGCATGAGTTGAAAGTGGTAATAAGTGATTTTTAATCCTAACAACTTTAGCTTTCCAGATTATACTTTTTTATTTCCCTGCTCTTACATTACATTAATTATTGTTAATTTATAAGAATTCATATTTATTTGGCAATATTTATTTCAAATTAAGATGATAAATTTTATAAATAAATACCTTTTTCATCTCTTGTATTAATATCATTTATATACACATTCAACATAGTATCAAAAAGGCTCTCACAATTACCAATTATTTTCTTGCATTCATCTCTCTTTGTCATTTCTACATTAGTCTCATCACATTTATTTTCATTTTGATGGATTTGGCAAGCAGTTATAATACTGTGAAATCCAGTATGAACTTTGATCATGTCACTTAAAATAGATTTTGAAATATAATTTTAAATTAGTGTAGTAGATCATAATCAAGATATAAATAATTTATATATTTACATTATGTGAACTAGTCTTTATATGGACTATGTTAATAACTTTAAGAAGATATTTTATATTAAGATATTGTTATAAGATTTAAATTCTAATTGTGCATCTCACCTAGTTTTATTTAACATTTTGTGTTCAGGTTTGCAAATTGTGATAAAGGTTTGGGACAGTTGGTATTTGTGACTTCCAATCATATTGTGAACAGCCGTCACAACTAATTTTAGATATAGAATTTTATTACTTTATGTATAAGAACAAGTTAATGAACAATCCTAATTAACAATCTTTAAAGTTGCATATGTTGATATTTGTCCTGAAAGATTCTATCAACATCTGGTGTAAGAGTAAAAAGTAAAGATATTTTTTACTTTAACAGGGTATTATATATGGCCAAAATACAAAAACATTCCAAAGTAATAAAAATAGAGTGCAATAAAGATGTTTAAATTTAAGGATTAATTAAAATCCTATTTTTCCAGGTTTTCAGAAATCTCTAAATGGCTCATGTTACTGTAATGCACCCCCCAACACCCCTTCTCACGGAAAAGTCCCAAATAACAGTTGTATTCACTTAGTTAATAAGAATAAATGTGTTTTGAGATAGCCCAACTGTCTCTTGGGGTGAAGACCTTAATAAATTGTTTTTTTTGTTTAATCTAAAGTGCCCAATACAATATTATTAGTGTAAATATCTCACTGGTAGGATCTGAAGAATTTCTCATAATCTCACACATCTCTTCTGAACTGAAATAACATTTTAAAATGTAAAAAAAAATATTTAATAGTATTTTACAATCTTAAGTTTCAAGTTGCTCTTTCTTGGTAAAATTTTTCTTAATATGCTAAATAAATTCTCTTGTGCCAATATTTTTTTGAATTTTTGCAAAGTTTTTATTAACTGTAGTTTTTGTAACAATAATTGAATTAAATACTTACTTGTTAAATTTTTTCTCAATATGCTCAATGAATTCTCTTGTGTCAATTTTCTTTTGAACTTCCACAAAATTTTGATTCACTGCAGTTTTTGTGAATATCACATAAACAGAACCAGTGACAAGTCCAAAGAGTATAAGTCCTTAAATACAACTTAAAAGTTAAAACCTTTTACAGTGCAAGGAACAAAGATTAAATCCAACATTTTATATACCACAATCACTATTTATGCATATTATGTTTGATAGTTACAAAAATTACTAATGTAATAAAAAATTTTCTTTTCTGCATTATAGGAATGGATTATGTTAGTTAGAAATCTTTTATTTTAAATTACCTCCAATAATATCAAAAATCATTTTCTTCAAGAATTTCTGTACTCTTAAATTGAAATAAATTAGTAAATCTCTTTTTATTACCAGGAATAAGATATAACCAACAAGAAAATAAATCTAAAATAATAATAGGGAGGCAGATGTAAAGATCATTAATTATTCTATGTGTTGTCCCATCATGACAGCTGAAATCATATGTAGGTTTCGTGATTTATTTCCAAATTAATATCGTTGTTGGTATAAGCTGCTGTAATACTATTGTGTTATTAATAAAATAAAGTCAAACAATTAACAAACCTCTTCCTGTTTATCTTCTTGAGATTGTCTGCAAACCTTGAATCTGCAATTAATTTGAATTAGAATCTCATCTATAACGTAAAATGATATCTATCTGTCTATCTAGATAAATGTTGAACTGACAAGTTTAAGCTTCACTGGTCCTGTGATGGTTTTGAGCTATTTTTGGAGAGTGAAACAATCCCAACCACCTAAACTCCCAAAACAAAATAATAACCTTGCCCTGTAATTATTTTTTAAATAGAAAAAACTGTCAGGTAAACCATGTTACTATATTTAGAGGAATTATTGACATTATCACTGAAGCTTAACAATTTTTAGCTATATAGGAATTTCATTTGGGACTTCACATCACCTTTTAGGCTGGGGTTAGGTTAGGTGGCTTATTAAGAAATTCTAGATAAACTGTAATTTTTTAAAAATTTTAACCTTTAGGGCTTTCATCCATTTCTAAAGTTTGATCTTTCATATTTGGCTTAAACACAAAATCAACCCAGCATGAGGACAACTTCAGATAATGTAAAAATTCCATAGAAGAAACAACTAAACAACATCCTATTATTATCCACACAGTTTTCAGTAGCTGCGATATCATTCTTGATCTGTTCTGACAGTCCCACCTTTATAAACATCATTATTATTAATATTGAAATTTTCCTGCATTTATCAACAACAAAATTCAATTACTATCTAGCAGCAAAAAAACAGTCAAAAATCTACCATAATTTTACAATTAAAAACCAAAACTACTTTAAAAAAAGGATAAAGATAAACCTTCCCCTTAAAAAAATAATTATCATCAATATGATGAAAATAGTTTACCATAAATCTTGTTGGGGAAATGGTATGATCTCTTCCTGAATAAGATATTGAAGTACAACAACTGCAATAGTAACAATCAGGGCAACCATCTTGTTAGTCATTCTTGCCTTTCTTTTCTTACTACAGTTTCCATTAGGGTCTTCAGTAATTTCTTGATGTTGGAAGGATGGAACTGGAATGAAAAGGGCTGATCGGTCAGTAGATTGATTTTTTGAAGAACTGTTGAACACTATTGCAAGTGATGGAATGAAGAAAAATGTTGTGTTCATGATTGTCATAGAGATAAGGATTCCATACTTCCATCCAAGGCTAAAGACTATAATGCTCATGAGTGCAGCAAGTCTAAGAATAAACATCAATATAAAATATTGTTTTTGGGCAATATTATGAAAAATCATCTACAATTTTGTTATACTATTAATACTAAAATTGGGGACAAGGAGGGTCTATAAAGTGATAAGTTAACCTGGTTTCATTTTGAAGTATATGAAGATTTTTATGTTTTCCTATCTAATCTTTAAATAATCAAAATAAAGTCATGAATCTTCAATATTTTGGTAAAAGAATTTTTTGAATTATTTCTTGATCTGTATAGTCAAAATATTCAGAAAATGTATATATTTGCTAATGTTTGATTATTACTAAAAACTTCTGCAACCAATGTAATTTAAAAATAAATTAACCTGACTGTGATGTCAACAGAACTTCTAACCATCAAAACAAACTTATCTAAAAGTTTGGGTTCTCTTTGGGACACATTTATCTTGTAACTAGACAAACCCCATAGAATTGACAGGTAAGATGTGGTGATACTTCGGATTTCCAGGGTGTAATCTTTTTGTTCTGAGTAATCAATGGAAAGAGGTTCACTGCTGTATAGTTGAAACAAGAAAACTCCAGTCTGCAGAATGATTTGAAGCGTTGATTCAATTGAAATCTCATAAACCTGCAACAATCATCCAAATTCAATTTAGACCTTAGAAATAAGAATAAAGAAAATCAACCAGTAATAAAACAAGTTTCGCTAGTTACTTTTTGTACCAAATTGATAGTTCTATTGAATAGGTCTAAATTTCATACTTTCAATGTGTGACTAATAATAACTGTTGTTTTGTGTGACCTATATCTATTTTTTTTATAGCAAAGCTACTCTATAATTCACTTTGTCCTTTCATCTTTCAATCCATCATTCTATAATGATATAGTGGAAACATGATTTTTTCTGCTACTATTTAAGATAGACAGCTGAAATTTTAAGTAAAGATTTCTATGACATATGCCCAACTCATCTATACATTGTTTTGTCCATCTGTCTGTTACTTGGGGTGCTTGATTAATTCCTAGGTTTTCAAGTTTACATGATATTCTCATTTCCTTTTCAAGATAGAGGGCTGAAATTTTTGGGATTAATCAATTTTACATTCTACATATTTTCATTAAGATTTTTCTATTAATTGGAGTGCTAGATCGATTCCTAGATTTTAAGGTTTTCATGATTTTCTTTATTCCTATTCAGTATAGACAGCTGAAATTATCAGCGATTGAATATTCTTATATTCTACATATTTACATCAAGTTTGTCTATTAATTGCGGTGCTAGTTTGATTCCTAGATTTTTAAGATTTCGTCATTTTAAAGATTTCTTAATTTTTATTGTATGACACTGCTCTAAAGTAAATTTTTTTCAGATACCCATTCATGATTTTTGAGCTTCATTACTTATGGATGTTGTTTTCAAAATTTTGTTTTCTATAGACTAACTGGATAAACCCCCCTAACTATTAATTTCAATTTAAAGAGAAGTGTTTGAAATTTGTAGGACGTTGTACATAATTCTAATACTGAACTCAATAAATGTTTGAAATTCTATTTTGGCACTTTTCTTTTTGGGGCTAGGGGTGTGAAACACTGAAATATTTATTTCTTATCTATATTTATTTTTCAACTTTCCTTCTAGGGGCAACGTGGTTGAAAATCCCCCAAAAACTAGTATGGTCAGTCTTTACATAAAAGATAAAGGATAGAATAGAATCCAGATAGAAGCTTTGCCTGGCAAAATATCACCCATTTAATATTCAAAATAAATACCTTTGTTAAAAATCTAATAAAAGGCACATTAACTAGCATTTAGCCATATTTCACCAATACAATAAAACATTTTTATTATTAGTATATATTTTATTGGGTATAATTTAAAATCATTAATATACAAGTTATTTTAGAACATAGTAAAGAAAAATTATGATGTTATTTGTCGGATTTATGACAGTGTTGATTCTGTTTTCTGTGTTGATGTCTGCTTCTTTTTTTATTGCTTGTGGTGGTGATGGTGTTGATGTTTGTTATTGATGACAAGAACGACAGTTGTTACTGTAAGAATAAATTTATAGTATAGATGTGTAAACAAATTACTAAATGATTACCAATTGCAAGGACCTAAAATTCTGCAGACGAGAAATAATTTCATCAAATTTTGCTTTCTTAATTCAGCTGTTTAATGCTTTCTTTTACTTTTTGAAAAAGAAAGGGAAAATTTTTGTGAAAAATTGTTATTTCTGTCTTAACTTATGTGAAGTTTTTAAAACTGCCATTATCAATTTCTCACAAGTAGGCTCCTGACCATAGACGTCCAAGGGGGGGGGGGGTAAAGTGGCGATTACCCCCCCCATTTAAAATTAACCCCTACCCTGGGAGTGCCATAGTCACCCCCAACCATTTAGGAAGGGGTATTTACCCCCCCCCCCCCAAACAATTTTGGGTGGGTAAATACCCCCCCAAAATAAAAAATCTCAAAAAAAGATTTTTAATACTAAATGTTTAATAAAATTTAAATTACCACCCCCAAAAATTTTACCAGGGGGGGAAATTTTGGGGATTTTGCCAATAGATTTCAGTGGGGTTAAAAAAGATTTGCAGCGCACTTTGCGCGCCATTTTACCCCCCCCCCCAAAAAAAAAAAAGCTGGGACAACCCTGCTCCTAACTATGAAATTATATTCATTATCATCTTTTCCAATTAACAATACTGCATTTTTAGACCTAGTTATATGTGAATAACAAGGCATTTTTCCTAATGATGTAAATACTTTCTTGCAAATCATATTATCAAGTTTTTAGTGACATCTAGCGACAGATATAGAACTATTTATTGCAAATGTTCCCAAATTTATTTTTTGCCTGAATTTACGTTGTTTTAAATTATTAAATTTATGTTCTCTTGCCGGCACCCAGCCTTATTTTCATTTTTGAAAGATTCAGCTGATATCAAAGACCCAACCAATAGACGGTACAAGGCCCTTGAAAAAGGAAAAGGGTTACACATTTTTGTTTGGTTTGCATTGCTTGGTTAAAGTGTTTAGGAATCTATTTTATTATATTTGCTTTATTAAACTTAATTTACAGCTTTATCCAAATCAAAAAATATTTTCATAAACATATAATAAAAAAATATAATTTGTCAAATTGAAAATTAATTCCTAAGCCTCAAACAAATATCATCAAAAGCCTAAATAATAAATCAGATTTTTAGACCTCAACGAAAAATGTTTTTTCTATTGATTGTGCCTATTCTCATTATATAGATTCCAGTATATAAATATAGTTTTCAATAAAAATAACCATTGAAGTTCTTTTATAAATTGTAACTAACCAATCACAAATCATCAAAAATTTACAAATAGGAAATGCTTATTACCTAAAGTTAATGAATGAAATTGCTTGAAAAAGGAGAGTGTTCATACTACATGTTCAATAGATTTTACAATAAAATAATAATACTTACATAACATGTAAAGAGAGAAAAAATCATGAACAAATATATTTCAGTCAATATATAAATTTCAAAACAATGCATGCAGTTAAAAATAAATGGTAAAATCCTCTTAGAAATTTTTTTTTATTTACATTTTTGTAATAATGTATATTGTTTTATGAATAATTAATATGCAATGTAACAGATTTTCAAAAAAACACAAAAAACAATAATTCATTTATCCTCTTAAATTTTGAAAATTTGAGTACTCCTTGCCCTGCCCCCCCCCAGACAGAGAACAACTCTGGCCGCAGGATCAGTAATATTTGACATAATATCATTTGACATAAATTCATTTGACATAAAACATTTGGCATAAAATCACTTCACATAAAGGTACATTTGACATAAAAACATTTGCCATAAAGGTACATTTGCCAAAAAGGTACACTTCACATAAAAACGTTTCACATAAAGATACATTTGACATAAAGGTACATATGATATAAAGGTACATTTGACATAAAGGTACGTTTGACATAAAGGTACAGTTGGCATAAAGGTACATTTGACATAAAGGTACACTTGGCATAAAACGTTTCACATAAAGATACATTTCAAAGTGTACCTGAGGTAGTCATTTTTTTCCCCGAGCATGGCAACCCGTGAACAGAATCTCAGTTCTGCACCACAAGCCTTGCACGACTGAAGTTCCCATGTCTATACAGTCATATTTATATGAAAATATTTTTAGAAGATTTTTAAATTTTTTTTTGAAGATTTTCCCCAAGGTAATTTTGCTTTCTTTTAATAATAGATAAAAGTTTCTAAAATCTTCAAAAAAAAAAATTTAAAATCTTCAAAAAAAAATTTAAAAATCTTCTAAAAATATTTTCATATAAATATGACTGTATAGACATGGGGACTTCAGTCGTGCGAGGCTTGTGGTGCAGAACTGAGATTCTGTTCACCGGTTGCCATGCAATGTACCTTTATGTCAAATGTACCTGTATGTCAAGTGTACCTTTATTTCAAGTGTACCTTTATGTCAAATGTACCTTTATGTGAAATGTACCTTTATGTGAAATGTACCTTTATGTCAAGTGTACCTTTATGTGAAATGTACCTTTATGCCAAATGTACCTTTATGTGAAATGATTTTATGTAAAACGTTTTTATGTCAAATGTACCTTTATGTCAAATGAGTTTATGTCAAATGATACTTTATGTGAAATGTTTTATGTGAAATGAATTTATGTGAAGTGATTTTATGTCAAATATTACTGATCCCTGGCCGCAGTGCTTGGCTCCCTAGCATGCCTAGCCGCATCTCTCGGCTCCCTTGCCTGCCTAGCCGCAGCGCTTGTCCCCCTTGCCAGCCTAGCTGCAGTACTTGGCCTCCTTGCCTGCCTAGCCGCAGCGCTCGGCTCCCTAGCCTAATTATTGTTTATTGTGTTTTTTGAAAATCTGTTACATTGCATAGTAATCATTAATCATAAAAAATATACATTATTACATTATCCAAAACACAATTATTACATATTATATCAAATATCATAGCAGCTGATTTTTTATTTCTTAAAAGTCCAAGATATAAAATATTCTTTCATTATATTTGATTATTATATGTACTAGGGTGGGTCGATTTTGGAATTTCACATTAGTAGATATTGGCAAGGGTTACTGGGCCAATATAAAACCCTGTAAAACTTGAAAGGGGTTTTTTAATCCAAAAACAACGGGCGCCCGGGAGGCCCTGACCATAGTTTAGCTTTAACAAATTTTAAATGTAAAGGTATAAAGTTAAAGCAAATATATAACAATATAATTTAGATTTTAATAAAAATTACTTCAGAGTAAAGCTGACAACCTCCAGTTTACAGGATGTAGTTAAATACTTGTTAGAGATAATAATCAGCCCCAAAAATAAAAAAGTTTTTTTAATATGGTAAAAATGATAATCTAAATCTTAATTTTGGTTATGATAATCTTATTCATGGTAATAATGACCTTGATGGTATTTGTTAATGAGCATTATTACAACTCATCTAATATACATATATTTTAGAAAAAGTTTTGGAGAGTTTGGTGTCAATACTCAAAGTGATATATTCATGGTTACCCAAGCAGAACTGATTAGGATTTGTTTATTGTTATAGTAATTCTAATTTATTATGTATCTTATACTTTTTATTATATGACATTACAATTTTAAATTTAAATAATGCCTAAATAAATATTTTTATGTTTCATGTACACTTTAGATTTAAATATCTCACATCTTAATACCTTCTGTTTCTGATATTCCTTTCTTTTCTCTAGATCATGTGGATTCATAAAACAATTCAGACCCTAAAAATAATTTTTAGTTATTAGATTTATTTCTGCTTGAAGTGTTAAATAAATAATCTATAAAAAAAATATTTCTATTCAAGTCTGGCTTTAAAACCTATTAATATCTGCTGGATTAAAACTAATTCTCAGTCATATTGGAAAATTATGTATAAAATCATATTACCAACAGTTTCCCATGAATATTAAAATTAAGATTAAGACAATCACCCTAAATATCATTGCAGGCTGATAAGCAAATGCTTTTGTGAGTTTCCAATTACTAGTTTTGTTTTCCTTTTCCATAACAAGGTCCAGAATGAGGGATAAGCTGGGAAGTACAAGGATGATCACTAAAAAGAAGAAGTAAAATATTATTATAGTAAAATATATCTAAAAATATTAATTATGTCACTAAAAAACTGTGTCTTCTAGATTGTAGTACAAAAATGAAGAAGTAAAAAAGTTTAGTTTTAAATTTAATTTTTGTTGTTGTGAATTTTACTCTTTATTTTCACATTTCCTGCAGGCTTCCTTTAAGTGAAATCTTTCAGTTTAGAGATATCTTACTTTGTTTTTAGAAAGATTATGTTGAGTATGTTGGATTATACTCAGTTTTACAAGTTCAAGAAATAATTTCCAAGATAATTAGACATAAAACAAAATAAAATATTATGAAACATATAAACAAATTTTTAGATATCATCCTAAAAGATGATTTAACAGAAAAAATGTGTCACTGATCATAATTTTGGTTTAATCAGGTAATGTTTGAAATTTTTAAGTAAACAATGACCTAAAAACAAAGGTTGTTAAATAAAAGGTTGAAGGAAGCAAAAATTGACTTTGACTTACTTTAGGTTGGAAATTTATTATCAAACAGGGGACTTGCACAAAAAAATTAGCTTTCTAGCTCTAATAGGAACTGAGATAAAAGAGGGGGGGGGGGCATCAAACGTCCCCCCGACCAATTTAGGGGCGGCAAGGGGCCTGACTGTTAAGGGTTAAGGGTCAATGTAATTTTTAGTCATAATTAGTTGATTAATCAGCTTACACCAATATGAAAAGTCTTAGATTATGTTTTATTTTAAACTAATTCAATATTAAAAGAATAAGTTTTATTTTCCTAAAATGGGTTAAAGTTTAAAACTAACCTGATGCTATGAAACCAACAGCATACATTTGGCCTTCTCCAAACTTTGTATAATCATTTGTGATGTTGTACAACTCATTTTCATCTTTAAAACAATAATAACCTGTTTTAAGTCTTAAAATTCATCTAGATTTTGGCGTTATCCTCTTAGAATTTTGCAAATTTGAGTAACAATAGTTAGATAGCAGTAAAATATATAATCATTTTATTTTACTCTAACCAGGCAGAATATTCTACTTTATTCTAGTTTATACTTTTTTTCTTAGATTATAGTAACTATATTTATATTATCCTTATACTAAAGTAACAGGATTTCTGTTTGTCTGTGTGTTTGTACTAAAGGATCTCGCTAACCCATGCACTAATTTCATAGGTCCCAGGAAGGTTTATAATATTTTGGGGGAGGGTACCACGACCCTCCCAAGAGAAATATAAAAAAATCTAAATTTTTTTTATGTTTCTCAATTTTACAAAGAGATTCTAACGCAACATAAACATCAACCTAACACAGACATATTTTAAATATAAAAAAAAACCGCTAGTTTTGTTATATTGTATTTCCTGATGTAGTTATTTTTTCATGATCCTCCTAAAAAAGGTTTAAACTGTCTTTAACCTGTTTTTAACAAATATATCAAAATTATACTATGACACCAGTAGAATCAGACTGCAGAGCCTAAATTTGAATTAAGCCCCAGATTAACATTTTTGGGAAATTTAAAAATTAATTTGTACTGTTGCTTGGGACATTTATATCCAGAGCAAAAGGTCTTTTTACTTGTGGGTAGAATTATTAGCTTTTAGAGTGTTTTGCTTCATAAATAATGTATTTTGTTATAGAGTAAAGTTAGGCCTTTTAATTTGATCTATCAAAATGCATTAAAAGGACTCTCCACAAGAAAATCAACTTTGGATTTTTGAAAATCTAACCTGAAACTTTTATTCTCTGTTCAATTTTAGGTATTTTTTGTTTTTGTGGCATCGCGATCGAAGCCCTTTGAAAATTTTGTCCGCCTCCTATTTGTACTCCCGCTATAACAATATACACTACACTTTACCTCCACTCAAAATATGTTCACCGCTAAAGAATTCTTACTACATTCCAGAGATTTTCTCTCGTCGCTTACTATTCATTCTCATATGCAATATTCTCTCCCCGCGTTACAATTCATGAACTTGTATAAAAATTTCAAACATTTTTCTCTCCACTCATTACAATTCATGCTCCAAATGAAAAATAAGACAACGTAGCTTGGAGAAGCAGAGAAAAGGCCTAGAACCTGTAAGAATATTCACTGCAAAGGGTAGCCATATTGGTTCAATTATTATTAAGATACTGTATTACATATGCACAGACAATAACCTGCTACTTTTATATAAGGATAGAAGTTTACAATGCTATCTAATCTACTCATCATATCAAGGATGACAATATCCATACAAGTGAAGATCTAAAAGCAAAAGGATGGAAGGACAAAAGAGCAAAAACCATTGTAGAGTGTTAGAACTTGAACAGCAGAACATTGATTTCTAAGTCTAAACACAATTGTACATAAATTTGATGCAAAACTGCGTAAATTTAGGAAACAGTAGGGACATTCTTCCATTTATAGGATTTGATTATAGAGATACCTCGCTTATAATATGTTGGCTTGTTGTCATTACTCCAAAAATCAGATATATAGGTAATGATTATCGAGTTTCTCTGCTTTCTAAATGATACCCAACTGTAAGAGGAATCACCAGGCAAAATCGATAGGAATATTCTAACATGTCTTTTTTAATAATTAAATAATATCCTTCAATGACTAATGTTTTGGACGTTGCGGTTCCTGCAACTGGCAGAAATACATTGGATGTATTTTTGTCAAAATTGTTTGTCTGGATGTAAATTCGATAGTAATTTGCTATATATCGTAGGTATGCTGACAAATATACATCTAACACAGGCATTTAAACATCCAAAATTGTCAATATAAGTATTGAAATTTTAAAAAATACAGAAGAAAAGAGAAGTGAGAGAGGGGAAAATTTAATCTTTAAAAAACAAAGAAAATATCTAAGCATAATGTTAAATCATGTATTGTAATAAAAAATGATGTCAACATCGAAGTAGCAAAGCAGAGATAAATATAATCATTTAGCAAAATATCAAGAAAGTAAAAATAACAGATTCTTAAGATTTCCTAATTAAACATTATCTTCAATTCAACAAGAAATATTTAATAAAAAGCAAGGAAAGGAAAACAGATGGATGGAAATAGTGAGGTATAGAATGCTTTCCCATAAAGTGCATATCGAGCACTGAAAACCCACTGATTAGATCTTTGAAAATCAGGAGGGGACAACTCTGATATAAGACACTATAAGACAATGAAATATTAGGACAAACTGAAAAGCAAAGTTCCATGGAATACAAAACAGGATAGTTAAAATCAAATTTACTAATTGGCTCTGTTATTTACTGTAAAAAGGTACATCATTTAATAAAAGCTTCCTTAAATTTTCTCTATTAAGTATTTTAATTCTCAATTTGATTTATTGTAAAACCAAAAAAGATAAAAAAAAACATCTAATAGATTTTACAAGAAGGATGGGGCTGGTTATAGTTTTATAATATTAAAAATATAATATAAAAAATGAAAATACACATTTTTGTAAGAAAATGTCGAGCTATTTACCACATAACATCAATAATTTGTACAATATTTTACTCATATATTAAACTCTATTGGCGGTGAAATTGTAAATGTATATATACTTAGGATTATGATAGTTTTCTTTAGTTTATTAAATATAATGGTTACAATTTTAGTCATCAAAAGTGTAAGAATTATAGATAATACTTACGTAAAATCTAATCAGTGAATTAAAGAAATATCTAACTATCTTTTTAAATTCTTTATTTTTGTACAGTCCCAAGTGAGGAAGATCATATTTTAAATGACGCCTGCAAGAAATACCACGCTTAAACTGCTGAAAGACTGCCACAAGTAGACCCAATACCCCAAATTTAAAGCCTTCAGCTTCAATAACAAAAAAGTTCTAGGCATTTCAAAAAAGCATTTTATATACAATGGAAATTTTGAAAGATTTCCGATGATCATAAAAGAAAAAACAATATTAGATTACGTCGCCTAGACACAAAATTATAACCTTATCTTTGTCAAGAATTTAGATTGCCGGTAACTGATTACATTTTTACAATAAAAACACCACATTTCATAGTCAAAATCTATGAAAAAAATTCAATTTAAATTGCATTTTAAACAAAAATCATAGCGGAAACAAAGGGGGAAATTTCTGCAAGCTCAGCTGTGATTGGTTGCTAAGCTGATTCAACCTTCTGATTGGCTACAGTACATTCGGTACAACGCAAGTTAAACTTAATTTTTTTTAACGATTTTGACTATAAAAATGGGTATTTTTATTGTAAATATATAATTAGTTACTGGAAATCTAAATTTATGACAAAAATAAGCTTATAATTTTGTTTCTAGGCCACGTAGTTTAATTTCAAAATTTTTAACATTAGTGACGTATGAGGGGATGTACGGACAGACCGGAATATAAGTATAGAGTAGCTTCGACGCAATATAATATCAATGATCTAACACAAGTATATTCATAAAAAAAGCGTTTATTTACATAAAAAATAAGGCAGGACTGGTAATTGAATATATGTATTATTAATAGGACATGGATCAATGTTTAGCCAATAAAAGCTTAGGCGTCTCGTTTCTTGGCAGGCAAGAAACCACGTACTCGAATGCTAGGGAGATATGATTGCCGACGGCCTAGACATATAGGCTTGCAATCAACCAAATACAGACAGAAGGTGAGGTATTCACACAAGGGCCTGTAATAATCAACTGGCTCTGGAATCAGCAGGATAGGGCAAGGTGCCGGGATCAGCAGTGTGGGTCTAACTCAGTTGGATAGCTAGAGAAATGTGGACAGGGATAGATATGTATATATTCAAATGATGGAAGAAGGCCTTTTCTTCCACATTAGCATTCAAATTCTTTCAAAATTTTCATTGTACATAAAATGTCATTTTAAAATGCCTAGAACTTTTTTGTTATAGAAGCTGAAGGCTTCAAATTTTGGGTATTGGGTCTACTTGTGGCAGTCTTTCAGCAGTTAAAACGTGGTATTCCTTGCAGGCTTCCTTTAAGAAATGGGTTGTTTCATTTTCCCAGCTTTGCTGTATTGTATTGATAACAACTGTCTACTATACAGTTTTGACAAAAATACATCCAGATGTATTCCTGCCAGTTGCAGGAACGTCATTTACCCTAATATTTTTGTAGAAATAAATTGAAGAGTTTGAACAGGGATCTAATGGGATAAGATAATGGACAAAGAATGTATTACATCCCTAATGATAATAAATAAGATTACTCCTTCCAAAGAATAAAATTATTGGTTGAAAAATATCTCAGTCCCCTTTTCAATGACAATAAAACAACAAGGATGACAACATCCATAAAAGCGAAGCTCTGAAACGTTAGGACAAACAAGCATTAACACTTGTAGAGTGCCATAACTGAATAATCAGAATATAAATGTATAAAATTATAAACAAAATTTGAGCAAATTTGTTTAAAAACTGATCTAATACAGGATAATGTTTAAGGACATACTTACATTTTTAGGACTTAAGTATAGAGATGCTTAAGGAAGAAAGGAAAAAGGATAAGAGGATGAATACTCACCCCTTTTTCATTGTAAAATACTAATTCCCTCCTAGTAAAATAATTCGTCTGCTATTTAGCTACCCTTGGTCTTTCCCAGCTAAGCTGCAGCCATTACCCAGCTGCCATATGGATATTTTTGAGCTCAGCACCCATAAAAACCTACCTCTAGACATGTCACAAGCCTTATACACTCTTCATACTCTTGGCTGCTCTCAGCTGTTTTCAGCGGATTCTAGCCATTAAGCAGCTGGTACTAGAAATTTACGACATTTCCTCTAATTTCACCTCTGAGAGTGCGGCATTCCGTGAGCATGTTTTCTCCTTTGTTTATCGGAGAATGCAAAAAACGGATGTTTGTGCCATGGAAAGTGTGTTTGAGTTTCAGAACCCTGTTGTAAGTCTGTCCTGCTTGCATGAGACGTAACCCAGGTAATGATTATTACATGTGTGCTGAATATAAGGCTTAACTTCAATTAAATTAAAGAGCAAATTATTTCTTTTGTTGTTTAATGAAAAGACCAATTGTGCCTATGTAACCTGATAATGTTAATACTAATAATGATAATACGCTTTAGGATGATGTTTTAAATCGATTATGATCATTTGTATTGTCTGATCTGTTTATCTCATTTATATGTATTATTTTAATTGATGTATTTTATATTTTGTTTATATCATTGGTTTTCATCTTGAAAATCAAAGGTTTGTAAACCTTCTGGTTTTCCATCCTCATCAGACAGCAAGAAGTGGGTTGATCATCTATCATCGGTTTGAACGTACAAGAGTCATATCGCTGCGATGCACTATTATTTACCAAGAATTAAACCAAGTCGTTACTTTTCCAACTTTTTGTTCAATTTAGGGAAAATAGACCTACCAAGAATTCTAAGTGCAATTTACTCATTGATTACAAAGTGGTTGGATTAACCCCTCCCCCTTTATTTTCATTTTGTTATTTGTGAAACCGCAGAAATTACTTTAATTCGAAGCCATACTGGAATAGCTATTCATTGACAGCTTTCTGCGGATTTAAATAAAAAATTATAAGATAAATACCAGTTTTGCTAGCCCTGTGGAAAATTATCTGGAATATGATGCTATACATGATTGGATGAGAACCTGATCTTATCCTTCTGATATAAATCAGTGTCGAAGCCATACTGGAAAAATATTTATTTTATAATCCTAGTAACAGAGGAATCATTATGTGTCTGTTTGTCTGTACTGCCTTGCTAACCGCTGAACTTATATGGTTCTCCTTTACAGTGTAGCTTCACATAAGTCCTAGGACGGTTTATAGCTGTTTCGGGCAAGGGTACCTTCACCCTCCCAAGAGAAATAGCCAAAAATAAAAAAATATAAAGCGTTGCTTACTGGATATATTACATGCCTCTAGAGGCCTCTAGGTGTGCAGCTGCTAGTATCCCTATAATCGATTAACAGAGACTGCGTGCATTTGTCTGTCTGAACCAAACTGATTGAACTGATATGTTTCTCCTTTACAATGAAGTTTTTTCATAGATTCTGGGTATGTGTAAAACTATATTTGGGGAGGATACCAATACCCTACCAAGAAAAAATACCAATAGAATAGAATTCGTTAGCTGAACAACTTCAGACTTTGGGAAATTTAATTTTTTGATAAGATAGTTCAATAACTATAGTGTCCAAACATTTCAATCACTAACTGTAATCTACAAAATGGTAATTTTTTTGTAGAATCATTTGGATGGGCATAAATTTATCGGCTATTATCTTACCTATCCCTTTAGATCCCTCGTAGTTAGAAACTTCAATAAAGAAATGAAAGCTATGGGCAACAAATAAGAATGTAACTTTTTATATAATTCAGGGATAAGACAACGAACGTTTACATCCATAATGATGATAATTTAAATTACCCCTATTGTGGATCAATATTATTGGTTGAATTTGAACCAATCAAAATTCAATAACACAAAGTTTTTAAGATGGCAGATTGTTGATATACATTATACAACTGTAAAGACTAATGTCTCCTCACTCCCTGGGTATAATTGTAATTTACAGTTTAATGTTATCTCCTTCCTGTGTATAGAAGAGAAGTCTAGAGGGATAGTACAATTGTCGAAAAATGTTAACATGGGAAAGATAAGAAATGCAGAGAGAGATGGGACAATTGGCTGTATATTACACTATTCCCAGCATTGTTTTATATGATATAAAATAAGATTATTTAAACTTATTTTTTAAAATATTTTTTAAAGTATGTATCTTTTATGTGTATAGTTTTCATTCTTTTCATTTTAATTAAATAAAAACTATTTGACTACATTGAAAATAAATCACTTTGTGAAAACACTCTTTCTGAAATTAAAATTAAAATGAAGGAAGATTTCTTATTTATTTGTTTTTAGCATTATGTGTTTTATTGTATAATGTTAGAATTTTCAATAAAATTAATTGTTTTAGAAAACAAAATTATTTACATTGAACAGAGTAATGTTTTTTTTATTGAATTAATATAAAGTGAATTATATAAAATTGTTCTGTAAGCAACAATTTTACCCCAAACTAAAAGACCCTTTTGCTCTGACAAAAATGTCCCAAGCAACAGTAAAAATTAATCTTTTAATTCCTCCAAAAAAGTTAATCAGTGTCCTAGTATGTTATTGACCCCCCATTCAAAAGTAGGTTAAAACAGTTTAAGATGTTTTTGTTTAACATATTAATTTTTTCCCAAATCATTATTTGACATTTAATTAAGGTACATTATGTAAAGACTAATTGATGATTTATACTGAAAATCTAATTATTTGTCAAAATGTACTTCTTTATAACTATAAGTAATTAGTTTAAGTAACAACAATTATTACCATATTGAAATCAGAGTTAGCCCAGTACTTGAATGTAAGCATCAGATCACTTATGAAATCCCAGGTTGGCAAGCAAACATCAAGGATCAAAAAGACAATATTTGCACCAGTTAGAATTTCAATTGGTTTTGGTATCCTATAAAATATAGATGCAATTATTTGTGTTATAGCATAAAACTAAATACAAGAAAAAACATAATGACTCCTATATCATATTTATTCCTAATATAAAAATCGTATTACAAATATATAAATATAAATTTTACACTGAAATCTAAAAAAAATAATAAGTAAAATGATTACCTTGGACAACTCACTGAATTAAGGGGAACATTTTTTCCTTTTTTGTCCTTAAATAAAATGAAATTAAAACATGGAAAGAAAAGTAGAGTTAAGATTATTTGTTATCAGTTTGACTTAACTAATGTTTAGTAAATAATTTCATTAACAAGAATCAATAATATTTCATTATGAACTATCGTGTTTTAAGGATATTATTTTACTTTGTTTTCCAATTCTTGTAATTCTATTTCTGATCTGTTGATCAAACCTTCTTCTTGTAAGATGTTTTGTTGCTCAGATATTATCTAAATAATTTAGAATAGATTTCAAAATAAAGAATCTGGAGAAGTCTGAATTAGAAATTTGAGAAGGAATTTAGATTTTTAATTTTATAAAGATGTTTAAATTATCATCATTTGGTTGTCAAAAGTAATTATTATGTACTTAGATCCTAAATAATAAGTAAACTTATTTATTCATAGCTTCAGACAGAAATATAATTTTAATATTAACACAAAGAACTAACCCAAGATGATTTTTCTTTTTCTTCCTGGTTTGAAACAGTCTCTTCATTACTTTTTATTGACTTCAACTTACAAACAAGTTCCTGTGATACCTTTGATATAAATGAGTCCTACATTTATTGTTTTAAGTATAAATATAATAAATGATAAATTTTATTAGGCCTTGCAGACTGTTCTTTATTTTAAAATACAGGGTGGGGCAAATAAGACCAAACATTTTTCAGCCGACCATAGCTCCAAAACTACTTAACCAATCAGGACGTTTGACCCACTACAAAAAGCTTAGGTAATAACCTTTTTGCCCATAAAAATCTTTGGTTGATGAAGGACATGTACTCCGAGCTGGACGCGCATATGTTCAACAAGGCGGATTCTGAGTGCGCTCGTACAATACCCTGGATTCTCGACTATGGCCTACTAAATCTGATCTCAGTCTATCTATAGACGAGATAGACTTATAAAACTTGCTCTAGTTACTCTTAGATACATAAGTAAGACACTAGAAAAGACTAGAGCTCTCTATCCCAGCTGGCTTGGCCGTAGTACTCGGGCAGTGTGAAACGTGGCAGATTTTGACATGTCAAAAACGTCTAAAATCTTGAATATTTCTCGGTTCTTGACTTCAGGGACCCATATGGAACTCGTTTTAGACTATAAATTGCGCTAGTAACCCTTACTAAATCTTCATGCCATTTCCAAAAAAGGTAAATAACGTTGTTATAGCTCAATTGTGGCCCAAATGAGAGCAGCTGTGTAGAAGGTTAGCTTAAAAGATGGGTGAATTTGGATCCTTCAGTTACTCACTCCCGAAGGAGATGTGGCCTCCCAGCAGCCCCTATCTTAATCTAATGTACTTTTGGGCCTGGGGCTACTTTGAGGCATGCAACAATAGACATGCCCATACCACAAAGACCTCCCTCATGTCCACTATTAAGGAGAACTTCGCCAGCTTGGACAGGGACACGGTGATCATGGACTGCGGGCGGTTCAGGGGGCGGGTAAAAGGCGGTGATTGGGGCTGGCAGCGATTTTATTGAATGATTTAATAGTCTTATACACAATTTGCTTCCCAGTTTTTGAAATTTAGTAAAATCTTTAAAATTGACGATTTTATGTTCATTTGATTAAAAAATATAGTTTGTCCGGTCTTATTTGCCCCACCCTGTATATACATATTATTTTCAAAATTTAAAAATCATTTACAATATTTGAATATCATTTATAAGAACCTCAGAAATTCTTCATGTTTTTACCAGAAATTTTTAACATGTAGAGTATTTTAAAACAATTAGCTTTTTCCAGTTGTTTAAAAAAATCAAAAATAATAAAATGATATATAAAACCAAGTTATATATTAAGAAATGCATTACACTTCTTTTTATGATTATGGAATTTTCCACCCCTCAAGAAAATAGCTTAAACCACTTTCAGAACCAGTAGCTATATTCCCTAAAGAGAAAAAGCCCTATCAGTTCTGTGTTTACCAAGATCTCATTAAGGCAGACAGTAATCTTTGCTCTTTTATAGATTATTATTGAAATAACTACAATTACTATCATTGATTATACCTCACTAAGATCTTCTCCAATTTTGATAAGATCAATAACCTCATCATCAAATACAACCTTTGCAGTCTCCTCGTCCTGAAGGAGATCCTTACTTGGCATCTTTGATAAAAAAGTAAATATTTACATATGATCAAGGCATTCAAACAAATTGAATCCTGTGTCAACAGAATTTAATTGGGTTGAATCCCACTTAGTTGATTTCTATGGGTGGAATTCCTTGGGTTCATTTGATCAAGGGCATGAAAATAAATCAAATCCCATGTAGGTTGAGCCCTCTTAATGGTGTAATTCTATTTTGATTTTTGTTGATTTCAAAAAGTGACATATACTTGTTTTACTTAAATTTAAATTATAATAAATTGACTATTACTAATATTGATTATACCTCACTAATTTCTTTTTCAGAATTAACAACATCAATAACCTTATCATCGAATGCAATCTTTGCAATCTCCTCATCCTGAGGAAGATCCTCACTTGTCATGTTAGGTTCCTTTGATTAAAAAAATAAACAATTACTGATGATCAAGAAGCAAGGGTATTCAATCACTTGTGTACAATTGGGTGAAATTCTATGGGATTAATTCCATGGGATCAATTTCATGGGTTTAATTCCAGGAGATCAATTTCATGGTTTAATCCAATAAATGATTACATATGATCAAGGCAAGCAAATTAATTTAATCCTGTGTTGACTGAATTCCATTGGGTTAAACTCTTTTAATGGTCTAGTTCCATTTTGATTTAGTTCTGATTAGAAAAATTACACTTCCTTATTTTATTTAAATTTAATTTATAATGAATTGACTATTGTTATTATTATTGATTATACCTCACTAAGTTCTTCTTCAGAATTGATAATATCAATTACCACATTATTAAATACCATCTCTGTAGTCTCCTCATCCTGATCCTTACTCAGCATCTTAGTTTCCTTTGTTTAAAAAAAAAGTAATCAATTGTATATAATCAAGAGCATAAAAATAAATTGAACATCATATGGGCTGAAATCCATTAAGTCGAATCCTGCCAAGTTGAATTCCATGGGTTGAATCCCATCGGGCTAAATTCCAATGGAATTAATATTGATATTTGTAAAGTTAAAATATAAAAAGATGTTCTCCCTTTTACTTCCCATTCAAATAAAGCTTCTCTTGTATTCCCTTCTCACACATTGATAACTAATTTTAAAATGTGAAAATTTTGTTTTAGCTAAAATGTTTTTGTAATTTTTTTCATTATATTTTATTTATACAGAGTGAAAACTAAGAAAATATAACAAGTATTAAAACAACATATTGATTATGCATTTCAACTGATATATTTTATTATATTACTATAGATGATGTTAGTACTTCAATTGTTAACAGACTTGCTTAGACTTGTGAAAAGAAAAGATTATCTCCTTTTACAAAAAATATCAGCTTCTAATTTAAGTGAAGTATGTAATATGATTTTCTTAGCTGGTATTGGAGATATTTTATTTCTTTTTATTTTAGATTATTTAACAATATCTGTTATTATTGTCTGTCTGTATAGAGGTTTTACTGTTTATCTGTCTGTCTTTTCTTTTGCATGTCTGAAAAATGTTTTTCTTGGTTGCTGTTTATTTCTACATAATTTTACAATATCTTTCTTTCTTGTCCATTGATATTCATGTTTGTCTGTTGAGTTGTCTGTTTTTCCATCTGTTTGTCTGTCTATCTGTCTGTTCTAAAGTATAGAAGTATTTTTTGTTTGCTTTTGAATAAAGACGTACATGGGTAGCTAAGTAAAAAGGGAAAGAAAACAATAATTGGGTCCAACAATGAAATAGTAAAAAATTCTGTAAATCTGTAAATCAGGAGCTGATTTGTAGGGTTTTAGTTTTAAAAAAAACCTACAGATAAAGATTGCTAGATAAAAAGGCCAAGGAGAAAATAATGGGTCAAATTGTGTTTTATTTAGAACTTCTATATGAAAAATAAAAACTGCACAAAAATTTTCATCAATATATTCCTATCAGAATTCAATTTACAGGTATCTTGAAACAATGTTGCAAAATAAAATTGGTTTAGACAGCAAAAAATTGGGATAAAATTGTCATAGTCGGATCCTCTATATAAAGAAAGAAAACTCCACAACTAGAAAATATCTTAATAGATATAAATTGATCTTTTTAAATGTAAGTATACCTCACTAAGTTCTACCGCAGAATTAACACGATCATTTAATATCTCATTGGCTACATTGAAGGCAACCTCCTCATCCTGAGGAGGATCCTTACAGGACATCTTTCCTTCAAAGTATTCCAAAGATATGGTCTAAATGTAGTATTAAATCAGTTCATCATATTTAGAAAATTGTTTTAGTTAATAGGAAAGTTTGGAGTGGGCAAGTGCTATGCATAAAAAATTATAAACTTAAAATATTCAAGTGATTAAAAATTAAAATAAATTGTTTTTAAATCTTTCTTTCTCTAGAACTAGCGGCCCCTGAGGTGGTACTGGGGGGCGGGGGGAGGGATGGGGAAGTCAACCCCACCACTCTCCCCCCTCTTTTAATCAAGTAATTTTCAGTTTCAGGACCTAAGAAGAGAGTCATCTAATTAGGGAATAGCTAAAAACCTTCCCAGGACCCAGGAGAATCTACATTGTAAAAGAGAACCAAATCAGTTCTGCAGTTATCAAGATCCTTCAGTACAGCCAGACACACAGAGATCCTGTGTCTTTTATACAAGAATAAAGAATTTAGAAATACAGGGTGTTTTTTTAATAGGATTGCTTTTTTAACCCACTTACACTTGACGGAAGTTTATAATTGACAACCCTTTTTTTCTTCATTGATGTGGAGAGTTTTATAAACGATTAATAGATCGCCTATTTAAATGGCGTGCAAAAAATGTGTTTATTTTTATAATTCAAACCGCGCGGCTTTTGTTGATAGTAGAAAAATGTATTAAACTTTAGTTTTTGGATAAATAAGAACAATTTTTGTGCGATTTGTAGTTTAGTGAAATTGTAAGATAGGTTGAAAGTTTTAAGTCAGTTGGAACATTTTACCACTTAGCTCCTAAATAATACATAGCACGGAAATGGTTCTTATATATCCAAAAAGTATTCTAACGGTGTACATAACATTTTTCTACTTTTAACAAAAATAAGGCTCTTTGGAAAAACTGGTTTCAAGCTATAATTTGTTAAAAAACCAGTGAATAATATTTTTTTGATATAAAACACCCCACTTCGATGAAGAAAATTATCTATTCATTATTAACTTCAGTAAATGGTAAGTGTTAAAGCAATACTTTTGTCCTATGGAAAAATACACCCTGCAGAATGCAAATAAAACAAGGATGAAAATATCCATAAAAGCGAAGGTCTGAAACGGTAGGACAAACGGACATTAACACTTGTATAGTGTCAGAACTTAATAATAAGAATATAAATGAATATTTGTTAAAGCAAAATTGTGAGTAAATTTGTTAAAAAACTTCTTTAAAAACTTTAAAAAACAGGATAATAATTATAGACATGCTTACATTTTTAGGACTTGATCATAGAGTTGCTTTGCTTATAATATTGTACTTTTTTGACCCAGGAATCAGTATTCCAAAAATCAGAACAATCGGATAATTAGATCACATAAAAATTTGTTGTTCAAAAAGTAAAAAAAACAACATGTTTAAAATGCTCGAACGGACATTCTGGTAATGATTATAGAGTTGCTACGCTTTCTCAATCGTACCTAACAACTACAGGAATCACCATGCAAAGTTTGAAATCGATAGGACAATCCTAACATGCCTAAATTAACGAATAAAGCTATCCAGGCGGACGGGCGGACAGACCGACCCTAATTATAGAAAAGCTTCGCTTTAAAAAAAAATAATTACTGCAAATGTATTGTTTATATATTATTTTTTCAACAACTGTATCAATTTTAAGCTCAAAAAATGTTGGGACACATTGATATGGATAACAAATACTTCCTGTAAGAATAAATGTGACCAATAGAGATAATATAGAGACATACTCTATAAATCAGCCAATAGGATACAGTTGGAGAATAACCAGGTATTGGATAAAGTAGTGTACAGATTTTAATAGGAAAGGGCATATTTTTATTTTGTTTGCATAATATTGCAGCATTTTTAAAAATAAAGCTATCCTTGCTAAATTTATCATGTAAAAATGTATTTCCTAGAAAAGTGTGCAGCACATGACAAAACCTATAATAAGTTATCTATAAATATTAGAATTTCTTATGATAAAGTTAGCTTTATGGAAATTATATTATCAAAAGATTTCATCGCTTTTATTACTTGAATAAAAAATATATGCAAAGGTGTCCGTCCTTTAAGTTTTAATAATTTTGGATTCAGTTTGACCATCTAAACATATTATGTCTATTGTGTGACTATACATAGTTTCTAGAAATTTCAATTTTATGTTTTTATATGGAAAATGTGTTCTATGACTATATACTATAAATCCTTATCAAATTATTCCTTCCTGTACCAATTATTAATTTTATGAAAATAAATATTTTTAAAGCAAAGCTTTCCTATAATTAGGTTCGGTCCGTACATACGTCCGTCTGGAATGGATAGCTTTTTTTGTTGACCCTTACAGATTTGGGGGGGGGGGGTGCTTAATGGGCCCCCCTGTTTAGTTTTTCCAATGTAATTTTTTTGTAGGTAGCTGTGACTTCATGACTTTTTAAGTTTAGTAATTATACGTCGGCAAGAGTTGATCTTATAAGAATATCTGGTCTGTGTTGGATAGGTGGCCCCAAATTTAGAAAAAATTCTAAATAAATCTTAATTTCTTCATTGTGACTTTTGTGTATAAGATAAAGACCCAATTTTTTTTTGGTGAATACTGGGATATCCATGAACATCTGAGAATAGTGGCCTTATGACCGTTTGACCGATTCCTGACCGATTTTGTGTCCTGCTTTTACTAAGGACTTATATCATGTATATCGTGACTTTATTACAGCTAGAGACCTAAAATATTTTGTGGTACATCCTTGATCAATAATAAATTTCCGTGAGTAGTAAGGTCATGACCGTTTGACCAATCCTTGACCGATTTTTGACCGATTTTCTATTTCCTATTTGCAATTTTGCCGTTTGTAAGCTGCCAGCCGCCGAATTTCAAAACAGCTCTAGACCAACAAAAATTTTTTATGTAGTCTTTTATTGTGATCAGAAACAGATAGAAATATTAATTGGCTCCGCCAACCGCCGTTTTACCGCTGTAACCGCCAAAAATGGCGGTTTCCGTTTTTCGGCGATGGTCCGAAAAAGTAATTTCTTAGTTATAAAAAATTAAAGTTCCACCTAAAATTTGGTGATCCTAGCTTTAAAATTGGCTGCTCTACAGCTGTTTTAATAATTAGCGGCTGGCCGCTAAAAAGCGGCTAAGGAGCGGTCTGACCGCTATGACTCGAAAAAGTAATTTTCTCTAAATATGCACATGAACCACCAGAAAAAAATTTATGTCTCTAACTGTAACAGGAGCCAAGATAGAGGGGGGGGGTCAATATTTAACCCCCCCCCCCCCCCCCCCGATCTATTAAGGTGGGAATTGGGACCCGATCTGTAAGGGTTAAAGGTTTCGTGATCTTTATATAATTGATCGCATATTCTCTCTCTTCCTAAACATCTGTTTGTATATTTACGATTCTTTGTGCTTTGCTATTTATGGAGGTTATCATCGGTGGATTAGAACCGGTTCTCGGCCATTCTGAAAAAATTATGTCTAGCATATTATATCTAATTTTCTACCAATATAAAAATGTTTAATCATTAAGATAAAAAACAGTTTTTTTAAGCTTGAGTCTAATTCATTTTTATATCCGTAGAAAGCTGTTTATAAACCGATGCGAGAAATAACTATTAATGAATCAAAATGTATTCTTCCCTTTATACCTGTTAAAACAAGGATGACAACATCCATTAAAGCGAAGCTCTGAAACGATAGGACAAACGAACATTAATACTTGTAGTGTGTCAGAACTGAAAAATCAGAACATAAATGTCGAATTTAATTATTTTAAAAGTTTAATTAAATTGTTGAAAAACTGCCTAAATACAGGATAATTTTTAAGGACTTGATTATAGAGATGCTTCGTTAACAATATTTTCCTATGTTGTCCTAGGAATCAGTATACCAAAAATCAGAACAATCGGATAATTAGATCACACAAAAATTTGTTCTAAAAAAGTAAAAAATCAACATGTTTAACATGGACGTACTGACATTCTGGTAATGGTTATAGAGTTGCTACGCTTTTTAAATCGTACCTATCACTATCACAGGAATCACCATGCAAAGTTTGAAATCGATAGGACAAATCTAACATGCCTAAATTAACGAAAAAAGCTATCTGTCTCGGACGGACGGACCGATCCTAATTATAGAAAAGCTTCGCTTTTAAAAATGGTACGGACGGACGGACAGACCGACCCTAGTTATAGAAAAGCTTCGCTTTTAAAAAGGTATGCAGCATTGAGGAAGCTTCATTGATCAAACAACCAAAAAGTATGAAGGTATATCATGGGTGGGGGGAGGGGGGGCATCCAGGGATCTACAGGGATAAGACAACCACTGATAAATTGATGTACATCCCCAATGATGATACACAAAATAAAATTCGTGAGTGAAACGTTTGGACACTCAACTTAATGAACCAACAAATCAAAATTCAACAAAAGTCTCCAAAGTTGATAAGCCACCGAATAAAAAAATGTTATCATAAAACTTTGTGGACTAGTGTAAAAAACAGCCCAATGTCCTCTCCCTCACTGGGTTCCATCATTTTATAAACATTTTCTTTTTAGGTTTTTACTCATAAATATTTTATTTTTCTAATGTAACAAAGTTACTTTTTAAATCACTTTAATTTAATTCTCCAGGTTATAAAACGTTCCATAACTGATTTTGACAAGTAGGTTTTCTCGGGCAGTCTGAGATAGATAGCTTTTTTTCGTTAATTTAGTCATGTTAAAATTATCCTATCGATTTCAAACTTTGCATGGTGATTCCTTAGAAAACGTAGCAACTCTATAATCATTACCAGAATGTCCGTACGTTCATTTTAAACATGTTGATTTTTCTACTTTTTTAACAACAAATTTTTATGTGTTCTAATTATTTTTGATCTGATTTTTGGTATGTTGATAACAAAGTACAATATTATAAGCGAAGCAACTTTATAAGCAAGTCCTAAAAATGTAAGTATGTCCATAAACATTATCCTGTATCAAGCAGTTTTTCAACAAATTTACTTACAATTTTGCTTCGGCTCTTTTACTTTTATATTCTAAATTATTCAGTTCAGACACTATACAAGTGTTAATGTCCGTTTGTCCTACCGTTTCAGTGCTTCGCTTTCATGGATGTTGTCATCCTTGTTTTTAAGTTTATTTCAAAATATAAAAAAATAATGGGTCCTGGTTGTCTTTGTGTGAAAGCAACGATGATTCTCCAGGCTATGAAATGTTCCATAACAAACTTTGACCAGTTGGTTGTCTCTTTGCTCATTAATCAAACGTTTGTGGAATGATTTATCATATTTGACTCCTAATTGTTTATAATGTTTATGGACATACTTACATTTTAGGACTTGATTATAGAGATGCTTCGCTTATAATATTGAACTTTGTTGTCTTAGGAATCAGTATTCAAAAAATCAGATCAATCAGATAATTTCATTTAATACAAATTTTGTTGTTAAAAAAGTTGCAAATCAACATGTTTAAAATGGACCTACGGACATTCTAGTAACGATTATAGAGTTGCTACGCTTTCTAAACTACTTTAGGAATCTCCATGCAAAGTTTAAAATCGATAGGACAATTATAACATGCCTAAATTAACGAAAAAAGCTATCCGTTACAGACGTACGGACCGACCCTAATTATAAAAAAGCTTCGCTTTTAATAAATCGTTTTTTAAACATTTTAACAACTATAGATAACTTGATATCTAGAAATTATTTGCTGTTTCTTTTTTAAAGCGAAGCTTTTTATAATTAGGGTCGTCCCGTCCGTACGTCTGAGATAGATAGCTTTTTTCTTTAATTTAGGCATGTTAGAATTGTCATATCGATTTCAAACATGGTGATTCCTGTAGTAGGTACGAATTAGAAAATGTACCAACTCTATAATCAGAATGTCCGTACGTTCAATTTAAACATGTTGATTTTTCTACTTTTTTAACAACAAATTTTTATGTGTTCTAATTATCCATTTGATCTGATTTTTGGTATATTGATTTCTGAGACAACAAAGAACAATATTATAAGCGAAGCAACTCTATAATAAAGTCTTGAAAATGTAAGTAGGTCCATAAACATAATCCTGTATCAAGCAGTTTTTCAACAAATTTACTTACAATTTTGCTTCGACTCTTATACTTTTCTGTTTATTCAGTTCCGACACTATACAAGTGTTAATGTCCGTTTGTCCTACCGTTTCATTGCTTTGCTTTTATGGATGTTGTCATCCCTGTTTTATTTATTTTTTTGACATTTTTGATAGATAGCTTTATCAAAAGCAATTCAGTCTATTTTTTATTAATCCGCAGAAAGACTGTGACTTAAATGTATTTTAACGTTACTACTACTATAACATAAGAATTTATGATGTTCATAACCTTTTAATATTCAAAGTAGCTTTTAAGAGAACATAATTTTTTTATAGATTTCGTGATTATTCAAAAAAGATTAATATTAAAAAATAGTAAAAAAACATCTAAGCGACGCTTTTTTAAAATTTAGAGTGCTTCCTTGTTCCTCATTTACTGGTCAATTTGTTCCTCCAATAGGAGGGGAGGGGATGGGGTAAAGAAGGTTGTTAAAGTTGGGAAGTATAATACTATCCACGTATTCTATATCCTTTACTGATGGCTTGTTCAACAGTAAATAATGTTACAACAACAAAAAGCATCAACTTTTACAAAACAGCTTTTAGAAATTCTTTAACAATTTAAACCAAAAAAGAATGACAACATCCATAAGAGCAAAGCTCTGAAATGGTAGGAAAAACGAACAAGAACACCTAACACTGGATAATACAGGACCCTGTTTATGGACATAATTACATTTTAGGACATGACTATAGAGAAGCTTCGCTTATGATATTGCAATATGTTTTCCTAGGAATCAGTATTTCAGAAATCAGTTGAATGAGATAATTATATCACATGAAAAATTGTTGTCAAAAAATTTAAAATTTAACATGTTTTTAACGGACATTCTGGTAACAATAATAGAATTTTTACACTTCCTAAATCGTACCTAACTACTGCAGGAATCACCATGCAAAGTTTAAAATTGATAGGACAATTCTAATAGGTCTTAATTAAAGATAAGACAAACAAAACGGGCAAACAATACGAACAAACTGGCAGACCCTATTAATAGAAGAGCTTCGCTTTTAACCTTTACAGCTCGGGCCCTGTAGGAATCACCATGTAAAGTTTGAAATTGATAGGACTTAATTAAAGACAAGAACTAACCAATACGGACAAACTGGCCAACTATATTTATAGAAGAGCTTCGCGTTTACCAAAATAAAACCCTTTATTTGATTAAAAATATTGTTATTTTATCATTGTTGATTACAAACAATACTAGCTGCCTGGCCCCTAGCCTATAGTAGAGGGCGTTAGAGGTAAGAAAATAGCCTAAAACAATCCAAAGACATTCATAAAGATTCTCTGAAAAGTATAACAAATTTGGACCAGCATTTCCAGAGATCTTTAGCTTCCGACAAAAAAGCTTTCTACCTTATATTATAGGACAAGGGGATGCGAGCATCTAGGGGCTCTGTATTCAGCTGGGTAAAAATGGGCAGAAAAATAGCTTAAAACCATCCAATGGCTTAAATATAAATATAAAATATTCTAAAACCATCCCAGGAATTATATGAAACTTCCCTAAAAAGAAAAATGCAATTAATTTAGTATGAAATTGTAAGTCAAAGACAAAAAACCTTACAACTGTATTTAAAAGAATTTATACCTTTATTCTTAAATCTTATATACAAGATAAATTATAGAGTAGATGCATAAGAAATTAAATAAAAAGACTGAAAATAATCATTATTTATTATACTAAATTAAATGTATATATACATTATTGTTAAAAATATGGCATAGCAATATTTTCTTAAAAATAGAGGAGTAAATATGAAACACTGCACATATGATTTTATTGATTTGATTGGTCAGTGTTTGTTACAGGTATGTGTTCATGTAGATTATCATCCTCAATTAGGTTTAGTGATTTTTTGGGTATACTGAATGTTTCTAAATTGCCATCATGTACAACTATTGCAAACTTTGGATGAGCCAACATTATTATATTTCTACAAAAAATATCATTTTCATGTCTTTCACTTTCACTCACCATTCCATAAATACTTGTCTTATCATCAAATCTAAAATTTAGTGACCATTCATTTCCCCAAGCTGCAAATTCATGTATATGATCAATATTTTTATCCGCAAACAGAATGATATTCTTGAATTCACTTAAATCTAAAAAAAAATAACTAGATTTAATATTAATATTATTATGAATATTAATAAACATGATGTTTCTGGGCTTGTTTACTAGATCTTCTAACCCTTCTCTTGCTTCTCTTGTGCTGTAGTTAATGTAAAAGTAGCTCCAAGATATATCAGGATAATTTCTAGAAATGTTTCTCTTTACATCTTCATATAGTTCTTTATTTTCTAATTCTATTTTCTCCTTTACTTGATTTATTCTTTGCCAATCTGGTAAACTAAGAAACTCCTTTGTATTTGCATCTCTGATAATATCTTTAGAAACTCTTGAGTGTGTTATAATTGCAATACTCTCATCCTGATCAAATAGTTTGTGCTCATCTAATATTGCCATTGTTAAGGCACTAATATCATGTTTATCTTTATTATGGTAGTGATGACACTTTGGAACTTTTCCTTCAGGATGAATAAATTCATGCAGATTATTATCTTCAATTGCTCCAGAACTATTTAGTTTATTGTTTTTGTTCTCCCAAATAACAATTGCATGGGCCATTGTTCTAAGTATCATATTCCTTATTTGATAAGACAAGTCAACAGTACCCATATCAAATATGATAATGTTTCTTGCTTGGGCACCCTGGAATTCCTGTATATCTGTTACCAAAATTCCTTCAGGGTTTTTCATGTATTCTCTAAAATCTGTGACAACTGATGTAGTTGAGGAAAAGTGTTTGTGTAGTAATTGAAATGCTCTATTCGTGATAAACCCTTCCCGTGATAATATAACAATATTCTCTGTAGGTTTATGTTTGAAATATTTGTTTACAGCAGCAACAGCTAATAAACCAACATCAATGTCATAAATATTTTTGTAGTAAAAATTATGGTTACCCATGACATTAGTATCAGGAAAAGAAGCCATTTGTTGAGTAGAACCCCGCTCTAAAGCTTTAGCTAGATGAATAATTAGCTGACTATTCCTCATATTTTTGGTGAGATTGAGATGTACAGCATTATGACTCACTTTCATAGTTTCTAACCACTTTGTTTTCTCCTGTTTGAAACGTGTTTCTAATGTCTGTTCTTCCTGTACTTTTAAGTTAAAAAAAATTGTCTCTAACCACTTTGCATTCTTAGTTTCTTGTCTCACTTCATTTAGCACTTTTAAGTTAACACAAATTGTTTCTATAGAGTCAGGAAAAACAATTTCTCCAATTATCATTTCATCAATGAATAAATGATCACAGTGATTACCTCTTAAAAAACTGTTTAATGCATTGATTATATCAGATTGTTCAGGGTATACATGACTAATCCCTAAATCTTTAGTAGTAATCACTTTGATATTAGGATAAGAGTCAAAATCTACTAGAGCTATATTGTCCATAACAGAAGATCCAGCTTTTCGAAAATTATTATCTTTATAATGTGTAATTGTTGTTATATTAATGTAAAATAATTGATCTTTACTATTATCTCTTGCACATTTTTTAGCTCTTTCCTTTAGTACATATGTTTTACCAGTACCATAGTCACCATCTATGATAAGGAAATCAGCTGTTGAGTGAACTGCTTGCAGCTGTTCATTGTTGAGCATGTAAACAGGAACATTACTCTCTCCTGATATTCCATCTGTTTTTCCTGTTAATGCTTCCTCAGTTTTTCTGCTAATTGTCAATGGATCTGATACCAATTGATCAAATTTACTGGACTCCTTTATTGATATGTGATATATCAATTCAGCTACAAGTTCTTCATATACTGTCTGATCATAATCAGATGTAACAAGCTTATGTTCAATTATCTGCTTTAACCAAGTTGTTGCATCATTAGCATCTTGTAGAATAAATTGCTGACAGTTGACACATGGCTTTGTGGTTTCTTCATCAATAGTCAAATGTGGAACACATGTAGCCCTAACAAACACCCAATCTTTGGAAAGCATACCTCCAAATAATTTCTGCATGAAAGAAAAGTGTTGTTTTGTTTGATCTGCAGCATTTTCCAGTAGTTTGAGTTTATCACCACTATCTTCTGGTCCAAGTTTTACCTCTATATTGAAAATAGCATTATGCTTAGGAATTATCATAATAGTGTCCCATTCAGTCTTTTTTTCTTGCAGGCTAAAATTATAAAACTGATATTTGTAAAAGTTTCTTAATTTATCATCAGGGATCTTGTATAGGAATGTATTTTTAATACTTTTAATTTTTCTTTTAGGACCCTGACCAGAAGAACACTGATCTTGTTTTGAGCTGTCAGTGATGATATTCTGGAAATCAGATTTCTTGTTCTCAACAACTATTGCCTGTTTCTTTGATTCAATATTGAAATGTTTTCTGTCTACCTGACTTTTTAGCACCTAACATAAATAAAGCTAATATTTAACATGTTTTTTGTTGAAATAATAACTAATATTATGATTGAATAAAAAAGAACAACAATGGAAAAACAAGAAAGAATTTTTTTATCAAAGAAGGCGTCTTAACTTTTTAAATTTCTATTTTAAATAGCTAGTCGGTGTTTTTAGTAAGTAGTAGATGTAAAATTTTCCATTGAATTTAGATATGCAATTGTTTTTTTTTTGTAGACCTCTCATTTTTAAAGTAATTTAAGTTTTAAAAAAAAATGATTAAGTCGGTTTTAAGGTACTAAAACGCAATAAAAAAAGGAGAAAATTGCCATTATGAACAAAAATACTAAAATCTTTAATTTGACATCTTACTTTTTTAATTCTGTCAGGTAATTAATGAAAAAATCAATTTTTTAAAACCTTGGTTTAATCAAAACTTTTAACATGAATATATCCTAAAACAGGCATAAAAATATGGGTTCATATATACCTTTAGTATCAGAAAAATATTACGAATCTATTGTAAGCAAAATTGAAAAAAAGTAAAAAAATTTAAATCAAAAAAAAGTGCCTAACATATTATGTTAAACAGGCAACTCTTACTTTAACCACCTCTTTACCCCCTTCCCATTTTTATTCTCAAAACAACATTTAAGATGGTTGCCTGTATAATAATTTAATATAATTTCTTTCATTGTAGTTTATTTACTATTTTGTAAACTTTCTTTTTCAATTTTGCTTACAATGGATTTGTAATATTTTTCTCATTCTAAAAGTATATATAAACACCTATTTCTTATGTCTGTGCAATGAAATATTTATATTCAAAGTTTTTATTCTCGTGGGTTCAAAAAAATCGATTTTTTCAATAATTACTCAACAGAATTAAAAAAAAGTAAGGTGTCAAATTAAAGATCTCACTATTTTTGTTCATAATGGCAATTTTCTTCTTCTTTTTTGTTGGGTTCTAGTACCTTAAAACCCACTTAATTATTTTTTTAAAAATCTTAAATTACTTTAAAAATAAGAGGTCTACAAAATAACCAATTGCATATCTAAATTCTATGGAAAGTTTTACATCTACTACTTACTAAAAACACCGACTAGCTATTTAAAGTAAAAATTAAAAAAGTTAAGAAACCTTCTTTGACGAAAAGTATGTTATAGATATCTCAGGTTAAAGGGAGTGTAAACATAAAAATTTATAATCTGATTATCAAATCTAAACATTTTCTAAGCACATTTCACTACACTGATCAACCAAAAACGTCCTATTAACAAAAATATCCAGGAATAATGCCTTGATTTTATGGTAATTTGGGAGGGAAAACGGAAAAAAACAGGGAAAATCTGAACGTTTTTGTTTCTTATAAAGTTTGTAGGGATATTTAACTTGTCATATATAGTTGAAACAATTTACTTACTGTTAAGGATTTATTTTATTATATAAAATTGCCAATTCGTTTTTTAATAACGTAGTAATTAGGTAATAAAGTTCTATTTTAAATTCATATTATTGACAAAAAAATACCTCACTGTCTACAAAGGGTTGAATCTCAGCGGTTATTTAAAATAATAATATCCTTTTTTAATGTGTTGGACAATAAATAGCCCACATTTGAGAATTAGTTTACACTTTTATCAGACTGTTTATAAAGAAATATTGCACCTTTATTATTTACAAATTTGTAATTAAAGGTGGGCGAGAGATGGGCCACCTAAAGTTACTTAGATACTAATAAAAAAACCTGTTTCTAACTTTGTTATTGTATTTGGTTTTCAATAAAAATATTGCTTATTTTGGATGAACTGAAATTTAGTTGCCAAATGTGAACGCAGTTTCCTGAGTGTTTCCTCAAACTAGCTCAATATTTACTACTAGCTAAAAAAGCTTCAAACTTAAAAAAAATCTAAATTTGAAAAATTAAAATTTATAATGTATAATGTATAAATCGTTTATACATTCAAATTTAGATTTTTGGGGGGAAAGTTTGCAGATTTTTAGCTAGTAGTAAATATTTAGATAGGATGAGGAAACACCCAGGAAACTGCATACACATTTGGCAACTAAATTTCAGTTCATTTTATTTTATCAATTTCTAAGTAACTATACATTGGTTTAAAGCAAGGATTATGTTAAAAGTCAGTTTAACTGTTTGGAAAAATAGAGAACTATGTCAAAAAGTTTAGTTTTAGCTATAGAAGGAAAAAAAGACAATTAACTGCACATTTATATAGTCCGGAAATTTTTTCCCAAATCTTAAACGTAATAAAAATCGGCGGAAAAAGCCGTTTTTTAAGGAAACGAGCGACAGTTTTGCCCTATCTTTGAGATTATATGAATGAGATGATGTTAAGGTTTGATAATCTGATGAGAAATTTTCTCGTTTACAGTCCCTTTAAGATTATTTTATTGATCAAAATAAAGATAATTGTGTCTTAAATGATTAAGTGAATATAAGGTTAAAGGGCAAATATATAGTTTATCATATGAAATATTAACATTCCTGTTTAAACAACCAGTTATCTGAACCTTGAAATCCCATTGGATTTTTCCTCCACTTCAAATGTTCATCAATACAAGATTTTAATTTCTCCTCTTCAACATCTTCTATGTCAAGGATCTCCTTCATTCTTTTCTCATACTCATTAAATTCTGCATATTTATCCTTGCCTCTGGTATCTTTTCCCTTTTTATCTAATTGGTGAATACAATCAGCTGCTTGAAAGCCAAGGAAGATGAATGACTCCATTTTTAATTTTCTTGCTGCATTGACAAGCTCATGATGTAAATGTTCTTCAAGATAATTATCCAAAATCTGAGCATCTAGCTTTTCCCTGCCCTTGTTTCCTAAAACAGTTGGTTTTTTGGGTGTTACAAAATGATTTGGAATAGCTATAACCTTACACTCGGAATCATAATAATAATCAGCTACTTTCTGTTTTATCTCTTCAATCTTTTCTTTTGCTAATATTCTTTTTTTTTCTCCTGCAGGTCCATGAAAGTTTATACTCAGTTTACTAAATTCTTCAGCTAAATTTGATACTTGAGAATCTTGTAAAGATAGAGTATATACCCCAAATTGAAAACCACATGTGCAGGAAGAATTTGTTGCTGGGCCAGCTCCTTCCATTTCACAAACTAAAATACATTTTTGTGTATTGAAAGATATTTTTATCATCAAATCTATTATGTAAATATACATTTTCACCTTAATAATTAAGACATCTTTTCCATGACTAATTGACAATTATTACTAAACTCAACAGGTTTTATATAAATACATACTTCACTATCCATTTTCATTTCTGATTTTGATCTTTTATTTTAGAAATATTATAGGTTATTTGTATTATCTAAAATTATATTATATTCTATTATATCTATTTCTTTACAAAATAAATTGTTTAATAATGGAGTAGTTATGAGAAAATATTTACCTGTAAATACACCACACAAGTGTGATAATATGGCTAATATTACAGTATTTTAGTTCTCTTTTATTTGCTCTCTATCTCTAGTTTCATCCAGTTGCAAAACCATTTTGTTGTCAGTTTAGACCATTGTATTGCCTTCTCTATATACATTCATACCTAAACAACATCAGCAATTTGTAAAATGGATCCATATAAAAGTAAGAAGAATAGCCAACTTTTTATAATAGAATATAATTCCTATGATTATATATTTCATTCATAAGAATGCATTTCAAAGCTCATTGAATTTGCCAGTAAGTGTTATAATGTTGACATTAATCTCATTCATAAATGTTTTGACAATAACCCCTATCTCCAAAAACTCCTATTAGAAAATGCATACTACTTATTCATTTTAAAAATGTAGAATAAGCTCATGAAGAATAAAATAACAAGGATGACAACATCCATAAGTAGCGAAGCACAAAAAATCATTGATGGGAATACGTACAATTAGATTTAAATTGTATTTCTTATAATCAAGAATAGATTTTTTAGAGAAAATAAACACATATTTTGTTTAATGATGACGGTCAAAGTAAATTACACAAAAGATGCTCATAAAAATGAGAAAAATTATTTTGATACTGATATCCCAAAAAAGTTTTAAGATTGGACCAAATACACCAAAGATATGGGGAAACATGTAAAACATATAAAATAGCCAAAAACCTGCTAAAATTTGTATATCCTTAGCTTAAAAAATTTGGAAAATCGGACTATATACATTAGATATATGGAAAAATAAGGGGAAAATTTAAAAATAGCCAAAAACCTGCAAAAAGGCAGTCTGGCCGTCATGGTTGTTTTCTTTGAACGACAGGAAATTTCATTTTGATATTTATAACTGAAAAAATTTTGGAAATCGGACCATAAACACCAAAGATATGGAGAAAAATGTGAAGAATACAAAAATAGCCTAAAACCTGCTTAAAGGGAGTCTGACCGTCATAGTTGTTTTCTTTGAACGACAGGAAATTTAATTTTGATTTGTATAACTGAAAAAATTTGGAAATCGTACCATAAACACCAAAGATATGGAGAAAAATATGAAAAATACAAAAATAGCCTAAAATCAGCTTAAAGGGAGTCTGACCGTCATAGTTGTTTTCTTTAAACGACAGGAAATTTAATTTTGATATGTATAACTGAAAAAAATTTGGAAATCGTACCATAAACACCAAAGATATGGAGAAAAATGTGAAAAATACAAAAATAGCCTAAAAACTGCTTAAAGGGAGTCTGACCGTCATAGTTGTTTTCTTTCAACGACAGGAAATTTAATTTTGATATCTATAACTGAAAAAATTTTGGAAATCGGACCATAAACACCAAAGATATGGAGAAAAATGTTAAAAATACAAAAATAGCCTAAAACCTGCTAAAAAGCGGTCCGACTACCATTGATGTTTTATAGTGAATGTGCTCCTTACTAATGGAAATGTTGTCAAAAAAATTTAGCCTTTTATCTTTTTTAGGAGCCGAGAAAATCACGTTTCCCCAAAACTAAGACAGACGGACATACAGACGGACATTTCAATTTACAGAGTAGCTTCGCTACTAAAAATGTCTTTATACTAAATGAATAAAATTGTGACACATGCATGATATAAAATATAGTCTTATTAATCTGTTAAAACAAAAGCTAGGAATAAAACAATGCATTTTAAAATTAATATGTAGTATGCATTTTATAAGATAGGAATTTATTGAGGAAAGCTTTTTTTGAGATAGGCGTTTTCTAAGACAAATACATATGAAATTTATTTAAAAAGGTTTAGCGGGTTTTTATTTGTTGATTTAGATCAATGAATTTCTACTATTTAACTCACTCTCTCTGTTTGTCCATACACAATTTTTGTGCTTTGCCACTTGTAGATGTTGCCATCCTTGTTAAAAGCGAAGCTTTTCTATAATTAGGGTCGGTCCGTACGTCCGTCTGAGATAGTTAGCTTTTAGGCATTAATTTAGGCATGTTAGAATCGTCCTGTCGATTTCATACTTTGCCTGGTGATTCCTGTAGTAGTTAGGTACGATTTAGAAAGCGTAGCAACTCTATAATCGTTACCAGAATGTCCGTATGTCCATTTTGAACATGTTGATTTTTTTACTTTTTTAATAGCAATTTTTTATGTGATAAAATCATCCGATTGATCTGATTTTTTTATTACTGATTCCTATTACAATAAGGTACAATATTATGAGCAAAGCATCTCCATAATCAAGTATTAAAAATGTCAGTATGTCCTTAAACAGAATTCTGTATTTAAGAAGTTTTGCAACAAATTTACGCATAATTTTGTCAAATCTTACAATTTCATATTTTGTATATTCAGTTCTGACACTCAACAAAAGTTAATGTTCGTCTGTCATATCGTTTCAGAGCTTCGCTTTTATGGATGTTGTCATCCTTGTTTATTATACATTCATTATTGTTTTTAGATACACAATATGGGTCTTTTTTACAGGGTTTTGTTTCAATTACTGATCATTTTGTATATTTTTGTTCTCTTTATCAAGGTCAAAATTTGAAGAAGAAAAATCTTGAACAAAAGACAACTTTTTTTTGTTTTTAAAATACCTTTTTATTCAGAGATTCTATGTAACAGAGATGTACAGACAAACCTTAATTAAAGAGTAGGTGAGCTGCAAAGGAACTTACTTGCCACTTGATAATCCGCCTGACTGTTGTCCTTATTTAAGTCTTATTGTTGCAGGAATCCTAAAACAGACACATGTTATTTATATATAAGTATTTAGTAGCAAATCTACTCTATAATTGACTTTGTCCATTCGTCAGTCAGTCCGTAACGCTATTGGGGAAATAGGATTTACTCAGCTGTTATTAAATCTAGATATTTGATTTAGGGAGCATATTTATATAAATAATATTTATGGCAATCCGACTGCTTTAAAACAGATTTTAAGCTGTTCTTATTTTTATCTACATATCTTTGGTGGTATTGGCCCGATTTATTTTTATTTTCTGCTATTAGTATCAAATGTAAATTGTCAACCACCCCTTTTTTAATTATCCTTATACTAAAGTAACAGGATGTTTGTTTGTCTGTGTATCTGTGTGTCTGTACCGAAGGATCTCGCTAACCGCTGAACCGATCGGGTTCTCCATAACAGGGTAGCTTCTCATAGGTCCCGGGAAGGTTTATAACTATTTTGGGGGAGGGTACCACCACCCTCCCAAGAGAAATCACAATAAAATCAAAAATATTAAATATTTCCGCCGCATAGTGTCGCTAGCATAGTCGCACTACGTAGTCGCGCTGCGTAGACGCGTGAATTTAACAATTGATAACATAGACAAGTTATTTCTCAAATTAGATATTTAAAATAAAAAAAAACATTTAAAGGCCACTAGAGGCCTCTAGGGGCGTAGCCGCTAGTAGTTTTAAAAAGTAAAAGTGAAAAAAAATGGGGGAGGGGATTTTTTTCTTGGGGTAAAATCTACAAGGAAGATATTGGTACCCTTCCAAAAAAAGTTATAAACCTTATCAGGACCTATGAGAAGCTACACTAAAGAAAAAGACCATATTGGTTTAGCAGTTAGCAAGAACCTTTGGTGCAGACAGAAAAAAAAACTATTTTATTAGCATATAAGGAAGATCATTTCCCTGGCTTCCTGTGATCCAATAGGGCTGTCTGTCTAATGCTATTTTAATCATTATAATGTTAAAGTAAAGTTTTATACAGCAAAGGTTGTTTATAACTCAAATATCTATGTAATAGTAAACATGGCATCCCATGCAATTATTCCACCACGGACCTTCCCCTTAACTGGCAATGCCTTTGTTAATATTTAACAAATTTTCTTTAAATCACTTTGACCATATTTTATCCATGATTTTTGCGCTTCAATACTTATGGATGTTGTCACCCTTCTTTTCTTGAAAAGGTTATACTCTATCCACAATAAAATTTTATATGAGAACTTTTACCTGCTAAATATAATCCAGAGATTATATTTATATATATTTGTATACATATAATATTAGGTGTGATGAGAGTTTATGTTGTATACATGTATTAGATGTCAAGATCCCATAGTATGTAGCTCTTCTCTTACTTTTCCACCATGAAGCAAACTTCTTGTCCTCTCTTCAAATCTTGTTAACTAAACAATTTTATATAATGATTAATTTATGTTAAGGGTATTTGAGTCAAATAAAAAAAAATAATGTTAATTGAATTAAAACATGCATATACATATAATAACAATCATATCCTGAAGTTAATATATAAGTAAATAGTTTGTTTGGTTGGTCTGTTAGCCCTTGCTGATTCGAAAATTACCCTTAACCCTTAACAGTCGGGGGGGGGGGGGGGGGGCGTTCAAGTTTTTTTCTATCTCATTTTCTGTGTGTGAAAAATAAAGAGCCCAAACTGCGTGAGTTTTTAAGTATGGGTATAACACATAACTGAGAGTTGGAATTTTTAGAATATCTCCATCCTGGCGGGCACAGAATGCCAGCAAACCTGGCAGGGTGATCCAGGTAAAGAGCAAAAATATTTTTTTTGACTTAAACAAAGCATTTAATCTTACTAAAATACTAGATTATCCTCTAGTAGTAAATCCTTATATGAAATACAGGTGTTCAAGTCGATTTCAGGTTCCAGGTATGATCCTGCAGGTCCTGATCCTCCAGGTCTCAGGAAAATCTTTAAAAGGCTCCTGTGACCGCAATTTTTGACTTAAAGACTTCAAATTTTAAACTTAAGCTTTTCTTACATGTCTACATATTTTCCCGCCGATTGCGGCGGCTGGCAGCTGCCAAGTACAGCTGCGGCCGCTGAAATTTATGTTTTGATATTTCTAATGAAATTTATGTTTTGATATTTCTAATATAAAATTTACATAAAGATAAAGATTTTCTGTGAAAAAATTGTTCTTCTAGCTTCAAAAATAAGAAAATTACAGCCGTTTGAAATTTTTAAGTGAAAAAGGACCTAAAAACAAAAGTTGTTAAATAAAAAGGTGAAGGAAGCGAAAATTGACTTTGTTTCACTCAAGGTCGGAAATTCATTATCAAATAGGGGACTTGCACAAATTTTTTTTTAGCCCTCTAGCTCTAATAGGAACTGAGATAATAGGAGGGGTGTTAAACGCCCCCCCCCCCCCCCGACCAATTAAGGTGCGGCAAGGGGCCCGACTGTAAGGGGTTAAAGTGCCCAGTGGAGTAGAACAATCCCTCTTATTTATCCATACATTGAAAAAAATGTAGGAAGAACTTTTTCAATTGTGTACTAGGTATCCGTGCAGCTCTAGCATCCACAAAGGTTAGTCTTTTGCAAATCAAATAAAAGCTAAATTAAAACATATTGATCTTGCTACCTAGGAATGATTTTTCCATTTTCAAAATACATATTGTAGTTTTAAAAGAACTCTATTATTTCAGTGCTTTCCCCCAAATTGCTAAGCAAGCAAATAATCCCCACCTCCTTCACTTTTTTTTTCGAAATAAATTAAAAATAAGTGGAGTTAGTAATGTGTTTTAGCCTAAACTTTAGGGGGTTAAAGGGGCCATAAACCTTCGGGACCTATAAATGATGTGCCAAAACCTAACATTATTCAAATAACCAACTCAAGAAATTATAATCCCCCCCCCCCCCTTATGTTTAATTTATTCCAAATGAGAAGATGGTGGGTTCTGTGCTTGACCATGAATTTTAAGGGAAACCACTAATATTTATTAACATTAGATAAGCTAAATTTACTCCAATGCAACGTTGTGTAAGCAAGAGCTCAACATTTTAAAATATTTTCTCAATATTAATATTTAGTTTTTTCATAATAACTGTACATATGTTTATGACAAGGATGACAACATCTATACTAACATCTAAAACGACCAAGCTAATATAGCTTGATTCACAAGAGATGTGATTGATAATGAAGATTTTTTTCTTTGAAATATATTTCATTATGAAGCAGCAGTAGTTACTAATTTATAAATGTTATGCTTGAGATAGATTTATAACTGTTAAAAACTAACGAAGCTCTCATTTTAGGATTAGGATGAAGAACAATCAAAGCAAGCTTGACAAAACTTTATATATTAAGCAGAATATTAATTTAAAGGTATAAAGCGAAATAGTTTATAAACTTTGTTGCAAAACTGTTTAATTACAGAATTAGAAATAGAAATAATTGTTTCATAAAACCTAAGATTACAAAACAAAATATAAAACCAGTTACAATCAGTGGTTGTCTATCGTTGTCAATTGTATAATTGAAATAAGAAAGGCCTTCCTTCCTCCCACCCTCCTTATTGTTATACACCCCCATGGTTAATTTATGTGCATGCCGCTAATTAATTTCCAGTTAATATATTAAGTTCGTAAATTTGAATTTAAAATTTGAAATGTTCTCTGTTGAAATTTAAACCAACAAGGATGACAACATCCATAAAAGCGGAGCTCTAAAATCAGAAGAAAGGACAAATGAACAATAACTATTGTTGATGTTATAATTTAATAAGCAGAACATTTCTAAATCTAAATGAAATTGTATAATATAAATTTGTTGCAAAATTGTGTAAATATAGGATACAGTAAAAGGACATATTTTCATTTTTAGGATTTGATTATATTGTTGCCTCACTTATAATACTTTACCTTGTTGTCCTAAGAATCACTATTCCAAAAATCAGATGAAAATCATAGAAAAAAAATTATGTAAAAATGTTAAAAATCAGCTTGATTTAAATAAACCTACTTACTTTCTGGTAACAATTTTAGAGTTCCTATGCTTTCTAGATTGTTACAGGAATCATAGTGCAAAGTTAGAAATCGATAGGAAAATTCTAACATGCCAAAGTTAACAAAAAGAGCTAACTGTTACGGATGGACGGACCGACCCTAATTATAGAAAAGCTTCGCTCTTAAAAATAAGCATTTTACTTTTTAATGAAATTTTGTGAGTTGTGATTAAGTGTGGTTGTTAGAATATTTTTGTGCGCAAGTTGGGGTTGGGGTGTGTTTTTAGATTGTATAGTTTGTGTTGTGTGTGTGTTATTGTGCGTAAGAATTAAGTGTTTGTGTGTGTGTGCGTCGGAAGTGAGTGTGTATGTGTGTGCGATAGAAGTGTTTGTGTTTGTTATTTTATTTAAAGTACATAACTTGAGGCAGAAATATGTATGTAATAAGTTTTTTTTCAATAGATGAACCATATCAGTTCAGCGGTTTAAAGACAGACAGTAACACAGAAACAGATAGATATCCTGTTACGTTTAGTATTATTTTTTTTGTCTAAAGTTTAAGAAGTCAACAATTACTGAACTGATTGAGTTTTTCTTTTAAGGGAGGCTTCTTGTAGGTCCCGTGATGGTTTTAGGCTATTTTATGCCCCTTTCTTTCTCACCTTTTTAATTACAGGGTCCTAAAATACTAATTGCGCTACTGCTAGTCTACAATAGCTTGATGTCTGTCTGTCTGTCCTTTAAGTTCTCGGTAACTAATGAACAGATTGGATTCTACTATTCAGGGAATACACCTACAGGTCCTTTTAGGTGGTTTTAGGATATTTTCTTGGGGAGGGGGGGCGGGTGCACCTTCAACCTCACAAAAACAAAAAAAATTTCCCCTCCCCATTTTTTTAGGCAGTTAATTTAAAATAGGTAGTTGCAGCTCCAGAGGTACTTAGTTTTTATTTTTAAATTAGTATATCATAAAGTAGAATTTTTTTAGGAGAAATTGTTAATAATCTAGGCCAGGTTTTAGGCTAGGATATGGCTTCAATTTTTCATGTCGGAGATATAGTCCAAGAAAAACAGGTTTGAAAACCTTAGGATGATTCTAACATGCCTCATAACAATAAGAACCATCCTATACCTACGGACGAGATTAAGAGCAAATCCTTTAATGTAGAAAAGATTCACTTTAACAAATTTGGTACTCTATACTATGTACCATAATAATAAAGACTAGCAGTTACGCCCCTAGAGTCAGAGGATAGCAAGATCCTTTGTTGCACACACACACACACAGATCCTGTTACTTTATTATTTACTAAGTATATTTGCGATAACTTTTATTTAATGAAATCTTCCAATTTTTAACATGTACAAAACGGCCTGCTTAATTGCTTCAAGATCCATGTCAGATCTATATAGGAAATAAATGTCTATAAACGAGCTCAAGTTTTCCAAGGAATATTTGTTTAAAACTCATAGTGCTCCAATAATCCATAATAAACTCTCATTGCCCAGAACGATAAGACCCATTATTTTACTTTATTAAAAATAAATTCCTTTTTTTAATTTCATGTTGCTATTTACCTTATATCAATGTATTTAATTTCTTATCATAAAAAAGAAAATTTAGATTTATAATATAATAAATTTAAGAAAACTCTATTTTAAAAGAATTCGATTGTGGCGACACTTTGTGTGTTCAAATATTAAACTAAAATTGTAATCATCATCATTAACCCTTTGGTGATGGTAATGTAAAGAAAAAAATATAATTTAAAAAATCTTTTAAAAATCATTTAGATTATTAAATATTTACTTTCTTTTAGATAGTAATGCCGGGTGAGGAAAATAGATTTATTGAGAAATAGATATGCATATAGAAAACTAGCCAATAGGGAGATAATTATATCGAGCCAACTCTAGTAAGGATAATATTTGTAAGTGTTATTTCTAAACAACATGAAATTTTTAAAAGCCAGATGCGGCACAGACAATGGGTGGGGAGTGTGAGTGCCCATCTCAAGTTTATTATTTCATCTTCAATTGAAATATATGTTGTGGTATATTCACAACCAAGTGCGTGAACAGATATTTACAGGGGTAAGGAGGAGGGGGGGGGGGTGTTAAGAATCAAAAGGGTTATAACAAATTAAAAATAAGTATCTCAAATCTAAGACCTTGGCCTTACCTATAAAACTGAATGATAATTACAAATGTTACTAAGATTGGTGGAAGTGGGGGGAGGGGGGTACACATCTCCTCCTTCTTAGGCTCTTTTGCATTAAATGCCATGAAAGCGAAGCTCTAGAAATGGACGGATGGACAAACGAACATTAACACTAGAGTATGAGAACTTAATAAGCAGGATATTAATTTTAAACTCTAAATAAAATTTTAGTTAAATTTGTTGCAAAATTGCAAATTTACAGGACACTATTAAAGAACACAATTTAATTTAGGATTTGATAACAGAAATGCTTTACTTGAAATATCATACGGTGTTGTCCTAGGAATCATTGTAACAAACTCATTTGAATTGGAAAAAAGGAAAATTATTGAGTTGCTGCGCTTTCTAAATTGTACATTTTACAGGATTTATTATAAAAAGTTTGAAATTGAAAAACCAGCTCTAACATACCCAAATTAACAATGAGCGCTATCCTTTACAGACCGACCGAACCTAATTATAGAAAAGCTTAATTTTTTATAAAGCCATAGATTCAATTGAGAACAATTAAGTGAGTAAAATATAAAAAGATAAAGTTAAGTTTTTGAAGGAGGAAAGATTTTTTTTCACAAAATAATTATACACCTTCTATGGCCTATAACAAGCTTTACAGCAAAGGAGAACCGTATCAATCCAGCTGTTGACGAAATCCTTGAGTACAAACACAGAGATAGACAAACATTCTGGTACTTTTATATGTAAGATGTGTTTGTTAAGTAAGGACAATTTTGTTCATACGCATCATAATAACAACATTATAAGTTATCAACACTTTGGATAAAAATTTATGTAGTAGAGAGAGAGAAAGGAACAATGGGCTATTTATTACACTTGTTTTATAATAATGTTTTCTTATTTGTTGCCTTACCAACTTTGGGGACTTTAGTGAATTTTGATTGGTTCATTCATTAAGTTGAGTGTTCAAACGTTTCAACCAATACTTTTAATCTATACAAGGCATTTGTTCAAAATCATTGGGGATGTACATCAATCTATCGGTCATCTATCCTTAGGTCCCTGTTAAGGAGCAATAAATTGTTTTTATCTGGATAATCAAATTTTAAGATACCAGAGCCAAATTATCCTAATAACGGAAAAATAGCCTAAAACCATCCAAATTCTTAAATAAAATAGCTTAAAATCAACCCAATGTAAAGCTTAGCTAAAATGGAGAACTGAGTGTAAATATTGAAATCTTAATCTTCAGACAGAAAAAACTTTACTACTTTTTATGATACCTCCGGCTACGCCCCTAGAGGCCTCTAGTGGCACTTCAAATGTTTTTTTTTTATAATACGTAACATTTCTATGTTGCGTTCAAGTCTCTACATGAAAAAATTTTGATTTTCAGTGATTTCTTTTGGGAGGGTGGTGGTACCCTCCCCTAAAATAATTATCAACCTTACCGGGACCTATGAGAAGCTACTCTGTTAAGGAGAACCTGATCAATTCAGCGGTTAGCGAGATCCTTCAGTTAAGACAGACAGACAAACACACATCCTGTTATTTATTATAAGGATAGGATAATAGGGTTTTGTATATATGTACACTTTTAATAATCATTAATAATAATAATTCCAGTATGGCTTACAAACCAATTAATTTATGCTCGATTAGAACCGGTTCTCAGCCATTCTGAGAAATCCTGTATAGCCTTTTATTTCACAAAATTTTCCCTGTATAATTTTTTCCTACTTTTTTCTATTAAGATTGGGTGGGGGGTTGTAAATCCCCTGCCCCCCAGCTCTCATAACTTCTCATAGGTCCTGGAAAGGTTTTCAACTAAACACCCCCCCCCCCCCCCAACACAAAGAAAATTGTAGCCATCAGTATACATACATATATAGCTAATTTTAAAGAAAATAGAGAAAAGGCTATTTAGAGGAACGGAGAGTCCTGGTTAACGAGTAGCTGCGCTACTATTGAAAATGAATAATTTTACAACTTACCTAACAACAGAAGATAAAATCAAGGCCAAGTTATTCCTTAGCAGCAAAGTTTCTCTACAACTAAAATAACAAATATGTTATACATGCACTAATACAATAATACATGTTATACATTATTAAGTTCTTTAGCTTTAAAAAAATGGAGGGGGGATGCATTTTTCAATTTTTTAGTTGTCACCAAGATTTTAAGCTTCAGACGGACAGACATCAAGCTACTTTGTATTATCTGTCTGTCTGTCTGAAGCTTAAGATCTCAGTAACCGGTGAACTGATTGTGTTACTACACTTCAGGGAATACACCCACTGGTCTTGTGGTAGTTTTAGTCTCTAATCTTGGGGGTGAGAAACCCCCACTCCCCGAAAAAAATTCCCCCAACAATTTTTTTAACTAAAACAAATAAGCGGGGCGGGAGAACACCCACCCCAACCTCGAGGCAAAACCCCCATGAATAAAATCACCCCCCCCCCCCTTAAAAAATTATATATGAGGGTGACTTCTTAATAACTCTTGGAGCAAAGCCCTTAGAGGCTAGGGACGAAACCGCTAGTAGATTATATAATAGGATAATATGATTTTTTATAGATACCTTAATTTTAATAATATTTCCAGTATGACTTCAAAATCGATTTTTATCTGCTGGATTAGATCCGGTTCTCAGGCATTCTGAAATATCATATTACAGAAAATTTTCCACGAATATTAAGATAAAAAACTCTAAATCTAACACCAATTTTGATAGCCTGGAACTCTGGGCTAACAATTAATTAATAATTAGCAATAGTTTTAATCTAATTTTTTATTTTAATATCCGCAGAAAACTTTACATATTACGATAGGATAAATAATTTTTTGTACCTTATACTGCAAATCACATAATAACATAGTATTTGTATAAATAAGTCTAAAACAAACCTATGACTAACATTGTAAACTATTTTCTAATGCGTTTATTAACACAACTTTGAAATTTCAACTTAAAAAGCAATCAAAGCACTGAGTCAGAGCAGTAGTAGTAATGCATGTTAAGGTTGCCAAATTAAAACATTTTTAAAAATAAATTTTTACCTCTGTTTTTCTATTTTGTTAAATGAAATATTTTTGGATAGTTGTTCATTTTCCCAATAAAATATTATATATTTACATGTTACATAATCCAATTGGTTCAGCGGTTAACAAGATCTTAAGCTTTATTGGAACAGATAGACAATCAGAGATATTACATTACTTTATAATAATAGAAAGTTTTTCATACATTTTTTATTCAGAACGTTAAACGTGTCCCACCCCAAAATAGCTTAAAACCACCACAGGACCAGTATCTACATTCCCTGAAGAGTGTAGCCCAATCGGTTCAGCGGTTGCTGAGATCTTAAGGGATGGACAGACAGATACACAGACAGACTTTGTATTATAGATTACAGATATAATACATGTATTTTAGAAAATTAAAATATCATAAATTTGGACACTATGATTTTTTTTATTAGGCAGGCAAAAAAACTTGTTGGGCAAGTGCAGGGATTTTATGGGATAAGACAATAGAGGGTAAATTTCTATTCACTCTCATTCATGGTAAGCATAAGTTTTTGTATAAAAGTACCCAAAAGTTTATAAAACTTTGGGTACAAGTATAATTTACAATCCAATGTTCCCTTCCTCCCTGGATAAGTAAGAGAGAGTGTGGGTATAGCGGGGAAGAAGAGCTGAATTTGAATTTTCAAATGTTTACACAGTTTCCTCGGTGTTTTTAAAGTTTTTTAGCTAGTAGTAAATATTGATAGGATGAGGAAACACCGAGGAAACTGTGTAAACATTTGGAAATTCAAATTCAGCTCATCGCGGGGGATCCCAGGGATAGGACAATGGATAGGACAATGGATGGTAAAATAATCATCCCTCGGATTATTATGAAATTCAGCCTTTAGTAGCTTATTAATATGACGGGAAAGGGGGGGGGGGAAGGAAATGACAGCAGATTATTTTTACTTGCATTGTTCCCTCCCTTCCTTTCCTGGTGCATTTGTTTATGTTGTAGAATTTTTCTAGTCTTGCTTTGAAACCGATTCATATCCGCTGGATTAGGACTGGTTTTCAGACTTACTGAAAACTCATGTATAACATCATATTAAACAAATTTTTCCACAAATGTTAAAATAAAAGTAAAACACTTTGTCCAGTTTTGTCATCCAGTATCTGCGGCCCCAAGAGGCTAAAAAAAACTTCTTTAAATCTTATACTTTTCATTTTAAAATCCGCGGAAAGCCGTCTATAATATGATGAGATATATAACAACTATATAGATATATATATGTGTGTCCATGAAGGCAGAGAGAGTGTGACATTGGGGTGTTCATGACACTAGTCACCAAAGTTTTATAATAACCTTTTCTTATTTGTTGGTTTAACAACTTTGGGTAAATTTTATGTTTTGGTTCATTTAGATGAGGTTCAAACCTTTTAACCACTAATTGTCAGGGGCAGTCCGTCTCGTCAACAATTCTTCAATAATTCTTCAACAATTCTTGGAAAATCACCAAACCTACCACGGTAATTGTCAGCTGATATAGCAAAAAGAAAGATGCAACTACTTCTATTATGTACTATTGTTCATTTATCTGAGTATAAATCATAAGCTATCACCAAACCTCGTTAGCTTAGAATTTTAGAATTGCCGTCTGCTGGTGGAATCAAAACAAACATTTCTTTCTAAAGAATTTAGAATTAGGGAGATTAAAAAAATATTTTTAAAAACTTCTTAAAATTAAAATCTTTAAATTTTTTTCTTATCCAAAATATTTGTAACTGTTTAAAATCAAAAACAAAATATTTCAAAAAAATTTTTAATCCTAAACATTTTCAAGCACTTTGTTTAACCCCCTGAAGTAGGTTAACGCAAAAGTTTCAAAATGATTCAATAACTAAATAATATCTCACTTTATGAATCTATAAAAAATGAAATAGGACAAATTCAATCAAAACAATTTGGATCTTTAAAGAAAAATTGAAAATAATTAGAAAATAATCAAACTTATGCCTAAAGCTCAAAATTAAATTCATTTTTCATTATTTATCAAACAAGGATGACAACATCTATGAGAGCAAAGCTCTGATACGATAGGACAAATGGACATGAACACTTATAGAATGTCAGAACTGAATAATCAGAAGTGAAATGTATAAGAGTCGAAGTAAAATTGTTAGTAAACTTTGTTGAAAAACTGCTTAATACAGGATAATGTTTATGGACATACTCACATTTCTAGGACTTGATTATAGAGTTGCTTCGCTTATAATATTGTACTTTGTTGTCCCAGGAATCAGTATACCAAATAAATAGGATAATTAGATCACATAAAAATTTGTTATTAAAAAGTAAAAAAAATCAACATAATGTTTAAAATGGACATATGGACATTCTGGTAACAATTATAGAGTTGCTATGCTCTCTAAATTGTATCTAACTACTACAGGAATCACATGCAAAGTTTTAAAACAATAGGACAATTCTAATATGCCGCCCTTTTGATCGTTTTCAATTTGTTTTACATTAATGGTAGGGAAAGGGGGGACTCTGTGCTCTACAAGGCACTTTGGGGGAAATTACCCATATCTTAAATGATTCAAATGTTTGTAAGTTGTAATATTCGGAGAAGATTATAAGTTTTTAGGTTTGATTATTGCAGTACTTATTAAATCATGATTTCAGGAAAGCTTTTTTATTTTACTTCCCTAATTCGCCACTTTCCTCTAACGTGTTTAGCTATTAGAGACAAGAAATTGCCAAGAAAGTCAAAATTAAACTACTACAAATATTATAAAATGTATTATTGTGAAAATTCATAGCTATGTAGTTCAGAATTTTATTGCTAGGTGTCGTAAAAACCTTTTTTGAATTAAAATATGTATATGAGATAAATTTTTAAATAATCTTAAATATTTTTCAAAGTATCACAGCTATTCACTCTTTAGGATTTTTATAAATTTATTCACTCTCTAACATATAATTTACGAGTAGTTTATGATTTAGATAAAATACCTAAATGTTGTAAAAAAGCTTTATTTCTGCCCATACATCTTTAAACTGGACGTGCAGGCAAACTCTGTCTATCCTTTTAGCATGGCTTTTAGTAAACAAAGCAAAAAGTGTTAAAATAATGCTTGAGTTTATTATCAAATTCTGCCAAAAGTTGCTTTATCTCATCATCAAGTTTAAACTGGAAATCTAAGAAATCAGCTCTAAAGCATTGTTTGCCAGAATAGCCTTCCCTTGTCCCTGACTAATTGTAATCTACAGAAGGTGTAATATTAGGCATAATCATTGGAGATGTACATCTATTTATTGGCCATTGTCTTATCCCTTTAGATCCCTGCAATGCAATGAAGGGTTTTAATAGTAGCAAAGCTTCTCTATAAATCGAAAATTGTCCGTCTGTTAGAAATAGGGGAAACGTGAATTTCATGGCTGCTATTCTAGATAGTATGTTGAATTTTTGTGTGAAGATTATTCATAATCTTTCAGTATATAATTCACTTAATCCCTCTGTCTGTCTGTCTGTCTGTCTCTCTGTCATGCTACGAAAGTTTACATAATTTATTATTTCTATATGGTTATTATTTTACTACTGAACATCTGCTCTTTAACTGCCGTTTGTCAAACCATGTTTTTGTGCTCCGCGCTACTAGGATGTTGTCATCCTTGTTTTTTCAAAAGCTTAGCTATCTTACAACTAGATTTGGTACTTGTCACGGACTGCTCAGCAAGGCCTTTAGTTGTGTGTCAGATGGAGGGGGTTCTCCTTTATACATTTTTATTAGCGGATACGCCCCTAGAATCTAGAGTTTCTGTCTTCAAATTGACAGAGAGGGGCTAGAAAAATATCTTTAACCCATCCAAAGACTTAAATCTGAAATAAAATAGCCTAAAACTATTACTTAACCTATGTGAAGCTTGCCTAAAAAAGAAAACCCAATCGGTTCAGTATTTATTGAGATCTTAAGCTTCAGACAAAACCCGTTATACTTTATAGTATAGGATAACACAAAGTGCAATCTCAGATTCCCCCCTTAAATTTTTTTAAAATTAAATGAAAATATGGAAGGGGAGGACAGTTATTTTCTCTTAAGGGGAGGGGTTTCCCTTACCCTGAAGGAGCTTCCCAGTACCCCAAAAAAACAAGCATTATATTTTTCATATTTCTAAAATTAGCATTGATACTTCATATGTTACTGTTTGTCTATCCTGGTGAGTTTCAATTTCATGGATAGCTACGCTACTTATGAAACTGTATAATTTTACTTAGGGATCTGAAGGGATAAGACAATGTCCGCTTAATTAATGTACATCCCTAATTATGACAAAATTACCGCTTCTGCAGATTTCAATAAGTGGTTTAAATGTTTGGACATCAACCAATAAAAATTCAATATAATTCCCCAAAGTTGTTATAACAAGAATAAGAAAACATTGTTATAAAACTTTGGGGACTAGTGTAATGAACAGCCCCATATCCCCTCCCAGGGGAATTTTACTGCTTATCTAAGCACAACAGATAACACTACCAAGGTCAAGTATTTCCTAGGAGCAAAATTTTTCTAAAACTAAAATAAAGATACAAGTTTGGACCTATGGATCAATATTCTGTGCTCAGTTTGGGCTCTTTGTTTATTATACTGGTACCCAAAGTTTATAATAACATTCGTTTGCTCAACAACGATAGGGACTATTTTAAATTTTGATTGGAACATTCATGAAAATGAGTGTTTAAACGTTTTAAGCATTAATTGTAATCTACAGAAGGGGTAATGTTGTTCATCATTATTGGGGATGTAAATGAATTTAATGGCCATTGTCTCCTTAAATCCCTGTTTTGTACTTCATTGAGTATTGAAAATAACGTGTTTATTACTTTATTGTTTACTAGCGGCTAAGTCCCTTGAGGCCTCTAGTGGCACTTTTATTTCATGTCTCTGTTGCTGGTTATACGTAAAAGCAAATATATTTTTTTTTAAATTGATTCTATTTATAATTCTCTTGTGAGGGTGGTGGTACCCTCCCCCCAGATAGTTATGAACCTTCCCATGACCTATGAGAGGATACCTTGTTCAGGAGAACCCGATTGGTTCAGAGGTTAGCGAGATCCTTCGGTACAGACAAACATCCTGTTACTTTATTATTTGGATTGTTTAGGTTTTATTGGTCACTGGATCGCCTCGCAGGGTTAGGGAACCGCAGGACAGGTAAATTTCCCGCAAGGTTAGGATAACCCGGAGGGGTTAGGTAGCCTAGGGAATAGGTAGAACCAACGAACGCTTAAAATGTCAAAACTTAATAAGCAGAATATTAATTTAAATATATACAAAATGGAGTATAAACTTATATTTTTATGGTCTTAATTAAAGCGATACTTTGCTAAAAATATTGTATCTTGTAGTTCTTGGAATCAAAGTTCCAATATTTAGATGAATAGGATGATTATTTGACGTACATACTTTCTGGTAACAATTATAAAGTTCCTACACTTTTAAATTGTATATGATTATTACAGGAATCATCATCCAAAGTTTGAAATCACAGGACAATCCTAACATGCCTAAATGTACAAAAAAAGAGCTAAAAATGATATACGGATGGACGTACAGACCCTAAATATAGAAAAGCTTTGTTTTAGAATGGATGAATATTATTAGAAGAAAATTAATTTTTGTGAGACAATTAAAATTGAGTGATTTGATCTAAAAAATGCCTGGACAATAAATCCACTGTTTACAGTACTGCTTATATTTGATTTTGGGCAGGCTATTTAGGGGAACTTACCTAACAACAGAAGATGAAACCAAGGCCAAGTTGTTCCTTGGGAGCAAAGCTTCTCTAGAACTGAAATAACAAATACGTCAATTAATTATTCTATATATAATATAGTGGCTTCACCCCTAACTTTAAAATTTTTGATAGGGGACTTTTCTTTTTTCGTGGAGTTAGGTTGTCCCATCTCTTAAGAGAATAGCTTAAAACTACCTCAGGTCCTGTAGCTGTATGCCCCTGATAAGTAGAGCCAAATCGGTTCAGTAGTTACTGAGATCTTAAGCTTCAGACAGACAGACATCAAGCTACATTGTATTATCCTATTGTATAAAGAAATAAGGGTTTTTGTGTGAGGCATAAGATTTCAAATAATTACTAAACTGATAAAGTTCTTCTTGCAGAAAGTTTCAAATAGGTTACGGGATGGTTATTTTAGGCTATTTCATTTTAGATTTAATTTTTAATAATATTTTCAGCATGGCTTTAAAACCGATTAATATCTGCTGGATTAGAACCGGATCTCAGGCATTTTGAAAAATCATGTATAGCTCATATTAGAGATAATTTTCCACGATTATAAAAACAAAATTCATAAAATTTACACCAGTTTTGATAGACCGAAACTCAGGACCAATCGGGTCTAACAAAACTTGTTTTAATTTTAGTTTAAATTTAATATACATTTCTCCCTGGAAGATATAGACACCTTGCCTGTGCTAAAATATTAAGCATATACCTAATAATTGACAATTATTACTTAACTCAACAACTTTTTTACAATTTAAAACTCTACTAGACATATTCATTTCTGATTTGAATCTTTTAGTGTAGAAGTAAAGTTTATCTGTTCAATCTAAAATTATATTATATTCTTTTATATCTATTTCTTTACAAAATAAATTGTTTCCTAATGGAGTAGTTATGAGAAAAAATTTACCTGTAAATACACTGTTTATTAAGGGGCAATGGCTAATTTTGTTGCATTTCAGTTCTCCTTGACTTGTTCACTATTTGCAACATTATTCAATTATATTGCAGTGTAGATCACTAGGTTGTCTTTTATTACACATTGATTCCTAAACAAGGATGACAACATTAGTAAGAAGCCTCAGAGATAAAGAAGTAAAAGGAGTTTAATATTAGATGAACAGTAACCATGGAAATATTTTCATAAAACACAAACATCTATCTTTTATAGCAATTGAGAATATCCAAATTGCATCAGCCTTTTTTCCTCAATTACAGATGAATTAAATCATGGAAAGAAAACGAAGTAGCGGGTTTCATCATATTTTCACAGTAGCATTTCTCCTAATACAGCCCATGCAGAGGGCTTTAAACCAGGATCAATTATCTAACACTGCGAGGTAATCATCAATATTTACTTAAACAAAAAAAACAATCAAACGCTACAATGAGACCCGCTACTTCCTTTTCTTTCCATGATCTGATAAGTTTTACCTTTTCTTAACCCTTACAGATCGGGGGGGGGGGGGGGGGGGTGACCCCAACCTCTAGTTTTTTCAATGTCATTTTTTTGTAGGTAAGATAGAGAGCTATGGCTTCATGACTTTTTAAGTTTAGTAATTATACGTCGGCAATAGTTGATTTTATAAGGATATCTGGTCTGTGTCGGTTGTGGCATCCGGTCAAAGTCGGTTAGGTGGCACCAAATTTGGAAATAATTCTAAATAAATCTTAATTTCTTCATTATGACTTTTATGTATAAGATAGAAACCTAAAATATTTTTTGGTGAATACTGGGATATCAATGAACATCTGAGAATAGTGGTGTTATGACCGTTTGACCGCTTCCTGACCGATTTTATGACCGATTTTTTGTCCTGCTTTTACTATAGACTTATATCATGTATATTGTGGCTTCTATTACAGCCAGTGACCAAAAAAATTTTGTGGTACATCCTTGAGCAATAATTAACTTCCATAAGTATTAAGGTCATGACCGTTTGACCACTCCTTGACTGATTTTTGACCAATAACAACAATAATAGCAAAGTTCAACAAATTTAACAAAACAAACTACATTAAGAAACATAGAGAAGTATTCTTTTGGTATTAAGGAAAGAAATGGTATTTTAAAAGATATGTATTTTTTATTACTTCAAAATAAATAAAAGATGTTTTTGATTAACTAACTAATGACATTTTTTCAAAATTTATTAAAGGGAGTGTGAACGTAAAAATTTCTCATCTGATTATCAAATCTTAACATTTACTAAGCACATATCACTACACTGATCAACCAAAAATGTCCTATTCACAAAAATATCCAGAAATAATGCCTTGATTTTATGGTATTTTGAGAGGGAAAAAGGAAAAAACAGGGAAAATCTGAACGTTTTTGTTTCTTATAATGTTTGTAGGGATATTTAACTTGTCATATATAGTTGAAACAATTTACTTACTGTTAAGGATTTATTTTATGCTATAAAATTGCCAATTCGTTTTTTTATAACGTAGTAATTAGGTAATAAAGACATATTTTAAATTCGTATTATTGACAAAAAAATACCTTACTGTCTACAAAGGGTTGAATCTCATAGGTTATATAAAATAATAATATCCTTTTTTATTGTGTTGAACAATAAATAACCCACTTTGGAGAATTAGTTTACACTTTTATCAGACTGTTTATAAAGAAATATTGCGTCTTTATTATTTACAAATTTGTAATCAAAGGTGGGCGAGAGATGGGCCATTTAAAGTTAATTGGATACTAATAAAAAACCTGTTTCTGGCTTTGTTATTGTATTTGGTTTTCAATAAAAAAATATTGCTTATTTTATCAATTTCTAAGTAACTATACATTGGATTAAAGCAAGGATTATGTTAAAAGTCAGCTTAACTGTTAGGAAAAATCTAGAACTATGTGAAAAAGTTTAATTTTAGCTATAATGGGAGAAAAAAGCAATTTAATGCACATTTTATATAATACAGAAAATTTCTTCCTTTCCCCGTACCTTATAAAAATCGTCGGAAAAAGCCGTTTTTTAAGCAAACAAAAGCGCGTTTTGCTCTATCTGTGAGATATTATGAATGAGATAATGTTAATATTTGATATTAAGATGAGAAAAATTTACGTTCACAGTCCCTTTAATGATTAATTTTAATAAGTAAACTATATCAAATTTTCTAATGGAACCAACATTATTATCAATTGACTTTATGCAGTTTCCTTCAATGCACCTAGCTAGCATAGTAACTCCCCCCTTTCCCTTTGTTTGGTAAAAAAAAAAAAAAAATGAGGGGAGGAGGCGGGGTAGTGTTTGGTCTGAGAAATAAACTTGCATTTTTAAATAAATATTTTCACTGTTTTTTTTCCACATAGTGTGTCTTTGTGTTTTTGTTTTGTGGATATTTTTGGGTGTGCGTTATTTTGTGTCTAGACAATTGGATTCAAAATTTAACAAAGAATTTAATTTAGTTTATTCTATGTTACTTCTTGATGCCTAAAAAAAAGTAAAATATAACTAAAAACATGCCTCAGCCAATAATGGTAATAATATCTATTTGTAATGGCTAAAAATATAAGCATGCAGAAGGGGCCTTCTCCTCTTTTTTCTCCATAAAGAATAAAACCCCTATTAAAACACAGTGCATGCGACTGTTAAAACATAAAACATTAACTGGTCATTAAGATATAAAAGTTTACCGGAATTTTAAAGTTAGGGGGAGATTTGAAATCTGCATCAAATTTTGGGGATCTTTTATAAAATTAGTTTTTTCTATAATTCTTTATCTAAAAGCAGAAATGCAATTTAAGTTAATTAATTTTGGCATCTGTGATTGGTGGATTTAAAAAATCTGCGCTCTGATTGGATGGCGTACATCATTCAACCAATTAGAGCACAGGTAGTTTAAAATCCACCTATCCTATTGGTCAAAATTAATTAACTTAAAATGCATTTCCGCTTTTAGAAAAAGAATTATACAAAAAACGAATTTTATAAAAAATCCTTAAAATTTGATGCAGATTTCAAATCTCCCCCTAACATTAAAATTCCAGAAAACTTATATATCTTACTGGTCATATCTTTCTTACTTGCACTCAATGCCCACTATTTCCTAAATAAACAGGAGGAGATTCTATCCAGATTTGAAGTATACCAAAACTTTTACCTGCTAAATAGAGTTTGAATTAAGTAGAAGTTTGGAACCAATATTACTGTATCTCAGACCTACTTTACTTTACCATCATCAACCAAACTTATTTATATTCCTTTGTTAGCCACTCTTCTGTAATTCATAACTAAACAATATTATAGGATTATATAGGATTAATAAATATTAGTTTCTATTAATAGTAAGTGGATCATATTAATTTATATTTTAATTTAATAAAAAAAAACATAGTAAAATAACAGTCATGTTTAAGAAAATAGGTTGTTCTAAATGTAAGGTTGACGAGGTGAGGGGAATCTGTGCTGGACTAGGCATTTGGAGAAAACCACAAATATTTTTTTTTTACCTGAGATAAGCAAAATTCACTCCAATGCAATGTAGTATAAGCAATGGCTCAACATTTTCACATATTTTCTGAAAATTGATATTTATTTCATATTGACTGTATATACTAATATCATAACAAGGATGACAACATCCATAAAAGCGAAGCACTGAAACAGTAGTACAATTGAACATTAACACTTGTATATTGTCAGAAAACTGAATAATCAGAATATAAATGTATAAGAGTCAAAGCAAAATTGTAAGTAAATTTCTTCGCTTATAATATTATACTCTGTTGTCCCAGGAATCAATATACCACAAATCAGATAATTCGGATAATTAGATCACATAAAAATTTGTTAAAAAAATAGTAAAATCAACATGTTTAAAATGGATGTACGGACATTTTGGTAATGATTATAGAGTTGCTATGCTTTCCAAATCGTACCAAACGACTACAGGAATCAACTTGCAAAGTTTTAGATCGATAGGACAATTCTTACATGCCTAAATTAACAAAAAAAGCTATCTGTCTCAGACATACGGACGGACGGACCGACCCTAATTATAGAAAAGCTTCGCTTTTAAAAATTACTGTAAAATTGACTAGCAACTTTTAACATCAAATTATTTGTTCCATAGATATTCAAAATCATTTAGAGTTATGTTATAGTAGCTTTCTATTGTCTGACTTAAACTTTTATTTAAGGTTAGGGAGGATGGATGAACTTTGACACAAAATAATGATAAACCTTCCCTGGATCTACTAGTGGCTTCAATGTAAAGGAGAGCCATCTAGGTTCAGTGGTTTGCAAGATTTTTCCCCAGAGACAAAAAAGGACATTCTGTTACTTTTAAAAAGTTATTATCTTAACCTTAAAAAGAATGGGGGGGGGGGTAATCCACCTTTTTTATGCCTTCCTAATCTTGAAAATGGAGGGGAGTCAGTCTATTCCCCCCCCCCCTCCAAACCCACACACCTAGGCGCTTGCAAAGATATTTGCCTGTGGAAGGGGAGGGTGATTAGAACCAAGACAGTTATTTCATCCAGGGATCTAAAGGGATAAGACAATGGCCAATAAATTGATGATACACAAAATAACCCCTTCTGTAGATTACAATTAGTGGTTGCAACGTTTGGACACTAAACTTAATAAAACAAACAATCAAAATTCAATAAAGTCCCCAAAGATATTAAGCCAACAAAAAAGAAAACATTATTGACGACTAGTGTAATAAACAGTCCAATGTTCCCTACCCTCCCTGTTTTTCATCACAAAAAAATGTTTACCAGAGGGGATATTTTAACATTTATTTTACAAATTATAATCCTATACATTTATATAGCTTGTATTTAAATGTATAAATAAGCCGGGTTAAATAAAATGATAAACATAGTAACAACAGTAGTACATTCTGTATTTTCACTTTCGAGCTAACACTATTCAGATTCTTCTACTCTACCTCTACAACAACTACTAAGCATAGGTGCGAGATTTTTTTCATAACAAAGTAATTACAAATAGGGTGTACAACATTGGGAAAGAAGAAACAGAGAGGGGAAGATGGGAAAAAATCCTACATAGAATGAACATAATTGAGATCATAAAAGAAGAGTGTAAACACTACCATTAATTTTATTTCAGCAAGTAACTATTAAGGATGAGGAAAATATTTCAGTCAAACTCAATGTATAATTAGAAACATTATGCAAGGAATTAATCTTTAAAAAGTTGAAAAATATTGGGCCAATAAAGAGTACATTGCTCTTAAAAAGCGTATATCTGGCACCACTTAAGAACTGGATTGATATTTCGACTTTTAAAGCAATCAAAGCATTTAGTTAGTAACGCACATATGTTTTGGTTGCCAAACTTGAACATTATTTTTAAAAACTAAAATAAAAAGATTTTTTTGCATATGTTTTCCCTTCCACATAATAAAATAGCTTAAAACTAATGCTATATACGTATATTTACATTTAAATCAGAATCCACATGGTCCAGTGGTAAGCAAGATCTTTAGCTTAAAAAAAAAGATAGACAGACACAGACATTTCATTACTTTGTAATAGAAAAAGTTTTGTGTTCATTTTTTATTGAATAAGTTAGTGTGGGTGTTTCGTCCCCCTCCCTCCTTCATTCGCTACATAGCCTAAACCTGCCCCGGACTAAAACCATACTTATCTGAAATGATTTGTCGAACAATTTATAAGATCTTAGTAGACAAATACATACACACACACACTAACACCTTATAGTATTATTAAAGAAATAATGTAAGTAATTTTAAAAAATGTTTACAAATTTGGACACCATGATTTAACATATTTAGGCAGTAAAAAAAGGCAGGGATTTTTCGGGATAAGACAATTGAAGATAAATTTCTGTTCACTAACAATTATGATTATCAAAATTACATTTTGTATTGATTAAATGTTTTTGTACAGAAGTAGACATTACTAGTTTGAACCATCCTATCAAGAATAAAATAGTAGACATTACTAGTTTGAACCATCCTATCAAGAATAAAATAGTAGACATTACTAGTTTGAACCATCCTATCAAGAATAAAATAGTAGACATTACTAGTTTGAACCATCCTATCAAGAATAAAATAGTAGACATTACTAGTTTGAACCATCTTATCAAGAATAAAATAGTAGACATTACTAGTTTGAACCATCCTATCAAGAATAAAATAGTACCCTAGTACTACTAAGCAACTGAGTTTATATAACTTTGGTTACAAGTAAAATTTATTGTCCAATGTCCCTCCCTCCCTGGGTAAGTGAGAGTGAGGGTATAGCCAGGGGAGGTATTATTTAAATGCAGATATACCAGGGATTGGACGATTTTGGAGAGACTATCTGTATAGGTAATATAAGTATAGGACAATAGATGGTGAAGTGTTTTTTCCTCTAATCATTCTATCATAATATTCTGTCTTCTAAGAGATATGAAGGAGGGGAGGGTGATGACAGAAGATTAATTCTGCTTCATTGTCCCCTCCCTTAGTTTCCTGATGCATTTGTTTATTTTATGTTTCGAGAATCCAAGGGGGGCATGACTTCGAAACCGATTGATAGCCGCTGGATTAGAACCGGTTCTCAACTATACTGAAAACTCACGTCTAACATTAAAATACAGAGAATTTTCTGCGAATGTTAAAGTAAAAATCATAAAATTAACCCATTTTTGTTTAAAGCGGAAAGCTGTCTGTAATACGATGCGATAAGTAACTAATGTAGATATATTTTGTGTGTCAATGAATGGGTTTGATAGTAGCAAAGCTTCACTCTTCATTCATAACTCTACAGTATGTAATTTCATTGGTGCGTCTGTCCGTCTGTCTGTTTGTTAGTAATGCTGTGAAAGTATACATAATTTATCACTGAACATCTGCTTTATAACTGTCGTTTGTTGAACCATGATTTTTTGTGGTCCGCGCAAGAGCACAAGAGTGTAGCTTTCTTACAACAAGCTTGTGTACTTGCGACAGACAGCTCAGCGAAGCCTTTAGTTGTGTTTGTTGGGGGAGGGGGGAATATGAACAGTTATGTGTTACATAATTTTTTGGTAATTTCACACAAAATGCGAACACCGCTCACCCTCCCCCCCCCCTTAAATTTTAAATTAGATTAACATATGGGAGGGGGGTCAGTTTTTTCCTTCTGCAGAGGGGTTCCTTACCCTGAGGGGGCTGACCCCAAAAAAGAAACAAACATTACCTTTTTTAAAATTTACTATAATAAGTAAGCATTGATACTACATTTGTTTTTTTGTCTTTCCTGGTAAGTTTCGCTTTTATGAATGGCTGCGCTACTTGTATGATTTTATCCCTTATCTAAACACAACAGATACCAAGGTCAAGTAATTCCTAGAGGAGCAAAGCTTTTCTAAAGAAATATGTGTCTGGACCTATGGATCAATATTCTGTGCTCAGTTTGGGCTGTTTGTTTATTACTCTAGTCTCCAAAGTTTTATAATAACATTTCCTTACTTGTTGGCTTAACAATATTTAAAATTTTGTTTAATTGGTTCATCAAATTGAGTGTTTAAATGTTTCATGCAATAATTGTAATCTACAGAAGGGTTAATGTTTTGCATCACCATTGGGGATGTAAATGAATTTATCAGTCATTGTCTCTTTAAATCCCTGTTCTCTACCGGCCACGTTTATTACTTTAGACAGGTTTATTAAGTCACAATTAATTTAAACGATATTAGAAGAAAAATAATTTTTTTGTGTGACAATGAAAATGGAGTTGTTTGTTATGTTTGATTTCAAAAACGGCTGGACAATATATCCACTGTTTATAGTACTATTTATCTTTTATCTTAGGCGGGCTTTAGGCAATTTGGATATTTAACTCCTAACAGTCAGGCCCCTTGCCGCACCTTAATCGGTCGTGGGAGGGGGAAGAAATTTTTTTTTGCAGAAAATGTTTATTTTTATATTTTTATATAATTTAATATTAGAATTTATTAAATGTAAATTTAAGCTGCCGCAGCTGTACTTGGCAGCTGCCAGCCGCCGCAGTTGGCGGTCGACGGGAAACGGCAGCGGATCTTTATGAAATTTTAATAAGTTATGTAGACATGTAAGAAAAGTTAAGTTTAAAATTTGTTGTCTCTAAGTCAAAGATTGCGGCCACAGGAGCTTTTTAAAGATTTCTGGAGACCTGGAGGATCAGGACCTGCTGGATCATACCTGGAACATGAAATTGACTTGAACACCTGTATTTGATAAAAGGATGTACTACTAGAGGATATTTTAGTATTTTGGTAAGATAAAGTGCTTTGTTTAAGTCAAAAAATTATTTTTGCTCTTAACCTGGATGACCCTGCCAGGTTTGCTGGTGTGCCCGCCAGGATGGAGGAAGGATAACTCTCAGTAATGTGTCATACCCATAATTAAAAAGTCACGCAGTTTGGGCTCTTTATCTTTCACACACAGAAAATGAGATAGAAAAAACCGGAGAGGGGGGCGTTCAACGCCCGCCCCCCTTCCCCGACCATTAAGGGTTAATACACTTTTAGATATAACAAGGATGACAACATCCATAAAGAAAAGCCCTGAAACGGTAGGATAGACAAATATTAACTTTTGTAGAGTGTCAGAACTGAATATTCAATATATAAAATATAAAAGTTTTGACAAAATTATAAGAAAATTTGTTGCAAAACTTCTTAAATACATAACACTGTTTAAGGATATATATACATACATTGTTTGGACTTGATTATAAGGTACTCCGCTTATGGTATTGTACCTTGTTGTAAAAGGAATCAGTAATCCAAAAATCAGATTAATTGGAATATTATATCGTAAAAAGTTAAAAATCAACATGTTTAAAATGGACATACGGAAATTCTGGTAATGATTATAGAGCTGCTACGCTTTCTACATCGTACCTAACTACTACATGAATTGTCATGCAAAGTTTGAAATTGATAGGACAATTCTAACATGTCTAAATTAACGAAAAAAGCTAACTGTTATGGACGTAAGGACCCTAATAATATAAAAAGCTTCGCGTTTAAAAAGGTTGCATGAATATTATAAACAAGGATGACAACATCCATAAAAGCGAAGCATTGAAACGGTAGGACAAACAGACATTAACACTTGTATAGTGTCAGAACTGAATAATCATAATATAAATGTATAAGAGTCAAGGCAAAATTGTAAGTAAATTTGTTGAAAAACTGCTTGATTCAAGATAATGTTTATGGACATACTTACATTTTTAGGACTCGATTATAGAGTTGCTTCGCTTATTACATTATACTTTGTTGTCCCAGGAATCAATATACCAAAAATCAGATCAATTGGATGATTAGATCACATAAAAATTAGTTGTTAAAAAAACAAAAAATCAACTTGTTTAAAATGGACGTACGGACATTTTGGTGATGATTATAGAGTTGCTACGCTTTTTAAATCGTACCTAACTATTAAAAGAATCACCATGCAAAATTTGAAATCGATAGGACAATTCTAACTTGCCTAAATCAACGAAAAAAGCTATCCCTTACGGACGTACGGATGTACGGACGGACCGACCCTAATTATAGAAAAGCTTCGCTTTTAAAAATATAAGTAATAGTTATTTATCGCATCGAATTAAAAGATTTTTCTGCGGATAGTAAAATTAATAATTTGTACTACCAGATTTATAAACCTTTCAAATTCCAGTACTATATAAAGGCCAAGCAAAAAATGCGTACATTTTTAAATTTCAAATTGTGTGGCGTGTGTTAATGGTAGAAAAAAGGTAGGCATACCATTAAAACAGCTATAAAGTGTATTTTTTGGAAATATAAAAACGATTTCTGTGCTACGCATTGGTAAGAAGCTATGCGTTAAAATTGACTTAACTTAGAGAATAGGATGTGCAAAAAGAGCTGCGTACATTTTTAAATTTCAAATTGCGCAGCTTGTGTTAATAGTAGAAAAATGTTACACATACTGATAGAACCGTTATGAACAATATTTTTTTTTGGAAATATAAGAACGGTTCCTGTGCTACAAATAATTAAGGAGCTAGGTGGTAAAATGTCTAAAACTTTACTCGCATGTCAAGTTTTAAGTCAGTTGGGACATTTTAACACCTACCTCCCTAACTATAAGTAGCAGAGGAATCGTTCTTATATTTCCAAAAAATAGACTTTATAGCGGTTCTAACGGTATGCGTAATATTTTCTACTATCAACACAAGCCCTCGCAATTTCAATTTTAAAAATGTACGAATTTTTTTGCTCACCCTTCAAATGTGCAAACAGAAACTGTGCTGCCAGCAATTCAGCAGCTACCAATCTTTAAAGTTCTCTGTTGTAACAATAAATTTGTAAATTAGTGTCTATTATGTGCCTGATAATAACAAATCCCTCATTTTTATGACGTCACATGGCTGATTTTTTTAGACACTTTGCAAAGTAACAAAAAAGTTTTTTGAGTCATCTCCCTTGTTTGTTGAAAACTTTCAGGACTTGTCAAATATTTCAATCTTCTATTCAGAAGTTGCCATATATGTATCTTGTTATTGCTGGGCTACCTATAAATATATTCATCTAATTTGCCTTGTTTCTTAGTAAGGTTTTTTATTGTCAGTTGCTTAAGATTTAAATTTACCACTGAACCAATCGGATCACACCTTCACAGAATGGTTTTAGCCTATTTAGTTTTTAAACGTCTTGGGTTAGTGTCAAACTAATTTTCTGCTTATCCTCCCCTTTACAGAGCGCCTAGATGATAGAGGTGCATCAGCTATCTTAAAATATAAAGTAGTAAGATTTTTATATCTGAAGCAAAAGATCAAAAGAAGCTACCTATAGACAAGATTTTAAGTAGTAATATTAATTATGTCCAATATACATGATTTAAAGAAACGCACTACCTTTTTAAAAGTGAAGCTTTTCTATAATTAGGGTCGGTCCGTCCGTCCGTCTGAACGTATAGCTTTTTTCGTTAATTTAGGCATGTTAGAATTGTCCTATCGATTTCAAATTTTGCATGGTGATTCCTTATATAGTTAGGTACGATTTAGAAAGCGTAGCAACTCTATAATCATTACCAAATGTCCATACTTCCATTTTAAACATGTTGATTTTTTTTACTTTTTTAACAAAATTTTTTTATCTGATCTAATCATCCGATTGATCTGTTTTTTGGTATATTGATTCCTGGGACAACAAAGTATAATGTTATAGGCGAATCAACTCTATAATCAAGTCCTAAAAATGTAAGTATGTCCATAAACATTATCCTGTATAAACAGTTTTTCAACAAATTTACTTACAATTTTACTTCGACTCTTATACATTTATATTCTGATTATTCTGACACTATATAAGTGTTAATGTCCGTTTGTCCTACCATTTCAGTGCTTCGCTTTTATGGATGTTGTCATCCTTGTTTTTAAATTACTCAACTCTTGAAGCCCAGTTCACAAAAGACTATTAATTAAGCTAGATAAATTTTCGGTTGGCTCAAAACATTCCAAAGGCTGTGAACAAAACTGATGATAAAGAAAATAATTGACAGATTATTTATTCCTTAAATGTAAAACAACAAAATAAATCATAGAGTAGTGGAAGTAATAAATAAAAAACAAAAACATTGAAAACTTTTATTTTTCTCTGTTCATTAATAATACATACATATTATATAATACATTATCATTGAATTAATTACAGTATGTACAGTATAGATTAAGAAAATACTAAACTTTTTGCGTTGTTCTACTTCTTTAGATGTATGTTCTTTCTCAGTCAATAGGTTTGTATTCTCTACATGTATGTATTCATGTAGGTTATCATCCTCTATTAGATTTAGAGCTTCTTTAGATGTAGGTTCTTTCTCAGTCAATAGGTTTGTATTCTCTATAGGTATGTATTCATGTAGGTTATCATCCTCTATTAGATTTAGACAACAAATTAAAACAATAATATAATAATGGTCGTAACAGGTTTTAAAGATCTTGATGGAGCTTGGGAAGATTTTGTTTGTATCTAATCGAAGAGACCGAATCCTATGTCATCATCTTCTTCCTCCTCTTCCTCAACCTTCTTCTCCTCCTTGGCAGCGGCGGCAGGAGCATCAGCAGCGGCAGATTTAGAGCTTCTTTAGATGTATGTTCTTTCTCAGTCAATAGGTTTGTATTCTCTATAGGTATGTATTCATGTAGGTTATCATCCTCTATTAGATTTAGAGCTTCTTTAGATGTATGTTCTTTCTTAGTCATTAGGTTTGTATTCTCTATAGGTATGTATTCATGTAGATCATTATCCACAATTAGGTTTAGAGCTCCTTTATGCCTGAATTTTTCTAAATTGCCATCATGAACAACTATGGCAAACTTTGGTTGATGTAACATTATTGAATCTCTACAAAATGCATCATATTTATTTCTTATCCTCTTACTCTCCTCAACAATGTTGAATGTCTGTTCTCCCCAAGCTGCAAATTCATGTTTATGATCAATATTTTCATCAGCAAATACAATGATATTCTTGAATTCACTGAGTCGTTCTAAATCTGGTACATAAAACATATTGACATAATTGATATGTCTTGGCTTGTTTACTAAGTTTTCTTCCTCTTTGGCAAAATACGAGTAGCTCCATGATACATGAGCATAATTTAAAGAAATGTTTCTCTTTACATCTTCATATAATTCTCTATTTTCTAATTTGATTTTGAGAACTTCCTCATCAAATCCAAGATAGCTCCAATAACTCTCATTGATAATATCTTTAGAAATTCTTGAGTATGTTATTATTGCAATGCTCTCATCCTGGTCTAACAATTTGTATTTATCTAGTATTGCCATAGTTAAGACACTTATATTATGTTTATCTTTATTATGATAGTGATAACACCCTGGAGCTTTTCCTTCAGGATAAATAAATTCATGTAGATTTTTATCTTCAATTGCTCCAGAACTATTTAGTTTATTGTTATCTTTCTTAAAAATAATAATTGCATGGGACATTGTTCTAAGGATTATATTCCTCATGTGTCGATTCATGGTAATGTAAAGTACGATAATGATAATATTTCTTGCTTGAGCACCCTGAAATTCATTTATATTTGTTACCAATATTCCTTCAGGTTTTTCCATGTATTCTTCAAAATTTCTGACAACTGATGTAATTGAGGAAAAATGTTTGTGTAACAATTGAAATTCTAAATCACTAGTACTTAAATCTTCTGATAATATAACAACACCCTCTTTAGGTTTATTAAAGAAATATTTTCTTACAGCAGCAACAGCTAATAAATGAGGATCAATTTCATAAATATTTCTGTAGTAAAAATTATGGTTACCCATGACATTATTATCTGGAGAACAAGACATTTGTTGAGCAGAATCCGCTTCTAAAGCTTTAGCTAGATTAAGAATGTTTTGGCTATTTCTCATATTTTTGGTGAGATTAACATGTACAGCATTATGATTCATTTTCTTAGTTTCTAACAACTTTGCATTCTTATTTTTATAATATGCTCTCCGTTTTAAATCTCCTTTTACTATTTTTAAGTTAACACAAATTGTCTCTATAGAGTCAGGAAAAACAATTTCTCCAATTATCATTTCATCAATGAATAAATGATCACAGTGATTATCTCTTAAAAATCTGTGTATTGCTGTGTTTGTTTCAAAGGTAGTATTTTGTAATATTTTTATTTCACTAATCCCTAAATCTTCAACAGTAATTACTTTAATATTAGGATAAGATTTAAAATCTACTACAGCTATATTGTTCATGACAGAAGATTCGACTCTTTCAAAATATTCATCAATATTATGTGTAAGTGCTGTTAGATCAATATAAAATAATTTTTGTTTACTATTAGCTTTAGCACATTTTTTAGCTCTTTCCTTTAGTACATATGTTTTACCAGTACCATAGTCACCATCTATGATAAGAAATTTAGCTGGTGAGTGTACTGCTTGCAGTTGTTCATTGTTGAGCATGTAAACAGGAACATCATTCTCTCCTGATATTCCTTCTGCTTTTCCTGTTAATGCTTCCTCAGTTTCTCTGCTAACTGTCAATGGATCTGATATCAATTGATTTAATCTACTTGACTCTTTAATAGAAATATGATATATTAGTTCAGATACAAGTTCTTCATATTCTGTCTGATCATGATTAAAAGACGTAAAAAGCTTGTGTTCTATTATCTGCTTTAACCAAGTTTTTGCTTCATTAGCATCTTGTAGAATAAATTGCTGACAGTTGACACAGGGCTTTGTGGTATCTTCATCGATAGTCAAATGTGGAACACATGCAGCCCTGACAAACATCCAATCTTTGGAAAGCATACCTCCAAATAATTTCTGCATGAAAGAAAAGTGCTGTTTTGTTTGCCCTGAAGCATTTTCCAGTAGTTTGAGTTTATCTCCTTGATCTTTAGGTCCAAGTTTAACCTCTATATTGATAATAGCATTATGCTTAGGAATTATCATGATGGTGTCCCATTCAGTTTTGTTTTCTTGGATACAAATGTTAAAAAACTGATATTTATAAAAGTTTTCAAGTTTATCCTCAGGAATATCATACAGGACTTTTTTGATATTGTCAGTTTGAAAAGTTTGGCTTTTTCTTTTAGGACTTGTACTAGTAGAACACTGATCTGTATTTGTGTGTTCTGTTGTTCTATTCTGTATATCAAACTGTTGGTTCTCAATAACTTTTTTCTTGGGATTTGAATCATATTTGAAACCATGATTTTTCAATACCTAACATTCACAATGCTAATATTTCATGTCTTGAGAAATTGGCAAAATCAAGAAATGACAGAAGATTAATAAAGAAAGGAATATCTCAAGAAAAAATTATGCTAAATTAACAAAGTTTTTGCCAAAGAGAATTCAGAAGAAATGAGTGCTTTCCTTCATTGTTCCTATTGAGCACATCCACTCCCTTATCTTAAATGAATTGAATATAATGGAAAAAGTAGTTTTGTGGTATCCTCCCCCTACTTTCCCTGGCTGTAGAGTTGCTTCGCTCCTAGTTAGGCCCGTCCAAGTAAATCCCCTGTATAGAGGGGCGAAGCCATGTAAATCCCCTCCCAATGATAAGTTCATGTTAATTGTGGCAATTTATTCTGATTTCTTAACTGTAATGATTGATCTACTGCTCTGTTCCCTCCATCCCTGCCAGGGCTGAAGGGAACTAGGGCTAACCTATATTGGTATGCCTATTTTAATCTATGCATTTGATATAACTATCCCATTAGCCATGTAATTATTGTTGTTGTATGATATAATCAGTAATTTCTGATCCTTTGGACAATAAACACCATACTTGGTAAACTGCAATTTATTGCTGGTGAAAGATAGAGGCTACTACAGTTTCTTGTCCTTGTATAAAACACATATACCTATTTTGCTCTACCCTGCATGGCAACCCATTACTGAATAAACCCTTCCCCTATTATCTTCCAATGGATGATTGTCTAAAAGTATAAGTTTAAAAAAAGCTAAACTTTAATTAGGGCTAAGATGTAAGCTAATGAAATATAACATTCCTTTTTAAACAGCCAGTTCTGTGGGCTTTGAAATTTTGACTGATTTTCCCTCCACTTCTTATGTTCCTCAATACATGACTTAAGTTCTTTATCTGAATAATCTTTAATGTCTAGGATCTCCATCACTCTTTTCTCATGCTCATTAATTTCTGCATATTTATCCTTTTTTCTCATTTCTTTCCCCTTATTAACTAATTGCTGAATGCAATCACCTGATTGAAAACTGTTGAATATAAATGCTTCTAAGTTTGATTCTCTTGCTTCATTGACAAGCTCATGATGTAAACGTTCTTCAAGATGTTTATCCAAAATCTGAGCATCTCGGTTTTCCCTTCCCTTGTTTCCTAACACAGTTGGTTTCTTTGGTGTTACAAAATGATTTGGAATAGCTATAATCTTACACTCTGGATCAAAATAATATTCAGCTACTTTCTGTTTTATCTCTTCAATCTTTTCTTTAGCTAAAATTCTTTGATTTTCTCCTGCAGGTCCATGAAAGTTTATACTCATTTTACCAAAATCTTCAGCTAAATTTGATAATTGAGAATCTTGTGTTGATAAAGGGAAAACTCCAAACTGAAATCCACAAGTACACACGGTAGAAGGAATTGTAGACTCCATCTCAACTTCATTCTAAATATTTTCTGTGTTAATCTTTAACATTAAGGTAACTTTCCAAACTTTAATTTCTCACGGGGAGGGGAAGTGGGGAGAATTTCAAGAATTTATAAGTTTCTGAAGTGGTTTTTGGCTTTTGCAAGAAAGCTGCAGAAAAATGGCCACAGATTTTCACTAAATTTGAATGTTTCTGAATGGGGTTGCTAAATAATTGATACTTATACTTCATGATATCTACAAAAATTTTTGGAATATTATAGTAGTCTTTCATTTTTTGTATTTTTTTTAAAGTCACAAAATATCTTTGTATAAATAAAGACTAATAAAAGAAATTTCATCACCATAAAAATACAGAATACATGCCTTTTTAGAATCATTAACAGGACCTGCACAACCTGTGTTCTCATCCATTTCAGTTCCACTGCCTAATTCCTCCATTTCTAAATAATTATTTTAAGATTATATGAAAAAAAAAGCATTTAAAAGTGAAAGAGAAATAGATATTATCATTTATAGAAAAGTTTTGCTATTTATAGCTTTTTTTTACCTCTTACTTATACAGATAAGTCCAAGGCCATCGAGTAAAGCTTCTCTGTACCTAAACAATAAATATGTCTATTAAAAAATATAGCTAGCTCTAACCACTGTATAGTTGTTTCTTGTTTGTTTGTTTGTTACTTTAAGTCAGGTTGGGTTAGGTTATATTGGGCTCTTGGTAAACTTGCACAAATAAAATTTAATTTTTACTTAGAAACATACTTTATTATTGTATATAATAAATTTTTAGAAAATTTAAGAAGAACAGAGGATAATCCCAAGGCCAAGTTATTCTAAGGAGCAAAGCTTCTTCATAACTCTATAAAAGTATGTGCATTAAATAATTACACTCTTTTTATATAATCTTCTTTATTTTTGTTTGATCCAATAAAAAATTTTAAAATCATTAAAACAGCTAATTAGAGAAAAGGACAGACATAACCTGATTAAATTTTAAAGATTAAAATGAATAATTTTCTGATTACCTCACAACATAAGATAACACCAAGGACACAGTTTTCTTAAGAACAAAGCTACTCTAAACTAAAAATAGATAGGTACATTAATTATTACACTATATGTATATAATCTTCTTTATTTTAGTGTGAGCCATAGTTTTATTACTTTTCCTCTATCATTGCTTGTCAGTTTTAAAATTCTTATAACAGCTATTTAGTGGAAATTTCAAGTTTTTGTTTTAAAAAAATATACTTTTTGGGAGGTTGAATTTATAGGAAAGAACAGACATAACTTAATTATAGAATAGCTGCACTACTTATAATAATGAATAATTCTACTCCTTACCTAAGCACAAAAGATAACACCAAGGCCAAGTTATTCTTATGAGCAAATCTTCTCTACAACTATTAATAGATAAATCAATCAATATTTCTTTATTATATTACTAATGAAAGCTTAAATATCAGTAAATTATCTTTAATTCAAAATAGGAAAATGTCTGTCCGTCTGTTTGTCTGTCCAAAGCTTAAGATGACGGTAACCGCTGAACTGATTAGATTATAGCTATTTGTCTTGGTTTGGTTTTAAGCTATTTTTTTGGTTACTAGAACACCCCCAACCCCTCCCCCCAACAAAAAAATACCAACCCAGTTTTTTGTGGCAAAAAATAGAGAAAGAGCTATTTGTAGGATGGGACAGACATAACCTGGTTAACGAGTAGCTTTGCTATTTATGAAAATATTTTAACACTTACCTAACTACGGATGATAAGACCAAGGCCACAGTTATTCCAGAGGAGCAAAGCTTTTCTGCAACTAAAATAAATATATGCAAAAGAAGCTTTTCTATAATTAGGATTGGTCCGTCCGTCCGTATGTCAGGGACTGTTAGCTCTTTTCGTTAATTTAAACAGGTTAGAATTATCCTATCAATTCCAAACATTGACTGTATAAGTTAGGTACGATTTAGAAGGCGTAACAACTCCATAATGGTTACACGAATGTCATTATATCTATTTTAAACATGTTCATTTTTATGTGATGAAATCACCCGATTAATCTGATTTTTTAATACTGATTCCGGTATTATCCTCTTAGAAATTTTATTTTCAATACTGAAAATTTGAGTACCCCCCCCCCCCCCCCCCGACAGCGAACTATGAACTCTGGCCGCAGTGCTCGGCTCCCTAGCCTGCCTAGAAGCAACCTAACCTAACCTAAAATAGTTGTTCGTCGGTAGTCGGGGGGGGGGGGGGGGGGGCAAGGGGGGGGGGTACAACATTGAAAAAAAAGAAAAACAATTTTCTAAGAGGATAACGCCCTGATTCCTAGGACAACAAAGTATAATGTTATAAGCGAAGCACTCTATAATAAAGTCCTAAAAGTGTAAGTATGTCCTTAAATATTATCCTGTATTTCATCGGTTTTTCAACAATCTAGTTTCGACTATAATATATTTAGGCTTTTATGTTCATGTTCTGATTATTCACTTCTGACACTCTAATGTGCATTTGTCCTAGCGCTTCATAGCTTCGATTTTATGGGTGTTTTCATCCTTGTTTAATACAAGTTTTTATTGTCAGTGTTGAATTGTAATAAGAAGAAGATAAATAAATATATATAGTGTCTGCGCAAACATTGAGAAAAAGATATTTGGAAAAACAGACAGATTTAACTTAGATATAGAGTAGCTGCGCTAGTTATAAAAATAGGTAGTTTTGTTACAGATAACTTTGGGACCAAGTTATGCCATAGAAGCGAATCTTCTCTTTAATTATCAAAAGTAACGTGTTTATTACTTACACTTTATATATATCTCCCCCCCCGCTCCTTTCTTCAAGTTTCCCTTGATTAGATGGTATACATATACATAAATATAGAGAAGCAGTTCTAATATCAAGATAAAGGTATTAGGATTAACGTACAGACATAGTTAACGAGTAGCTGCGCTACTTATGAAATGAATAATTCTATTCTTACCTAACAACAAAAGGTAAAACAGGCCAAAGTTATTCCTTGAGAGCAAAGCTTCACTATAACTTAACAAAAGCTATATATACACTTTAAGAATAAACAAGCGGCTTCGCCCCATGAGGTAATTGAAAAAAAAAATAAATAAAAAATTGGAGTGGCCCCGACTATTTTCGATTTTAAAAAATTGAGCGGGATTTTTTTGTTTTTTTTTGTGGGGGTTGGGGATGTCCCCCCCCCCCCCCAAGAAAATAGCCTGAAACCACCACAGGACCAATAGGTATATTCCCTGAAGAATAGAATTTGATCGGTCCAGTGGTTACCAAGATCTTAATGGACAGACGGACAGCCGGACAGACAGACATCAAGCTACTTTATATTATACAATAGCGGCTTCGCCCCTAGCATCTAGGGGCTTTGCCCCAAGAGGTTTGATCATTATCAAACAAATTTTTCGTATTTTAGATTTAAAAGAAAAATTTTAAAAAAAAATTTTTTGGGGGGTGAATTTTTTTTTTTTGGGGGGTGAATTTTTTTTTTGGGGGGTAGTTGACCCCACTATTTTAATTTTAGTTTTAAATTTTGTTTTTTTTGGGGGGGGGGATATTTCTAATTTTTGGGGGGGTTGAGGGTGTCCCACCCCCAAGAAAATAGCTTAAAACCACCACAGGACCAGTAGGTATAATCACTGAAGAGTAGAGCCCAATCGGTTGAGTGGTTACTGAGATCTTAAGCTTCAGACGGACAGACAGACAGACAGACGGACAGACAGATGGAAAGACATCAAGCTACTTTGTATTATAGATAGATTATAGATAGAATTAAAGTAATCTAACTCTGCTCTATACATATTTTCCTTATGATGTAGCCTTATAATAAAGTAATAGGATGCTTATATGTCGGTTTGTACCCAAGATCTTGCTAATCGCTTAACCTATATGGTTCTCCTTTACATAAGGGTCATAACTATTTTGAAGGAGGGTGTGCAACCACCCTCCCAAGAGAAATCACCAAAATTTAAAAAAAAATTTAACGCCAACTAGAGGATATTTTTGGTAAACAGCTAAAACTAAAAAAGCATAACTAACATAAATAAACATAAATAAACTGCTGATTTTAGCTAAGATTAAATAGAAAATATTGTACGTGCCCCTAGAGGCCGCTAGGGGCTTAGCCGTCAGTATGTTGTATATAGAATACAAGAAAATTATGTAGAAAATAAATCTGACAGACATACTCTAGTTATAAAGTAGTTGTGCTATTAAACAAATATGAAATTATACTCCTTACCTAATTATTAAAGATAACCACCAAGCTTGACAGCAAAGCTTCTCTATAACTAAAATAATAAATACAACCATTAATAACAAAATTTTTATATAATTAGGGTTGTTCGTCCGTCCGTAACTGTTAGCTTTTTTGTTAGAATTATCCTATCAATTTCAAACTTTGCATGATGATTCCTGTAACAATTAGCAACAATGTAGAAAGCGTAGCAACTCTTTAATAATTACCGTATGTCCAAAAAACATGCTGATTTTTTATGTACATAGTAGCTGCGCCAATATTGAAGCTTTGATTAATTACTTAATGTTTAAAGATGTTTTCATCCCATATTTTCCCATTCTTAAGACAATTACTCTTAACCCTAATTTTGATAGTCCCCTTCCTTTTACTTTTTACACAAACTTTAAAGCAAAACAAGGATGACATAAAAGCGAAGCACTGAAACAGTAGGACAAACGGACATTAACACTTGTATAGTGTCAGAACTGAATAATCATAATATAAATGTATAAGAGTCGAAGCAAAATAAATAGTAAATTTGTTGAAAAACTGCTTGATACAGAATAATGTTTATAGACATACTTACATTTTTAGGACTTGATTATAGAGTTGCTTTGCTTGTAATATTGAACTTTGTTGTCTCAGAAATTAGTATACTAAAAATCCGATAAATTGGATAATTAGATCACATAAAACTCTGTTGTTAAAAAAGTAAAATATCAACATGTTTAAAATGGACGTATGGACCTTCTGGTAATGATTATAGAGTTGCTACGCTTTCGTACCTAACTACTACAGGAATCACCATGCAATTCTGGTAATAATTATATAGTTGCTACGCTTTCTAAATCGTACCTAACTACTACAGGAATCACCATGGAAAGTCGATAGGACAATTCTAACGTGCCTAAATTTACGAAAAAAGCTATCCGTTACGGACGGACGGATGGACGTGCAGACTGGCCAATCCTAATTATAGAAAAGCTTCGCTTTTAAAAAGCATAATAGTCGGGACTTTTACATAAAGTGGATGAAATAAAGTCAAATCTACTCATCAAAAGCTAAACGTTCATGTTAACAAATCTCTGAGAAAAAAGTAAAGAGAAAAAAAGCAATTAAGAGATATGGACAGACATACATTGTTTAAAGGGAAACAAAGAGAGAGAAAGAGAGAGAGACAGAGAGAGACAGAGAGAGACAGAGAGAGAGAAAGAGAGAGAGAGAGAGAGAGAGAGAGAGAGAGAGAGAGAGAGAGAGAGAGAGTGAGAGAGAGAGAGAGAGAGAGAGAGAGAGAGAGAGAGAGAGAAAGAGAGAAGAAAAGGAGAGAGATAGAGAGAATAAAAAACAGAAAGGAAAAAAGAAAGAAAGAAAACTGTGTAAACACAATACACGTTTTTTTCAGTATTGACTAGAACCGGTTTTAATCCAGAGTATATGAATACTTTGATAGTTATCTATAATACTAAGTAGAACGATGTCTGTCTGTCTGTTTGTCCGTGTGTCTGTTTGTCTGATATGTTTGTCTGATATGTTTGTCTGATCGGGTTCTCCTTTACAGGGTAACTTCTCATAGGTCCCGGGAAGGTTTATAACTATTTTCTTGGGGGGTGGGACACCCCCAACCCCTCTTAAAAAATGAAAAATCCCCCCCCCAAAAAAATTTCTTTTTAAAACTAAAATTAAAATAGTGGGTTCGACTCCCCCCCCCCCCAAAGAAATTTTATAAAATTTTTCTTTTAAATCTAAAATACGAAACATTGCAGGTTTGATCAAACCTCTTGGGGCAGAGCTCCTAGAGTCTAGGGGCGACGCCGCTTGTTTATCATATTGTACTATAGACAGCTTTCTGTGGATAGTAAAAACTAAAATTTATAAACCCTGGCCTTCGGTGCTAACCAAACTGCTATTTATTTGAGAACACAGTAATAGTGTCTGACTGATTATGACGTAACAAAAAAAAATTAGCCAATGAGAGGCCACTATCAATTTTACCATTGGTCAATAACGGCCTCTCATTGGCTAATTTTTTTTTGTTACGTCATAATCAATCAGACACTAATACTGTGTTCTTTATTTCATAATTTTTCATTTTAATATTTATACAAAATTGTCTGTAATACGAAATCTTACATGATTTTTCAGTATTAATCATAACCATTTGCAATCCAGTAATATTTTTTTGAAGCTATACTGGAAAAATATTTAAGATTTACATGGAAATATAAGGAATCCTGCAAGAAATACACCGCTCTAATAGCTGAAAGACTTGCCACAAGTAGAACCCATACCCTATATTTGAAGCCTTAAGCTTCAAAAACTAAAAAGTTTTAGGCATTTCAAAATTGTCATTTAACTAAAATAAAGATTTATTTACCTTATGACGTTTGTGTAATAACTATAAACAACTGTAATAATAAAGTAAAAACGTGTTCATTTTATATGGCGAGGAAGAGATAAGACAAAGCAGTTGAAAAACCGTTTATCTTTGTTTTTTGAATATTCGATATATATTAGAATATGACGTGGATAATTTATAACAAACTTTTGTTTAAAGGATATATTATTACTTGGATGTTGCACCAGATTTTTATAAACCCTGAAACTCTGATAATTGGATGAGCGAACTGACCAATGAATTGGGTTTATATTAGCAATTGACGACTAATTTACCCCTGTCAATATGTCCATGTATAACCTATATCCATTTCTTTTGTTATCCTACTATATAAAGTAGTAAGCTTTTTTTGTTTGTACCGAAAGATCTTGCTAATCGCTGAACCGATCAGGTTCTCCTTTACAGGGTAGCTTCACATAGGTCCCGGGAAGGTTTATAACTATTTTCTTGGGGGGTGGGACACCCCCAACCTCCCAAAAAATGAAGAAAAAAAAACAAAACAAAAAAGTTTTTCTTCAAATTTTTCTTTTAAATCTAAAATACGAAAAATTAGGTTGATCAAACCTCCCTGGGCAAAGCCCCTAGAGGCTAGGGGCGAAGCCGCTAGTTGTGTATATATATTGACCAACAAAAGTTTTTAAACAAATTTCAGAATCAAACTTTATACAGAAGCCTAAAAAATTACTTTGCCCCCATTGAAATGAAGCATTACATTATGGACCAGGGAGGGAGGGAACATTGGGCTGTTTTTATATAATAACATTTTATTATTTGTTGGATTAACAACCTTGGGGACTTTTGATTGATTTGAGTTGAGTGTCCTAACGTTTCAACTACTGATTATAATCTACAAAAGGGGTAATTTTGCTTTTCATCAGTGGGGATTTAAATTAATTTATTGGCCATTGTCTTATCCTTTTAGAAGCCTGATAATGGACAGACATTTGGTTTAGTTTTGATAAATCAATGTAAGTGTGTGTGTGTGTGTGTGTGTAATGTACTGGTCTGTAAAGTTGTGTATATGAGATTGTGAGGGTGTACTGGTATAGTTCATATATATGTTTATGTGTGTGTGTACTGGTCTGTAAAGTTTTGTATATGAAATTGTGTTCATGCATAGGTTTGTTCAGGAATATGAGTATTTGTGGAATTTTATGTGTGTGTGAGTACCAGTCTGGATAGATGTGTGGGGAAACATGGATCTAAACAATGGACAATAAAATGATGTACATCCCCAATGCTGATACATAAATTAACCCCTTCTGTAGATTAAGATTAGTTGTTGAAACGTTTGAACACTCAACTTGATGAACGAACCAATCAAAAATCACAGAAGTCCCAAAAGTTGTTAACCAGACGAATAAGAAAATGTTATTATAAAACTTTGGGGACTTGTGAAATAATTAAGCAAAATTATAAGTGAACTTGTTGAAAAACTGCTTAAATGCAAGATAATGTTTAAGGACATGCTTACATGTTTATTACTTGATTATAGAGATGCTTCGCTTATATCATTGTACTTTGTTGTCCTAGAAATCAGTATTTAAAAAATCAGATCAATCGGATTATTTTATGATATAAAAATAATTTGTTGTTAAAAATCAACATGTTTAAAATGGACGTACGAACATTCTTGTTACGATTATAGAGTTGCTATGCTTTCTCAATCGTACCTTGTTTTTAAAAAGACGCAATTAGAAATTCCAAAACAAAAACTAGGTTAATAAAAAGATAACAAAGATTCATTTTCTTTCATTAGCAAAGTTACTCTTTATCTCACTTTGTCCTTCTATCTGTTTTTGTCTGAGTTGTATGGAGGAATTTTACTACCCGCAACCGTGGCTCAACACGTAGCGCATCCGCCTGTCGTCGGGAAGGTTTGAATCTCGGTCCGACACTGCGACATAACTAAAGACGTTAAAAATGGTTCCTACAGCTGCCATGTCAGGTGCACGACATAAATAGTTAGAGTAGGGTGAGATGCCTTGGCCCAAAACAGGCGCAACTCACTACCATGCACAGTTAGGACTTCTCAGACAAAGGTCGTGCAATCAAAGGGTTGGTTGTCTGATGGGCAAATGGACGCTTTAAACCGCAATGTTAGGGCTTAGGGCTAACAACCCTATCCCATATCCATAAAAAAAATTGTTACAGAAACACTGACAAATTGTCAGCGGCCTATGCTCCCCATGTGGAGTTAAAATGGCTTGCTACTGTTATTTAAGAAACTAGCAGCTACGCCTCTAGACATCTCTAGGGACATTTGAGGTAAAGGGGTGGGGGGGTTTTAAGTCGCCTCCCTTTCCAAATAAGTTTTAAAAGAAGAAGTAAAGAAGAAAATTTGGGAGGGGTCCTTGCCAGGACCTTTGAGAAGCTACATTGTAAAGAAGAAATTCATTAGTTCAGCGATTTCAGTTTTTAATATTTTAACAACAAATTTTTATATAATCTAATCATCCGATTGATCTGATTTTTGGTATATTGATTCCTGGGACAACAAAGTATAATGTAATAAGCGAAGCAACTCTATAATCAAGTCCTAAAAATGTAAGTATTTCCTTAAACATTATCCTGAATCAAGCTGTTTTTCAACAAATTTAATTACAATTTTGCTTTGACTCTTATACATTTATATTATGATTATTCAGTTCTGACACTATACAAGTGTTAATGTCCGTTTGTCCTACCGTTTCAGTGCTTCGCTTTTATGGATGTTGTCATCCTTGTTAATATGTTAATAATGTGATTTTAGCCTGCAAAAGGCGTGCTATCCGCAAAGGAGGTCTTTGCCGCACTGTGGCCTGCCAGAGGCGAGTCTGGTAGCAGCATAGCAAAAGAAAACATATTTAGAATAGAAGCGATTCACAATTATAAAGAAACAAAATATGGTTTAAAATTATGTTTCACTTTCATTTATAAAAACAACGTTTATTCAATAAAACTTATCTTACGAAACTCTGTCTGTTAGTAAGAATAGGTTTCTTTAAACAGTTCTATTACAGTCTTCTCTGTCTTTTTTTCTGGCCATAACTTAGCAAATAATTTTATATTTAAGGGAGGAGCGGGGTTGAAGAATTAAGATTTATTAATATCTAAGATACACCATACTTATTTTTCATTTCATTATAACCTTTGTATGTAGGTTTTGAATGCAAAACACACAAAACTATGTTTTGATATGCTTCTATGCAATAAATTTAATTTATCCCCTTCTAAAAGCGAAGCTTTCAAATAATTAGGATTGATCCGTCTTTTCGCTAATCAAGACATGATAGAATTGTCCTATCTATTTAAAATTTGCATGATGATTCTTATACAAAATTAGCTACGAATTAGGTAGCGAAGCAACTCTATGTTACCAGAAAGTCCGTCCGTCAATTTAAAACATGTTGTTTTTAATATTTTTTTTGACAGCAACTTTGCATATGATATAATAATCCTATTAATCTGATTTTTGTAATAATGATTCCTATGACTATGAGGTACAATAAACTAAGCAAGTCATCTCTAAGATTAAAGCATAAAAATAAAAATGCGTCCTTTTACTGTATCCTGTATTTAAGCAACTTTGGAACAACTTTATGTACAATTTTTTATAGATATTTATAGATAAATTAAAGATCTATTTGTTAAGTTTCAACATTATACAAGAGTTATTATTTGTTTGTCCTTCTGATTTCAAAGCTTCGCTTTTATGTATGTTGACATTCTTGTTTTAACATTAAATGTCCTTCAAAGCCTATTTTAATGTAGAATTTATCTTTTCTTATCTTTGTATTTTGTAACTTAGCATTTAAAAAACAAATATTATGCCACGTTTTTTTGCCGGATCCATAATTGTTATCAATGTTTTTAAAAAACATTTCAAAACAAAAATCAATGCTACGTGTCTAAAATCTGAACTTTATTGTGCTCACTTTATTTTTATTAAATAATATTAATTTCTTATAAAACGTATTTAGAAATGCCAAGGAATAATGTATAGTGTACATAAAGATAACAAAAATCATTAGTACGTGTCTAAAGCATGAATTGATATATTATTACATGGATATTGCAACAGATTTTCATGTACTTTGATAAAGCAATAACAGTACGTTCGAGAATATTAGTTTTGAAAAATATAAGCGGTAAAATCTGCTTCAAAAACCGCTATTGATGTTTTATACTTGATTATGCTCCATATTGAATGGAATGTTGACAAGAAGTGTCAGCCTTCTCTCTTTTACAGGAGCCAAGAAAATTAGTTTTGAAAAATATAAGCGGCTAAAAAGCTTTTTCAAAGCAGTCTGACCTCTATTAATGTTTTATACTTGATTAGGCTCCATATTGATGTGAATGTTGACAAGAAGTTTCTATCTTTTATAGTAGCTGAGCCATTTCCCCCCATAGCGTTACGGAAAGACTGACTGACTGACGGACAAAGTGAATCATAGAGTAACTTCGCTACTAATAAAGGGAGATGGAATTTCATGGAAACATTGCTTAGATCTTTTAAAAAGTGCACCACTTCTATAATTTAGAGTTTGTCCGTCTGGAATGGTTAGCTTTTTTTGTTAATTTAGACACATAAGGAAAAAGGATAAGAGGATGAATAC